>NW_006287548.1:1137232-1173755 GCF_000327345.1 Myotis davidii
CGCACATTTTCAGAAATTGGGCTCCTCTGGGAAGATCGCCATATGATCCTGACTCAACTTGACCCTACATAGTTTAAGAACTCAAGTTCCGCCGAAACCGGTTTGGCTCAGTGGATAGAGCGTCGGCCTGCGGACTGAAGGGTCCCGGGTTCGAGTCTGGTCAAGGGCATGTACCTGGGTTGCGGGCACATCCCCAGTGGGAGATGTGCAGGAGGCAGCTGATCGATGTTTCTCTCTCGTCGATGTTTCTAACTCTCTATCTCTCTCCCTTCCTCTCTGTAAAAAAAATCAATAAAGTATATTAAAAAAAAAAAAAGAACTCAAGTTCCAAGAGCTGGAGGTGGTATAAATGCAAAACACTCTTATGCCTTTAAGAAACACCAACTTGCGAGTCAATGAAACTTTACCCTGATTCGTTTGCAGTGGGTTCCTCTTGCCTAACACTTCTTTCATGCTGGAATGTCACATTAATTGGTTCTTAATTGAACAATGTGCTTCCAATTTTCAAAACCCAGCAGAGTATAAAACGGAAGAAGTCAGATGCTTGCTCTTTGAAATAAACAGTCTTGTGGGTAAAGATGCAGTTCATGAGGATTAAACTCTCACTGAGGTTGGGAGCTGCCACACAGCCAGCTCTCGACTCAGCACTGTCAGGTACGCCTCTTCAGGCTGTCAATCTTTACCTAAAAAGCAGTTCAATGCTACTTGTGTGAAGGAGAACATGATCTCCAGGGATAAGATAATGACTAAAACATCCTCAGCTACCTGATTTCTAGAAAACTGAGATCTCTAACTGTAGCTGTGTGTTGTGTATGGTTAATTATCTATTTCCTCTATAAATAAATAACTTGTTTTTAATTTGCATATTTAAAGGAAGCCATCATCGGGTGGTAGCTAGTTAAGTCCTAGACATGAGAGTTTGTCATCTGCAATTAAGTTTGGACCAAAAGGTCTACTTCCCACCTGAAATTAAAAACCTGTTTGTTCATGTTCTCTCTTTGGAAATGTTCCATGCACAGGCTAGTTTATTTTTCTATTCTGAAATATATATTATTTTTAAACAGGGGTTGTGTTCTGAATTCATATGGTGTGAAAAGTCAGAGATAAAAGGAATGTTGGTTTCTTGCAATAAATAAAACTTTATTAAAAATGTGTCAAATTTCTGAGGTGTTTTCCCCCGATACTGCGGTGCCTGAGAAAAAATCAAACAGATTCCTTAGATCAGAATATTTAAAGTTCTACGTATTAATTTTCTTTCAGTCATAGCTATACCCTGCTTGCTCATTGTACAAGAGAGAGAAGGGTTTTTCTAATTCCATGCTCAAATATAGATCATTCATCAAAATTGGGTTATTTCTGCCTCTTGCATCAGAAGTAGGAATTACATTCTTTCTTCCCCTTGCATCATAAACTATGGTCTCATGTAGCTCTTGGTTAACAATTGATAATGCAATTGGTAGAGATTTTGCTCCTTCTTTTAGAGATGTCCTGGTACCATGGTTATTTTTAAAGCAGGTAGAAAAGGGAAGAAACAGTCCATGAGATAATTTCATTTTAACCAGAGCATTCTGATTACATTGTGTTGTGATGATATTAATGTATTTTGGATTAGGATGCAGTAAGATTGTGATTTAAAAAATAAAATCCTGAGTATCACCAATAAATCAAATACATCTATTGCTTCTCATTAATAAAGAATCATTGTCGCCTCTTTTAAAAATAGTCTGGAATAGAGGTCAAAGAAGGGTGTGTCTAAGAAACACATAGTGATCTCAACTGAGCTTACTCTGAGCATCTCCAGTTGTGAAAGGCTCCTGACTCTCAATCCTTGTGGCAACTTACTATGCTGACACACTGATCACACATCCTCAAGCTAATGACTCTCATTCGCTCTACACCCATCCATTCTGTTCTCTCAAGACCTCCTTAAACTTCGCTGGGACTGAATCTGGTATCTCTCGCATGGCAGCAAGGCTGCCACAAGAGATGAATGTTTCCCTGGGTACAAACTCAATAATAAGTGCAACATTTGACAAAGAAGAATGCCTCTGGCAGCCCTGCTCAATCTCTCTAAGAAATTGACACTGTAGTATACAGGAGCAAAGCCCAGATAATGACAGCTACAAAAAGCTTTTGTAAGCAAAGTGATCAGGCCCATGTCAGCCACTCTCTCCTTTCATGATCTCTTGCCTGTGCAGTTGGTAAAACCTGATCAATGAGATATTTTTCAACATCTATGGCAAAGCATCCGTCAGAGCAAGGTGATGCTCAAAAGCAATGACCTTAGCAGCAAAACCCAAAAAGGTAAGAAAATGACCCTGGTTTGAGGAGATAGATATATTTACATATTACAACTCTCAGAATCCTTTTGCCACCAACTGCGCATGGAGCAGACTCCAGTCACTATTTTATGCAAGCAGCTATGCTCAGCTAATTTCTGCAAGACTTAAGTGCTTATGGCATCTGTATCCCTACTCTATTCCTGGGTTTGGGAAAGTTCAAAGAGTCTTCTTTGGGTGACTTCTCCACACCCCAATTGCTTCACCTGTAAAATAGAGGTAAATGGCTATAGGTAGAAATTATTGTTATTCAATCCAATGATCTCCTCAACCCATCCACTCATTTATAAATCTTTCATTTTCAATATATGTAGTGACCAGGCTCTGGGTTGGCCATAGAGATCCCCACTGTGATGGTCCCTAATGAACACAGGTAGTGTGCTGGTAGAGTGGGGATAAGTCACACATATGTCACTGATATATAGGGTAACAAGCTCCATAAAATTAGTATAAAGTATGAGGGTGTTCCAAGGAGAGATACGACACTTGTGGCAGAAAATAAGAGGAATTAAGAGGAAGGGCTCCTTGGACGCGGTAGCATTTGAGCTAGGCCAAGGGGGTATAGAATTTAAACCTGTAGAAGAGGAAAGTGAACAATGCAAATGAAAAACATTGTGACAGAGAGGCTTCCTGCTAAGATGCTTAAGATGTTTTAGCCTGAGGAAGAGTGGTCTGGGCATGCCCAGGAAGGTTAAAACAATGAATTCCTTGCTTTAACTTTTACCTAGTGCTTATAAACACTCCATCTTAGAGAGACTGTGTTGTATGGAGTTAGAAAGATCCAAAAGTACAGTGCCTGGGTTCATGTCCCAACTCAGCCACTTACCAGCTGTAAAATGGGGATAATTATAGGACCTGCCCCATAGGTTGTTACGGGGTTGTTACTCCTTGATTCACGGGTTGCAGAATGGATGTTGTTTTGGCAGACATGAAAACAACATTAATCTCCTTTTACATCTCCCTCAGAACTCTTGGGTGACCAGGTATACTGTCAATTAGCAGTAATATTTTGAAAGAAACCTTTTTTCTAAGCAGCAAGTCTCAATAGTGGGCTTAAAATATTCAGTAAACCATGTTGAAAACAGATGTGCTGTCATCCAGGCTTTGTTGTTCCATTCATAGAGCACAGGCAGAGTAGAGTAAACATAATTCTTAAGGGCCCAAGAATTTTTGAAATAGTAAATGAGCTTTTGCTTCAAGTTAAACTCGCCAGCTGCATTAGCCCCTCACAGGAGAGTCGGCCTGTCCTTTGAAGCCAGGCATTGAGTTGTCCTCTTTAGCTATGGAAGTTCTACCTGGCATTTTCTTCCAATGTATGGCTGTTTTGTTTACATTGAAAATCTGTTGTTTGGCAAAGCCACCTTCATTACTGATCTTAGCTAGATTTTCTGAATACCTTGCTTCAGCATCTACATCAGCACTTGCTGCTTTACCTTACACTTTTATGTTATGAGGATAGTTTCTTTCATTAAGCTTCATGAACAACCTGTGCTAGGTTTGAACTTTTCTTCTGCAACTTCCTCACCTCATGCAGCCCTCATAGAACTGAAGAGTTATGTCCTGCTCCAGATTAGGCTTTGGCTTAAGGGAATGTTGCGACTGGTTTGATCATCTCTGCAGACCACTAAAGCTTTCTCCATATCAGCAATAAGGCTGGTTTGCTTTCTTATCATCTGTGTGTTCACTGGAGTAGCACTCTTAATTTTCTTCAAGAACCTTTCCTTTACATTTACAACTTTCTATTTGGCATAAGAGGCCTAGCTTTTGGCCCCTCTAGACTTTTAGCATGACTTACTCATTAAGGTTATTTCTCACTTTTGATTTAAAATAAGAGATGCACAACTCTTCCTTTCATTGGAATATTTAGAGCCCATTGTAGGGTTATTGGTCTAATTTCAGTATCATGATGTCTCAGGAAATAGGGAGGCCCAAGGAGAGGGATATGGGGGGAATGACTGGTCAATGAAACAGTCGGAACACGCACAGAATTTATGGAGTAAGTTTCCTGTCTTAGTCAATCCCACTATATGGCACCCCAAAATAATTACAATAGTAACAGGACAGATGTAATCACTGATCACAGATCACCACAACAAACACAGTAATAACGAAAAAGTTTGAAATATTGCCATAATTACCCAAATGTGACACTGAGACACAAGTGAGCAAATTTGGTTGAAAAAATGGTGCCAATAGACTTGCTCAAAGCAGGGTTGCCACATACCTTCAATTTAAAACAAAACAAAACACAAAGAGCCATAAAACGAGGTATGCCTGCACATACCTGCTGCGTACAGTGTTTAAAGCCCTCAGCTTTAAATACACACACACACACACACACACACACACACTGTTACTTATTTCTAACCACAGCTCCAGGCTATCACAACTGTCAAAAATGCTAAAGAAAAAATTATCACCCTTTCTTATAGTTAATTATTATTCAACCTGTGAATATCATTCATTTCATTGATTACGCTGTGATTATATTTTTTCTCTTTAAAGGGCCATTAAATCAGGTATAAAAGACCCATTAATTTTCTACTATCAATAGTCTCACAGACACTAAATACTTTATTGTTTGAATTAGTCACTGTAGTTTACACAGATGAAATTTTCTGTGAAGCTCTGGCTTTATGTCTTCCGTTGGCCACTTTGGTCAGCCACTCTCATCTTACCCCCGTTCTGGGAACAATAATTCAGTTTCTAAATACATTAATTGTGTTGTAAGTAGAATAGGTCTCCACAGCGCCACCTTGACGGACTCACCAACCTTGTTTCAATGTCATACATTTAAAGGTATCTAATAAAAGCTGCTTCATGCAGTCAGACACGTTTGCTCTGAGACTTACCAGGCAGATCAGCAAAGAACTTCATCTTGCTTATTCTTTCTCCACCATCACTCCCATCTCTGATCTTGGGAACACACCATTATTGGATCTTAATAAAAAGGAAGTTATAAAAACAGCATTTATGTAACACTTGCTAACATGTGAAGCACATTTATGAACATTATTTTACTTGATCTTCATAATTATACTTTGAGCTTAGAGTGTCAGCTCTTATAAAATGATCCCAATTTTGAGACAAGAGAACACAGTACTACCTATTCAATCATATAAAAATCCCTTCCAAGGTCTCAGGTCACCTAAAACAAGTAAGACCTTTGGGGATGTTTTCATGCCTTAGCTGGAGTTCCCCCAGAAGCAGAACCTGAGACTCAGATTTGACTTTGAATGGTTTGGGTGATGATCCTAGGCAGTACAAGGGAGGGGGTGGGGAAATAAGACAGGAAGACAGGAAAGGGAGCTTAGTGGAGATGGTTACCCCTGTGGACACATGGGGCTCAATCCTGTGGGGAACTCTGTAAATAGTGTGGAGTGATCCTCCCAGAAGGTGGAGAAACTGGAGTATTAATGCTCTAACTCCCATTTGTTACTGCCGAAAGGCTGTTCATTGGAAGGCGCATGGGATTAACTCTCTCCAGGCTGAAAGAATCAGGTGTTTGCTGTAGGACATCAAGAGAAGCCAATGGAACCCCGAGTGCTCAGGGAAGCGCTGCTGTGTTCAAAATCGCCAATGTCAGCTGTCTCGCTACAGTGCCAAACCTACTCAGTGAGAACGTAGAGATGGACCTTAGTTCCCTTTTCTGTGCAACTGTGTCCCCACCCTCCCTGTGATTTGTATCTTTTAATTGTAATAGACCCTCTTCTCTGACCTCTGAGGCTTAGTATGCTTTGGAACTCCCTTCACCCTCCCCCCCGCCCCCCCAACATACACACACTTACCGGTGGGACACCTCCTTCCTTCTTCAAAGTTTCTTCTCAGATTATAGATTTACTTCAAGGCAAGTCTGACTGATAAATCCTCTCTCTTCTTAGGCAAAACAAAATAATATCCTAATCAGCAGCGGTCCTCAAAGGTGGCTCTAGGCCTGTATATTGGTTTGATGCACCTGGTGGATGGCTTTTAACTTTTTAATTAACTACCACATTTTAAAAAAATAAAAATCTGAATTTTCTTCTTATCCTGAAGCATCGGATGATCTGGTAACCCTTTTGAAGGCAAAACAAAGATCTGCTGAAGGCGGGTGGAGGCTGCCGGTCTAGATAGAGCATGCATTCTCCAGCAAAACTCCTGCCTCTTCTACACTCAGTCATCTTCACTCATTCCAGCCACCTGCCTGCTTCTCCAGGCTTCTGAATTAATGACACTTGACTTATAGCTCATTAGAGAAAAAAGAGATGGTACTTAGAGGTTGTGGCTTTTATTTGTTATCCCCTGTCACTGTCCTTTTGAAATCACACCATTTAGTGTGTAATTATTCTTAGCATTAATCTAACCTCCTAGCTCTATGTCCGTCTATGAGAAAGTAAGGTTTTTTTGGAGGGAGGAGGGGGTTGAGATCTTTGTATGAGGAATAATATAAAGACCACTGTATAAATCTACATTTAATTTTCATTAGAATTGTCCTAGATCATGCTTGAACTTTAAATCCTATAAAGTAGAAGCAAATCTGTGTTTGAAATGGAAATTGCCAGGAGAAGGAAGGTGGAAGACTTAGATAATTTCATGTGGACGTGTGAAGTCACATCTTTCTATTATCTCTAAGTGGGAAGCCACCTGTTCCTCATGACTGTCTGACGGTTGGAACAAGAAACTGAGTTTAATTAAGTTACACGTGTGGGAGGAACATGCTTTGCAGCAGCAGCAGTTAGATTATTAATGGACTCCTATATTGAAGTGTTCACATTTTTGAAAGGCTAATTACAATATAATTTTAGTTTTAAAATATTGCTTTGCCAAGTGTGGGAGTTGTGTCATGTATTATTAAGTGGTACCTTTTATTCCATCTTGGGAAAAATATTGGTTTGGTTACGGTAATTCTTAGTGTCCAGTTATTTCTCTTGCTTTTGTACTCGATGCATCTTACTGTTGAAATAGAAAAATATGCTCCGTGGCTGTCAAATACCAATGCTACATTGGAGTTTCTTTGAATTTTCCTGACTTTTCTTATGAAGAAAGTCAAACTCAATCTATAGATTGAGAAAACTAAATGTCATGTTTTTCTTTGCTACCTGAGACCCATGATATTATCAGCTGTACAATTTCCACATTTCCAGAGGGAAGACTGAAGTAGCTGTCTAATGAACTAATTCTAAAATCTATGCTACCATTACCTGGTTATAGATGCACAAGTAGGGCTCCGGTTGAATGTAATAGCAATCACATGATTTGTAGATTCAAAGACCTAATTTAGAGTCCTTGTGTCAGAAGCTCTGTTTAATGCATATTCTAAACCTAAATAAACACACATACCTTCTCCCCACATATCCTCCCAGTGAAAATCATGGTCACTCAATGACATTTCGGGTTCACCAAATCAGTGAGAATTAACCTACAGAAAAGAACGTGAATAGTGAATAATTAGGATTTTTATGTGCTGCGAAGAGCCTCAGGGAGAAGTGTTTCTTTTTTAAGCAGCCCCTATTCAGAGAAATCTTCCATTGGGCCTGGGAGCTGTGATCAGCAAGGGTTCTGAAAACTTCTACCACGTCTGCATATCCTGTTAGCATAATTAAGGGGGTCATTGGCGTTAAAGTTGCCCATCAACCCGGTGTCTCCATCAGCCTGTCCAGACAAGCCTTGCAGTAGCTGGTTGAGGACTTGCAATGATACAGGCTCAATTTCCATTAAATTCTGCTGTACTTTATTAAACCAAAAAATAGACAGACAGACAAACACACAACATTCTGCCTGAAGGAAGTGCTGGAATTAAAGAGAGAGGCCTCATGTGCCCTGAAAGATTACTAATCCCTTACTAGTAGACCATTCGTCACTTTTTTTGCTTAGAATCATACTTTCTTCTGCACCATGGGTGAGAAAACTGACATAATGAATCCCTAGCAATGAGCTGGGATTCTGCCAACCAATCCTTGGTAGGCAGTTGTACCAAGTCCTATTATTGTGGGACTAGAAAGGTGGCCATGGAAACCAAAACAACACAAAATGTCCTCTTGCCTGGGTATCCTAAGGCCAAGGGTGTTCCCACATTTTTTTTGAGCCTGTGGCAAAAGTCCAGATCTGCACTGTCTCTTCTCACCTCATCCCCAGTGTGTTCTGACTGGTAGAGAGCTGTCTTCTTCCTAAACTATCAAGAGCTAGTGACATACCATTTGGTGGCAAATATACCCTACCACTTTACCCCAACCAAAGCCTCCCCCAATAATTGCTTACATGTTTTCAGTTCTAACTTGTGGATATGAGTTAGCACCTCACCCCTGATTTGCTTTTATATTTTATAGTTAATCTTTATAGTAAATCTAATTTTCTGATCCATCCAACTTCAGCTGTTTAATTGTGGAGAGAAGAAGGGAAGAAAACTTCTATCACTTCTGCATATCCTGTTAGCAATATTAAGGGGGTCAAGAAGAATAGAGAATGCCAAGTCTATGTGCTCATAAGAATGTCCCAAGACTGATAATGATATGGTTATAGAAGAAAGAAAACAGCCCTTATTGGACACCAACTATGAATTAGACTCTCTGACCTTAATCTACTTGGGCTTAAAGCATTTTTGAGTTGGCCACAGTTAAAGATAATTCTGTAACTTGAGCGAGAAGAAAGCCAGATGGTCTAGAAAAAGATTGAACTCATAATCTTACATCTTAGAGGTAATTGTACCACAGCTAGAAATTCTTGGGGAATGAGCAAGGTTGAAGATATATATGGGCCAATGAAGTGAGTGATGGAGCAAGTGATGGTTTGGTATTAAGGTTTCTGTGGGATTTATTAGCGTTGTAGAGTTTTGGGGTACAGGAAGAAGAGGGAGAGGTGGTAAGTTTTTGAATGGCTGCCTATTTCTCATTGTCCCAGGCAGAAAGTGTAAGCTGTCAGGACTGACTGGTTTGTGAGATATTGAGGCCTCGATCTAAAATACAGTTTTCCAAAGGAAGAAGCCCTGTTGCCTAAGGATCCTCAGATAACCTTCTTCAGTGCCTCTGGCTCTTAGGATATGCGTACAAAAGACCCGGGCATCCCATAATAACCCCCCAGGCCCTTGAAGCCTTGCAGCCTATGGGTTCACCATCACAGGCAATGAGCGATGGGGTTCTTTCTTGTTTCCTCTTTCTGCTTAGGAATTGGAGAACAATTGTTTGATGTAATTTCTTCTTCCCCTTTATTATTTCTAATTCCACTTCCATCCCACCTGCAGTCTACACCACCGATGGCAACTCAACCTAAGTTCATGAGGAGCACAAATTATCTCTGAGCAAGGGCAGAGGCATAGGTTTCTGTTGTGCAAAGGCCTAGGTGCATAGAGGATGCTTTCTGTACCTGTTTGCATGTGAGAACAATGATATGTTCAATTTTGGGCTAGAATTTGTCAGTATAATCCTTGTATTACGTGTCTAGAATGGAATCTCTTTCCCCTTGGGCTACACTCTGTCACCACCCAGAAAATTCTGAGTTGCTAGGGAATGTCCTCCAACACACAGAAACCAGAGGGAGCCGTGGCTGGCCTCCACCTGGCACCTCTCTCAATTTGTAGTGAGCCAGAGGATCCAGGTCAAAAGATAAGAGCCTTAGCTCCAGGTGCAAAGGTGTGGATGTTTGGCTGGGTGAGAAAGAAATGAGGTCAAAGGAGATAAGAGGTATACGTATATCAGTTACACATCACGGTGCCCTCTGGAACACTTGCCTGCTCAGGAAGCACTTCAGTATTCTCAAACTCCTCTCTCAGTGCTCCTGGGACTGCCTTGTCCCCTGAGGACAGGGCAGCCGCTGTAGTCTTCTCAGGGAAGTTCAGGTGCCACTTCATTGGTCTTTCCTCTCTCCCCACTCCACCATTTCTTTTCCTCCTTTAAAAACCCCACTCAGATGAAACTCATGACATCTACTACCCCCCATTCAGCTGTTCAACAATCACCACCCCTCTCCCCTGACTTTCATTAAGGACTTTAGCATTCAACTCACTGTCTTTCTCTCCAACTCCACCCACGCCATTGTTTCATCCCAGGCCTCCTTCAACAGCTTAATCTATCTGTGTTTAGGCCTCCTTGTCCCCACATGCTCTTCTGTCAGCCTCGGTTATCTCTCCTTCCTCCTCCCCAACCCTGTTTCTCCCTCCAAGCCTTGTACATAGCACCATTATCCACCATTAGTAAGTCCAAAATGCCTAGGCGTCATCCTTGATTCATCTTTTCAGCCCGTATGCAAGTCCTGTTAGTCTCACCTGCACATGTACCCAAACATGTCTACTTCTCTCTATCTTGTGTCACCCATCAGCTCAAGCTTCCATCCTCTCTCCCTTGGACTGCCTCAGTGACTCCAGGAACTTCTCTGATCCAGCTCTTGCCACCTCTGAGCCATTTGCCTCAAGGAGCTAAAGTAATCTCTCAGAAATGTAAATAGGATCATGTAGATCAGATCAGATCACTTTCCTGCTCAAATCTTTTCAATGACTTTTCCCCTTAGAAAAAAATCTCAATTCCTTGTGATGGCCAAAAAGATCCCACAAGAGCAGGCCAGGGTCTCCATAACTGCCCCCTTCCCCTAATTCCAGCCCCACGCAGAATGGCCTCCCTTCATTACCTCCATTCACTGTTCCCTCTAACTCAAATGTTCTGGACATTAATGGCTTATTTGCATCCTTTAAATCACAGCCCCGATGCCACTTCCGCATAGAGGCCCTCCCTGCCCACTGTCTCTCCCCATCCCCAAGCGCTCTTGTAAACCCTGTTTATTGCCTTCATGTGAAATGTCATACTTTATCATTATCTCATGGATTTGTTTACTTTTCATTCCTGTCTCTCCCTCCAGGACATAAACTCAAGGAAGGCAGGACTGATTATTCTTCTTTAATGTCTAGCCCTTGGCATAGTGCCCGGAAGTTCCTGGAATCTCAATAATTCTTTGAAGATACTTTTTGCCCCCTAAACTGTGAAATTACTAAAAGAATTTTGTCAAGTGTTCTGATTTTGCCAAAAAATCTTATACATTTCCATCCTATTTAATTATTTTTTCTTTTTTAAGGTACCAAAGTATTTAAGTTTAGGACAAAAATACATTTGGTAGTTGTTCAAAATCTATGGATTTTGTTTTACTTAAAGGCTTCATTTTTGGAAAATCCTAAATTTTACTTGTACTACAATTTCATAAAGAACTGTTAGTTTTTAAAGTTCTTGACTTTTTTTGATTTAAAAAATTTTGCATCCTTTGCTGAAAGAAAGCATTAAAATTCTGTTATGTCATAGACACATTATTTCTCTGAAGAGCTCAGAACCCTCCTGGTAAAATCCCTTTGGGTGGGGTGGGTTGTATAGCTGACAGTGTCAAGAGCAAAAGTGGTAGAAGGGACATACTGGAGGCTGCCTCAGATAGGCATATATTATGGTCATGCATCAGAGATTTACTTTTATTTTTTTAAAAAAACTATTGCTCTTCCATGATTATTACCGGCCAAACCACCACTTCTAACACATTTTTCTTCACCTTTTGTTTACTCTAAAATGTGGTGCATTCCTCCTAGAGTTTTCTTAATGCAAAGTCACGCACACATGTTAGAGTTCAAATAAATAAATCCTTGCCTATTCAGTTTGTACCACACAGCTCCCGCTGACCAGCTGGCGCACATGTAGCCTCTAAAGGTGCTGGGGCTTGATTTATTTCGCGGATTCTTAGTTCATACATATGATGCCACTGCTGTATATTATAGGGGCAGGGCTGTCTCTTCTATAAATCACGCAATCAGTTGGAAAGTCTGATTGCCCGTCAGTGAGTGTGTGCTCTGTGCTCATTAATCTACACGCAGCACTGCAGTCAACAAAGTCCTGGCATCAGGCCGACCCCCCAGCACTGGGGCACTTCTGACTGCCAGTCAGAGCCCCCAAGTTGGACAAAAGTGGAAGGTGGATGGCAAAGCAGCGCACATGGCCCTGGGAGGATGCAAAGGACAGCAGGATTTAGACTCAAGGAAGACTCGGTAGACTTTCTCCAAGTAGACAATGGACAATGACAACTGAGAGGCAGCAGCAAAGGCCAGATCTGTCTGGCATAGAGGAATCCGAGATAGAGTGGAAGGGACAGCATGAACGGGGGTCAGAGGGGTAAGAGGCAAAACAGCTCCAGGCCCACAGAGCATAAGGCTCTGGGAGACAGAAACTAGTTGATTAAGGACATGTACTCTGTGCAAATCAGACTTAGACATGTGTGTGTGTGTGTGTGTGTGTGTACATATGTACCTACCAGAAAAGAGGCCAGCATCCTTCCACATTTACCCCATTTATCAGTGATGTCATTATTTTTAAAGTGCTCCATAAATATTAGGATTACATTTTTAAATTTTTTATGAAAATAACATATGGCCTTTGCAAAAAAGAATCATACACACACGCACACTCACATACACACACACACAGTTGTCTGCAAGTGTTTAGAGTATAACATCAACTATAAAGTCCATGTATCACCCACTCCCCAACCCTATTCCTGATGATGCGGCCACCGTAAAAAGCTTCCATTAAGTTATCCCTTATCTTGTTTTGACTTTCCCCTCAAATTTCCCCTTTGTGCTCTTTCATCAAGAAATGGTCATATTTC
Organism: Myotis davidii; assembly: GCF_000327345.1. Taxonomy (NCBI): domain Eukaryota; kingdom Metazoa; phylum Chordata; class Mammalia; order Chiroptera; family Vespertilionidae; genus Myotis; species Myotis davidii. The sequence continues at coordinate 1,150,174 of NW_006287548.1, forward strand.
GAACTCACAGCAGCATAAGTGAGGTGGCAGCTTTCTAGCTTCCTTCCCTGCACTCACCCATCCCCCAGCCAGTACCAGACAATTGTTCCTAGAGCCCCATTTCCTCCAGAGAGCCCCACTGCCTATCACATGGGGGCCAGAGCTCTGTGGTCCATCCTCAGCCCTCCTTATCCCCTACCCCACATTCGTCTTACTCATTCTTCCCTTGGGTCTCTACCAGGCTGTTTCTCTGCCTGGTGCACTGTCACTGCCCATGCCAGCCCCGCTTCCTCTCCGCCTTCTTTGCCCATTTCTTCTTATCCCTCAGTGCTCATCTCACACTCTACTTCCTCTCCTTTCCAAAATTGTATAGTCACATGATTTAACATTCATTGTTTTCTGATTATTTCCAGCATGTTAATCTCCCTCAATAAAATGATATCTCTTGAGGTTAAGAAACTTGCCTTGGCTCCATAGAATCTGATATAGTAGGCAGCTTGGGGAGACTCAGTATTCAATAAATGCATAGAGAATGTCCAGACAATAGACAAAGTTCCCTTTTCAATTAAATACTTATCTCCACACTATTTTGTATATAGGGCTGGTTTCCCCTCTTTGTTTGTTTGTTTGTTTTGGTTTATTACCCTATAATTATTCCCTTTTATGTCTTCATTAAAATAAAGGTGGAATTACCTTCTGAGCAACCTAATAGGCCTAGTAAATTAACTGAATCTTTTCTTTCCAGGATAAAAATTCTTTCGTGTGTGTCCTAGAAAATTGGAGAGATATTCTTACTCTCAAAAGTCAGATAGTTAAGCCCTACCTAAGGCTTTAGATCCCTGGCTTTACTCTTACACATTTAATCCACATGCCATTTTAACAAGTCCTGAAATGCTTTCTTTTCTTTCCCTTTTTAGTGTAGGACAAAAATTTTAAAGGACAGGGTAAATCTACTGGTGTATGGCATATGGAGGTCAAGATCTTACATAGATTTTCAGCATTAGGCAGAACAAATGGGCTGCGAGATTACCAAGAAAACAAATTCAGAGCAGCAACCTTTGAAAGCTGAGAACTGCCAAATTGCTGGCAAGATGAAAACAGGGTTGCATTTGAGAAATTATGCAGTGTTGTGCTTCCTGGAGAAATGTACAGCACGGAGGAGTATCTGTGTTCTCCTCTGAAACTCTATTTTTAATGTTCATCATGACACCAATGGAAGCAAATCTGACTCCATGTAGAACATGCAGTAATTGTAGTAGTGGTGGGGGGAGGGGAGCTGATGGAAATAGCGGCTCCGGGGAACCAAGTTATTTTTGAAATATCAAACAGACACATTTAGCTTGGATGCTGAAGATCACTCCGCAGAGTGAGAAAAAGTCGAAAATTTACCCAGAAAAAGTCTGCCATCACAGCACACAGAGGGCTGGATTCTCAGCAGTGTGAAGGAAGGGGAGACTTGAGAGAAAATGTCTCTCTGCTTATCATAAAAACAGCAAAATTCCCAGCATATGCTGCTATTTTACTTTTTTATTTTGACAGACCATTTGTGACTAGTTATGGGTGGGGTTGTTCTCACATGTATGTTCCAGCCAAGAGTGATGAATGCTCAGACTATGTTTCCTGACCTTACACGCATTTACTTCTCATTTTTTCTCCCTCTTATGCCTTCTCTTACTGTTTTCTATCAGATGAGGTTCCCAGGAAGCTCCGTATGGGATCACATCTGAGATGTAGAGTAATTATATTTAGATATAAAATTGACCCATGTCTGAAGTGTGTTTCCTTATTTTCTTTATTTGTTTTTACATACACAAGAGAGCAAGCCAATGAGAATTTAAGAACCACAAGATCAATAAAGAAGCAAACTCATACTAATAAAAATGCAACTTCTCTATCCATACTTTTTCTAGACGTTAAACAAATTACAATTATAGGCGTTTTTGTTTGTTTGTTTGTTTTTCCATAGTTCAGTCAGTGATCTGTATCTTTGGGTCTATTTTATTTTCAGATTCATTTTTTCACTCACATATTATAAAGCTTATACATTTCTTATTTTTAAGATCGATTTGATGTTCTGTGTTTTTAACACACACAGCTTATTTATCTGTTTCCCTTTTATAGTGCATCTGAATTATTATCAAATGTTTACTATTATATACACCAATGATGCAAACATCTGTGTAAGATATCTCTTATTTGTTTATTTTTACAGTCATTTTTAAGGCATTTTTCCAAAATTGGAATTCCTAAATGAAAAGCAAACAAACTATGGTTCATAAGCTCCTATAAGCTGCTTTCAAATTATCTTATGGAACGAACACATCAGTCAATATGTTGTGCCAACAGCCATCGGAAGTGGTTGTGCTGTCTCATACCCCTTCTAAAATGGCGCTTACTCACATTTACTCATTTTGCTACCTTGAGAAATTTATTGGATGACTTTTCATTTGTTTTTCTCTAATTTCAAAAAAGGCTGCAATTTTTAATGTAGTTATTATAGGATTTATTTCTTCATATACTCTGTTTATCTCTTTTAAACATTTACTAACCATGAGTTGTTGATTTTTTAATCCCTTCACCCTCCCATCCAGCCCTCCCAACACCCTTCCCCTCTGACAGCTGTTAGTCTGTTCTCTGTATCTGTGAGTCTGTCTCTATTTTGTTTGTTAGTTTATTTTGCTCAGTAGATTCCACATATAAAATTATATGGTGTTTGTCTTTCTCTCACTAGCTTATTTCACTTAGCATGATACTCTCCAGGTCCATCCAGGCCATTGCAAAAGTTAAGAGTTCCTTTTTTTATGGGCAACTAGTATTCCATTGTGTAAATGTGCCACAGATTTTTTATCCACTCATCTACTGATGGGCACTTGAAGGATAAGTGGTGATAGAAGGAAACTTGACTTTGGATGGTGAACACACAATACAATATACACATCATGTATTATAGAATTGTACACCTGACATCTACATAATTTTATTAACCAATTGGTTATCCCAATAAACTCAATAAAAATTTAAAAAAACATGTATTAACTTACGTGTTTATATGAAATTGTACATATTTTTGTAATAGAGGCAGGAGAGGAGTTGGGAGCATGACTCTGGAGCCAAATTCTTGGATTTGAATTCACTCTCTGCAGTTTATTAGGTAGTACACTTCAGCCAGTTATTCATTCACTCTGTGCCTCAATGTTCTCATTTGTAGAGCGATGATACTAACAGTACTCATCTGAGCTATGAAAATTAAATGGGGTATTATATGTAAAGTGCTTAAAACATCTAGCTATAGCTACTCTCATTAGTGCCATAATGCCAGGAATAAGCAAAATCCAGCCTGCAATGCAGACTTCAAGTGGAATATTTAATGTATGCAAGCCATTTAAGGCACACGATATACATTCAGGAATTGTAACAATGCTAAAACTTTCTGATAAAATGTGAGAAAGACACTAACAAAAAATCTTATTTTTCACACATTATGAAAAATATTGAGGTGTTTGGAAGCCCCTGTCTGTTTGAAATGAGCTTTTTATTTGCCATTGTATATGCACAGCCAAAGCCTCTGGTTATCAAAAAGTGCATTGACAAGCAAATAGAATACACTCCACCAGTTGGTATTGACAGAATTCTGTCATTGCAAGTGCCTACTCCATTGATCTTGGATAATATTTTTCTCTGAGCAGTGAAGGAATAAGTACAAACTGTCTCTTTGGCTTATACATGGTTTGTACCTCCATTTCTTTTTCCACCTCTTATGTAGTTCTCAAATTTCCATAACTGCTTCTCACTACTTGTGTGATGCTGTGCATGGTTCTCTGAAAAAGTTAAATGAAAGGAAAGTGACATTTACCAATCATATTAGCAAAGAGTCCAAGACAACATATTTTGAGGTCAATAATGACTTTGTTCATCACGTTTTCCCCCTTCTGTGTCTTCCCTTTTGAATTTTAATTGATGTGTGTCATTGAGTGAAGATTGTCCTAAAACATTTGAATATATCTGTAGGCAATACCAAGTAGGCACACTCTCAGAGGGGCATCCCCAGCCCTCTGAAAGGCATACAAATAAAGTCAGCACAAGATGGATGAGGTCAAACACAGACAAAAGTCACCTTGAAAGGTATGGCCCGGGCTAAGAGCAGAAAGATCAGGCCTTGACAATGGCTAATCAATTAGGTTAACATTGTCTAAGAAAGCATGTGTCGACATTGAAAATCAAGAAAATGAGTGTGAGGGGTAACATTTCAGAGTTCATGTTATCATCTGGGAGGAGGGGCCCATTCAGCAGATGGTGAAGGTGTATTCGATGCATCCCCACAGAGCAGAAGAGTATATTGGGATAAAAAAGGGGCGTAAACCTGTTTCCAAATCCCAGTTCCACCACTTCCCAGTGATTTCAGGCAAGTTAATAATACCCTTCTGGGATTGTTTTCTCATCTGTAAGTGGAGATGATGATACTAATAGTTACCTCATGGATAGTGAAATAAATGAATATATGAAAGCATTTAGAATGCCTCCTAACACATAAGGACTAGAGAAGTTGGTCATGAGTAAAGCCTTTAGAATCTGTCATGGAAAGTATTCGATGATGTTAAGCTATTATTGTTTGATGCCATTAATCATGCATTATCATTGTGCTTTGATGACAGATTATCAAGTGCCTTCCCACATAGATCTACTTGGTGGGCCAGGATGAGCTGATCTCAGGCAATTGCCACTCTGTCTGATGAGGTGATTTGAGCTTTCTTGGAAATTAATCTCTGATGCATATATCATTTGGCTACAATTTTGATTAGTATTACTCTCTCTGAGGAAATAACAAGATCTTCTTTTTGGACCGGCAACCCTGAAAGCCAGTTAGATAGAGGTGAACCCATGAAGGTTCTCTCCCTTTGCAGGGTTCTGCCTGAGTGACAAGAAGACTACAGTACGTCACAATCATATCTTCCAGGAAACTACTTGTAATAAAACCTGTTGAGTTTACATGAGAAAGTTCTAACAGAGACACAAAAAGGTTAGTTAATTGGTGAGCACATGCACCCCTCAGGCCAACACTTGCAGACTATGAAAGTCTCAGGCCGCACAATAACTTTGAACCTGAGAATAAACATTCAGGATGATGTGCAGCCAAAGTGCTTTCCCATTAGCTGGGACTCAAGGAGTTGCTTCTTCCAGCAAAGATGTGGCCTCCACAGAAATGTATAGTGCTATTTTTCTACTAATAGTATTTAAACAATTTTTTTGTTATTGTTGTATCATTCGTTACATCCGCGGAGTGGCCATAATTTGACAAGCCTGGCGGTGTAAACATCCACCAAGCACCCTGTGGGTTGCTAGGAGTCCTACAAAAGGTCACTGAATCTGCTGGAGACCTGCTGGAACTGTGAGGCCAGCTTATACTGAAACTTTTGCGAGGGACCCCCACTGGGCAGATATGTTTTCCATGGTCTTATTAGTTTAAAATTTAATATTTTTTCAGCATGTATTGTTTTGACAACAAGATCCCATTAGGAAAGTGAAGTAAAAACCTTGCCTCTTGCTTCAAACTGTAAGACTTTTACAGAATGGGGTTGTTTGCAACCAAATGCCAAGATCATGATGCTGGAGCTGAGTGAGAGCTGCTGGCTGAGCTCCAGGGACAGAGCTGAATGGCAACCCTGCTCCTCAGTCCCAGAGAACAGGCCCATTTACAAGTCATTAAAATCAATTAACATCAGCTCTAGGGGCTGAGGATGCTGTCATGACCCAGAGAGCCAGGGTGCTGTTCTCACCACAAGAACAGTAAGACCTGGAATTCTTCCTAGTCCTTGAAGATAAACAAGAGGTCCCCTATTGAACCTTTCTTCTCTCTCACTAAACATTCAGTTCATTCCTCACTCCTCTCAAGAGAGGCTTTGGGTTCCATCAGCATCTCCATAAGATTCACCCAGAAGATGCTTTCAGAGGGCCAGGTCCTCCGTCGGTTTTAATACTAAAATCTAACCTACCTATCCACCTCAAGTTTTAAGCTCTCTTGGGCCCAGCCAGGAACACAGAAGAGCTCCTCTGGATTCTTGGACCAAGACTAGAGCCCAGACCCAGAATATATGGTATCTTGACCTCAGGGTCCAAAGGAAGAGGCCTGATCACAGACACTTACCCATGAAAGCTGTCAGGTTACTACCTTTCTGTGTCAGCTCCAGGAGGTCTTCAGAAAGGAAACTTTGTGCTGTTTGACCAGCTTTGACAAAACAGTCAACATTTGCCATGAATTTGTCACTCTTGGGACACTGCAAAGTCTTCTTAAGAACACTTTTTGGAAAGCTGTCAAAATATAGAAGTTAAACTTAGAGAATAACACAAATAAGAAAGGAGTAATGAAACTGCCAACTCCTTGTTCCCCTCCAAGCCATATTTTGGCAAAATTCTATTTGTTCTCTTATGGGAAGAGAAGGCTGTCAGGCTTAAGGGGCCAAGCAAAGAAGAAACAGGGCATATTAAGTGAAAGAATTATTATAATCGAAGTTGAGTGCAAAATTACATCCATCATAATTTTACACGTAAGTGAAGTGCATTTCTGTCCATGCGTGGGAAGAGAGAACTTTTCTCATGTCTGACATATCAGATACCAATAACCTTTCCAGCAGTAACTGGAGTAGAAAGTTGGAATAGTCTGAAAGCTTTTTTTATTGTAGTGAAACTGAGGATGTGAAAAATGCATTGTCACTCCTTTATGTTGGCATCTAGGTGTGAAGAAATTGATCAACACCCCTGGAAGTGTGACTGGAGACAACAAAGCATATAAATACATTTTAGTCCTAAAAAAGTTGAATGTGTGTGTGTATTATATATATTTCAGAATTAAAATTTCATGATCTAAAATATTATCTTACAAAGTAAACATCAGCTAAATCAATCCAGGCACAACTTAATGAAAGTCACTATCTTACACGCATTTGTAGCACAAGCACAACATGGGAGTCAGAAAAACATAAGACACTGATGCTTAAGCATTTTAAAATTTTTATTGATTTTGTAAGCATTTTAACACCTCTTTTATAAAAAGTCACTGGTCGATGGCAGTCTAACTATAAAATCTTTCAGCTATCAGAATTGATTACTAGAGTAGGAGACAGAACTCACAAATGAGCCTGTGGGAAGGGAGTACCAGAATCTGTAACTCAACTCTGCTCTGCTGGGTACATGACCCTTTTATTAGGCACTAGAGGCCCAATGCATGAAATTTGTGCAAGGGCCTTGGCTCCTGCTGCTGCAGTGGCCACCTCTGCTGCAGCTTTGTCCAGAAGGAAGAATGTCCGGAAGGATGCTGGTCTAATTAGCATATTATGCTTTTATTATTATAGATGGTATAGCTGATGTTCTGATTGGTCCTGAATTATTTCTGTGTAAAAGTGAAGAGCATTTTCTGAGTCATCTCTATGCTCTCCCCGAGTTTGTCCTACGACAAATGGCTTCCTGCAATTAAAGACGCAAAGATGGCTTGGTAATCAGAATGTAACAAGGATGTGCAGTTCTCTATGTCAGGCTAAACAGTCTTGAAGTCAGCGTTCCTCAAAGTGGGGTTCCAGGCCACCAACTTTAGAATCCCCCGAAGGGTATCTTGTTTACAAACGGGATTCCTATGTCTTCTCCAAGACCTAGTGAAACCAGACTCTCCCAGTCATAGGATGGGAAGTAGGTCTTTGCAACAAGCCCTCCATGTGACACTTCTACACACTAAATCCTACACACTGTCTTAAGAAACAACCCTTAAAGAAATTGCACCCACACTTGGACTTCATTTGTCCTCTGTACAGGCATACCTCGGAGATATTGCAGGTTTGTTTTTAGGCCACTTCAGTAAAGCAAGTATCACAATAAAGTGAGTTAGAATCTTTTTGCTGGTGGAGGAGGGTCTTGCCTTCAATTTGTAAAAAAATGCAGTATCAGCGAAGCACAATAAAATGAGATGTGCCTGTAAATCAGTGGTTTGAAGCCCTGGCCACGCAATAGAATCACTTGGGAGGTTCAAAGACACACAACCATGACTGCATCCCACCCCAGAATGTCTAATTTGGTTGATTTGAAGTGAGGCCCAAGCAGCAGTATGTTCCATATGTTGTTCTAATATATAACTAGGATTGAATGTTTATAGCAGTAGATTCACAATAGTCAAATGTAGAAAACAACTCACGTGTCTATCAGCAAATAAAGATATAAACTAAATGTGGTATATACGTACAATGAAATACTATTCAGCCATAAAAAGAAAGAAATTCCAGTACTTGCTACAAGCTGGATGATCCTTGGAAGCATTATGCTAAGTAAAATAAGCCAGACACAAAAGGAAAATATTGCATGATCCCACATATATGAGATATCTAGAATAGGCAAATGTATAGAGGCAGGAAGTAGAATGAATGTTACTGGGGGCTGGGGGTGGGGGAGATGGAGATTTAGTGCTCACTGGTTACAGAGTTTCTGCTTGAGGTGATAGAAAAGTTTTAGAAATTTATAGTCTTCTTAGCACATTTCTTCATGTAGACATAACCTCTGCAAAAAAAAAAAAAGTGCGTGAGAAATTGTAAATGGAGAGAACATTTTGAGTGTATATTGCCAATTACATTTAGCAAATAATAATAAAGACATCTGGGAGTGCAGTATTAATAGTAAAGTACCCTTTGGAGCTCTGTAAATAGACATTATAAAAATCTTAGTAATCTAACAAATTCTGCATAAGACCTCAGCCTGATTTTGTTATTGGCAAAGAAATTAAAAATGAGCATCAAAGTTGTTTCTCTGTCTCTTTTCAGTAATGAACATATAATGTCATCCTTGAGCTAGTGAAATGAAGGAAGTCTTCAATTAAACCCTTGGTAACAACTGCAGAATATCTGTGCCACTTCAAATTCTTTTTTATAATTATAATTTTGATGTTTCTCAAAGCATATTTTTAGTGCTCGATCACATGTAATATCTAGAGTCGATCACATGCCAGGTACTTCAGTTGTGGGACAGCAGGTTTTCTGTTCCATATGATCACTAATAATGGTGATACTGTTATTTCTAGAGGACTTTCCTGTACAAGTAGTTGAGAGAATTGTCTTGTTGAGCTGCACCTGTGACAGAGATGCAGCGCGAATGCTGTGCGTAAGAGAAAGAAATCTTTCAAATGTATTCTAAAGAAAGACACTTTCTTCAAACCTTTGCTTACCAATCTCACACACTCTCTGGCAAAACAAAATGAGCTCTGCGTCTCCTGGCAGAAATGAAAAGCTTATTTTTAAATGCCATATGTTGCTACGATGCATGCTGTGTTTTTAATGATTATCGCACATGCAAGCAAAATGCTGTATTAGTTTTATATTCGTGTAATTCCTGATTATCACAAATACACACAACAAAAGACAGTGACAATGTTAGGGACTGCCAGAGCTACAAAGAATCTCAAAAAGTTCTCTAATCTGGCATCTCATCTTTACAGACCATTAAATTAAGTCATCCAAGGCAGACAGTAGCATTTCCTTTTCAATTTAATAAGTATTTATGGAGGTCCACAATGCGACCTATACTATAGAAGATAAATGTTAAAGAGCTTGACGTCATCCTATTCTTAAGGGATATACAATATTTTTTCAAAGAGATAGAAAATAAAGAATAGCGTATTTATGTTGTGTATATCTTAGAATGGCATACTGTGAAAGTTCTCACATTTCAACATGCCTCAGAACCCCACATTGCTAAAACACAGGTAGCTGGGCCCCCACCTCCTATTTCTGATTCAGTAGGTCTAGAGTAGGACCCAAAATTTTGCATTTTCAATGAGTTCCCAAGTTCTGCTGATGCAGCTGGCTCCTGACTATGCTCTGGGAACCACAGCAGTAAAACAGAGGTGTTAAAGATGCAGGCCCTGGAGTTCAAGCGCAGAGTTTGAATCCTGACTGCATCATCTAGAACAAGCTACTTATTTTCACTGCCTCAGTTTAATCACCTGTAAAATGGAAACAGTAACAGTACTTACCTCAAGTGTTATTGTGGGGATTAAATGAGATAATGCTTGTAAAGCAATGGAACAGTGCCTGGCACATAGCAAACACACAGTAAGTGTTCATTATTGATGCTATTTCATATTAGTTCCTACATATCAATTCTCAGACCAGTACTGGTGCGTGAATATATATAAATGATAGTATAAAGGCACAGAATGTCTTTTCTTAGGAATAATTTTCTTTTACCTTAAGATAACATTCTACCTAATTTTAATGTTGAAATATATTTATGTGTATGAAAATAATAATAGGAATTGGCATTTATCTTGAATATTAAGACCTCAGTAATACCATAATATGCTCCCAATTGTAATGTGGGGTTGAAATTGAATAAACAAATAGAGAGGAGTTAGGATTGAGAGTTACCAAGAGGACTGTGAGAGTGTCATCCAGATTATAATACTTGGAGGCCCACAAATCTAAAAAAGGGGATGGGGAGTTCCTACCTCAATGACACTCATTTGTGGTAAGAGTAGCAGCTGTGGGAAGGGGGCAGGAGGTCAGTGTGCAAGAATGAGATGCACAAAATACAATGCTGGCTCCGTCTGCCTAGGTATAGGCCACAGAACAGGAGCTGAGATGTGCCTGGGTGACCTCACTGTGGCTTCACCGAATAGGTAGGTATACAGTGCAGCACATCATCCCTGTTGCCATAGCAACTTTAAGGCAAATCTACCTGGGACTTCACCTCAGAAGTCAGGGCCTAGAGCCCTACTCTCACCACCTGATTTATGATTTTTTCTAATAAAGGGTTCAATGAGGCAGAACTAACTTGAAAATTCATTCTATTCTGCCAGAGTGGGAATGTAGGTGATCTCCTGGGTTTAGGGGATAGGCCTGGTGTGAAAGTCAAATGCTTCTGTCCTGGCTACCCTGGTCCGTGTTCAATTAGCAGGAAAAATACACTTAAGCCGTGTGAAGGTCTCAGAGATAAAGTACAGTATTTCTGCAGATACTTTGACCTAATTGTGTTAGCCCTAATTAACCACATTCTCATGTCATTGGATGAGAAAGAACAATTCTAAGCAAAGATTTTAAAGAAACATTTTGTTAAGGTCTATTCCAACCTCGTTAGATAACGCTCAGGAATTGGAATCAGGGAGATGGTAGAATTCAGGAGAGGAGCAAGCATTAGTGGTGTGTTTGGGGCCCACTAATTAGAAATAACCCACTCAACATCACTAAGCATCCCCTTTAGAGCATAAACATGGCTCCCCAAGTTAGCACGGCTAAGGGCCTGCTTCAAGGTAGACAGAACTCAGTAACTAAATGTCATGGAAAAGCACTGTCTTAGGGAATGGGAGCAAACATTGGCAAACCATATATCTGATAACGGGTTATTGTTTAAAATATATAGGGGCTGAAACCGGTTTGGCTCAGTGGATAGAGCATTGGCCTGCAGACTGAAAGGTGCCAGGTTCGATTCTGGTCAAGGACATGTACCTGGGTTGTGGGCACATCCCCAGTAGGAGGTGTGCAGGAGGCAGCTGATCGATGTTTCTCTCTCATCGATGTTTCTAACTCTCTATCACTCTCCCTTCCTCTCTGTAAAAAATCAATAAAATATATTTTTAAAAAATATATATAGGGAACTCCTACAACTCAAAAGCAAAAAAAGAAAACAAACCCAAATAACCCAGTTCAAGAATGGGCAAAAGACCCAAACAGACACTTCTCCACCATATAAACGGCCAAAAGGTATATGAAAAGATGCTAATATCACTAATCACCAGAAATGAAACTCAAAGCTACATTACCTCATACCCGTCCATTGAGGAACCAACTGGGTGGGACACACTTCAAAACTGTCCCGTCAAAGAGCTGCTTTTATCCACCGTGGCAGCCAGGAGAATGCGCCTGGCAGACCAGCTACTCAGGGAGCTAATTGGCTGAGGGCTCAGGGCCGGTGCAGAGAAATTCCTGGCCACCTTTATGCTGAGACCACTCCTCCCACAGGCTGCTCCTTCTAATAACCTGGTGTGGCAGGGATACAGAGGCGGACATGTTCCTGAGCCATGTGGACTTCTTTCTGGGAGACTTTGGAGTGAGGACTTCCTGACGGTGCTCCCACCATGTAGGATGCACCCACCAAATTCCTGGCCAGGGATTTCCTCAGGTCAGATTGCATGGGGTCTCACCGTTCTCCCAGCTTTCCTGGACCCTCCCTCCGATGCCCTTTCACAGGGCATTTCCCTTCTTAATCCCCCCTTAGCATCTGCTTCTCTGATGACCCAAGGAAACACCTCCCCCACAGCCCACCACTCCTTGGATAAGGGTCGCACATGGGGGCATTAACTGCCCAGCATTTTCAATGAGGCCCAGGCACTGCCTCCGTGTCTGAGGAGCAGCAGACCCCCGCAGGCCAGGAGATGCAGGAAATCTCCCAGGAGGGGACTGTCAGTAGCTTCTGGGTGAGCATATGGGCAAGGCATTCACAGTGACCATGTTTGCTCCAAGCGTTATGGTTTGGTTATCTGTGCAAGAGTGCACATAGGCTGTTGTGCTCTTGTGAATGTGACCAGGGGATAGGAGGGCTTTAGGCAAGGATATTCCCAGGCCTCTGTTGGGAAACATAAATATACTCCACGATTAGGGTGACTTTGCTTTTACCTTTTCCACTGTATCTGGAGGTTTATTTCATTTTCTTCCTGCTCCTTTTCTCATGACTTCCCAATTTGACTGGTGGTTATTGATGAAAATGGGAAATGCTTCAGGTTCAGAACATTTACATCTTCTGGTAACAAAAAAGATATAAGAAGACTTTAAAGAGGAGCTTTTAGCAATGAGTCTAATAGGAGGCATTTAATAGTGTTAGTTTTCTTCCTATTCAGCCCCCTGGGGACAAAGGACCATATGCATAATAGGTAAGGTACTAAGAGTCATATTCCTTGTGTGGTCATAAACAGGATCCAAATGATGTAATTATATGAAAGCACTGCTGTAAACGTAAAGGGCAAATAGATGTTATTTTGAGATCTTTGCAACTCATTATTGCACTGATTCAGATGGACCATGGGTCAAGGCAAATTCTCAGAAGCAGGACACCTGCAAAGAGGAAAATTTTCCTAGAACATGGTTAGTATATGATATAATATTTTCTTTGAAGTGGGTGTTTCACTTGATTACCTTACTTTAAACACAACTTAAAACTCCTTTATGATATTCAGACAATAAAAGCAATTTTTAGCTATCGAGAAAACATTCCATTCCATATGTCAGACAACGTACCATTGGTTGTAATTCCAGCATCCCTGAATGTTCTACATTTATTTGTAATTTAATAGAATCAATCTTCTGCCTTTGGGATATTATAGTACAATTTCATGTGTACCATTAAAAATATAGTTGATATATTCTACAGCCTGACTAGCTGCAAATGTAGAGAAATTATTGATGCTGCATGATCAAATGAAGAAACATGAAACCTTAAGAAAAATGAAAAATCTAATTTAAAAGAATGGAAAAGGCAGAGATAAAATCAGGACAGAGACTGATCCAGCACCACGCACTAATATATCTTTTTTACTTTTTCTTCTTAAACTGAACAAAAGAGGTAGGTCAGAATTTGCATTGGTGGGAATCACTCAGATCAAGAGATGGGAAGAAGGAGATACATATATTATCTGGTCAATTTTACCAGCTACAGTTCAATTCCTCAATGGTTCATCTGTCTTTCCTGAGCCATATTTGAACAAAGGTGACCCTCAGAACTCGTTACAAGATCTTGTTATTTGAAAAACATTTTATTTTTATATTTTCTTGAGACAGCCTCAAAGATTAATGTCTAAAATAAACACAGCTGTTGAAAAATTTTAAAGATACAATCAGAAAAGTAATTCAACATGTCCCCAATGCTTTTAACTCCAGTGATGAAATTCTAATCTGTAACAAACTTAGAAAAAAGCAGCAACAGTACTCTTATGTTTTCATTCCTCCTTCTGTATGTCTTTCAGCTAACAACTTTAGCTTAAATTTCGCCCAAGGCAGATTAAATTAAACTTCACTAGAATTCTGTAGGCATTTTCCTTTTCCCCTAACCATTCTAAGGAATATAGTTGGCACAAATTAAACTATTAAAGATGTCTCAGAGTACATAACCCATGGACATAGACAATAGTGCGGCGAAAGTCTGGGAGGGGTGGGTGTGGGGTGGATGGGGTCAATGGGGAAAAAATAACTAAGGGAACATCTGTAATACATTCAACAATAAAGATACATTTTTTAAGTGTGTCTCAGATTTATAAGAATAATGCAATGCTATTTAAGCAAGAACAAAAACGGGGCTTGGGAATGCTTAAGTCAGAGTCAGTTCTATTCGAGGCTATACTATTCATTTTTTAAAAAATCATTTGACCTTTGACCTTTCTTAGCTTCAACTGAGAAATGAGAGGGTTTAACTATCCCTGAATTCTAAAATACCATGTTCATATACCTTTAGTTTGTCTTATAATTGCTAATTGTCTGTGTCATCACTAGACTCTCCTATTCTTACATTTACTGGTAGCCCAATACACAGCTCATAGTAGGTACTCAATTAATGTTTGTTGAATAATTACATGCAAGTAAATATAAGTCTCTCTCATTTTCTCTCCCCTCAAAGATGTGTTCTGTGAGAATATATGTTCACTAACTAAATATGATAACTTGTCTAACTGATTGTCATGGATGCCTGGCATGCCTGAGACCTCAGGAAACATCTGGATAATCCTATATAAAAAAAGTCTAATATGCAAATCGACCAAACAGTGGAATGACAAGTCGCTATGATGTACACTGACCACCAGAGGGTAGCTCCTGCATTGAGCTGCCTCCAGGTGGTCAGTGTGCTCCCACAGAGGGAGCACCGCTCAGCCAGAAGCTGGGCTTATGGCTGGCAAGCACAGCAGTGTGACAGGAGCCTCTCACGCCTCTGCTGCAGGCAGGCAGTAAGGAGTGAAGAGTCCTGTACTGTGAGAGCACCAGACTGCAAGAGGGATGTCTGACTGCTGGCTTAGGCCCAATCCCCAATACACAACTCATAGTAGGTACTCAATTAATATTTATTGAATAATTACATGTAAATAAATATAATTCTCTTTCATTTTCTCTCACCCCGAAAGGGGGATTGGGTCTAAACTGGCAGTTGAACATCCCCTGAGGGGTCCCCGAGAGGGTACAGGCTGGGTTGAGGGCTCCCCTCCCCCAGTGCACAAATCTCATGCACCGGGCCTCTAGTATGAAATAAAAGACATGACTGGGTATCTGGGTATCTCCTTACATGGGCAACAAATTTAAGGGATAAATCCTTAAATAACACAGGAATTGCATGCTTTGGTTTCTTACTAAGTGTAAATCCACAACTCTTTAAGAATTTGAAGACCTAAATCACTCCATTGAATTTGTCAAATATTTAGAAGAGTACCATGCTCTCTAGGAAAGGACTGTTCAGTGCTATGTCTTGCATATATAATTTGACATCTTGTTGCAACATCAGAGTGTTGTGCTAAGCCACCACATGCTCTTTTGGAATAATAAATGATGATAGGATTGAGCACCTCAGACAAATTTTCAAGTTTTATAAATATTTATGAAAACGAAGTCCACAAAAGTTTATATCCTAAACTGGGAAAGAAATGCGGGCCCTACGCTAAATTAAAATATTTGGCCATATTTGGGGGGGCACTAGTTATGTATAATTTTTGTCTTTGAAAATGAATGAGGTAGCTTCACATAAGGTATTACAAGGTGATAAAAATTCTATTGGAATTATCCCACCTAAATCTACGGGAGTAAAACTATTCTGTATGATACTGTCATGGTAGATATGTGACATTTTGCAATTGGCTAAACTCTTAGGTTGAAGACTAATGTAAACACAAAAGGTGAACCCTGATGTAAACTATGGACTTTAGTTCATGATAATCAATAATGGCTCATCAACTGTAACAAACGTACTACATTAACATAATCTAATAACATAACATAACATAATAAAAGGCTAAGTGACCAACTGTCCATCCATCTGTCTGACCATCCAACCAGACCACTGGCTGGTACATGTGACGGGCACTGGCAATTTAAAAAGAAGTGTTGACTCGCTGGCATTAATTGCGTGCCTGTGTTCTTGAAGCTGAAGTATTAACATGATCTGCAAAAGGAGAGGTTGTTCTGATTCCAAGAACTGACTTGTCCCCATCTGACACTGGCTTCCCATTTAAATTAATTTGAAGACAGTTTCCCATGATGCCAGCATTTGTGATGACTATTAATAAATCACAAGGACAAACTGTAGACAGAGTAGCAATATTCCTACCTAAACCCATTTTTGGACATGGTCAGTTATATGTTGCTTTCTCTCGAGTTCAAAGAGAGTGTGATGTTAAAGTTGTAAACACTTCATCAAAAGGGAAATTAGTCATGCACTCTGAAAGTGTTTTTATTCTTAGTGTGGTATACAGGGAGATATTAGAATAAGTTTAATCAATTTATCAGTCATTGTTTTTCTCAATGTTGTTTTTATATCATGTCTTTGTTGTTGTTATATCATGTTGTTATTTATTAATCAATTTATATATTATTTTCATATACATTTTACTAATTTTCTTTCATCTCTGACACTTCTATTAGAGAGAAAGGGTAAATAGTGATTTTAAAATATTTCTTCTAATTAATTTATTTTCAATGCGCACGAATCTGTGCCCTGGGCCACTAGTATGTTAATAATAATGGAAACTGAGTGATGGATAGAGGGAGTAGGTGGGGACTTTCTCTGTACTATCTACTCAGTTTTCTGTATACCTAAAACTGCTCTACAAAGAAAACCTATTAATTAAAAATAAACAACACACAACTATAGAAGCTATTCCACCTAAAGCCATTCACTCAGCAAATTTCTATATCAACAATGAGCAAAATGGTTCATTTATATCATGAATGGTGATTATGCCCAAAGATAATGATGATTGTAGATGAAGTATTTTGATATGACAAGTTCTTTACTGGCTCCAAACCCTGGATATAGAATACAAAGAGTCTTTATAAAGACCTACATTAATCTTTAAGGAGCGGCTTTCTCATTTGGTACCTTACACTTAGCTCTGTCAAATTCTGCATAGCTAAAGAATAGATTCAGAAGAAGATGTCCACTGTTCCGATAATGTAAAACAAACAGAACAGGTATCATAATAATACAGCAAAATGTCAGAGCATAGAAGAGCTAGAAGGAACCAAGGATATGATCCAGGTTAGCCCCCTCTTCTTAGGTAAGAAAAAAACGAGATACAAATATAAGTCCCTATGACATGAAAGGCCTGTGGAAAAGAATTATTCTGGTCAAATTATAGGAATACATGAGCTATTTCCTGAGCAACAGATTAATATTTAACCTGTGATCACTGTGAAGTTTATAGGCAATTGCATTTCCATTTTCATTTGGCTGCAAGAAAGTTCAGCACCAGATTTGTGGCCTGTTTCCAGCAGGTTGATAGGTTAAATCTTATTCCTGCCTTATCTTGCTTTCTGACTCATCTATGAAATTTTTTGACTTATTGCTCTCTTGCTGTATTGAATGTGAGACAGATGACCTTAAACAGTCCCTCTCCTGGCTCACTCTCTAATTCCCTTCCCTTCAATTGGGGAGAAATATGTGGATTAGAAGAAAACATTTCAAAAATGGTGATCCAAGGGAGATTGTTTTAGAATGGTGCCATGCATCTTACATGACCCAGAGGGAGGTCCACCTGGCCCCGCCATCAGGAATTAGATCTTGTAAGGGGTATTATTATCTCATAAGGAATGAGATCAGAGTGATGCTAATTATGCAATAGTCATTCCTCCTGAAAGTAAACAAATGTGCATGTACCCCCAGGTGACACACAGGATGCTTATTGGGGTATAGATACAAAACACTATAATTTTTATTGAGCTTTACAATATCAAAAATCAAAATCAAAGCTGAGGTATCCTGTTACCTGTTTTCCTCACTTTACTGAAAATACAGTAATTTGCATTTTCAAAGTTCCTTTTGGATCTGAACTAACCTTTACAATACCTCAGGACACAGAAACTGTTATCTCCATTTTACAGTTGGAGAAGCTCTATTTTACAGATGAAGACACCAAGACCTCACACATCTGAGTTCCTCAAGAAGGTAGAATTAGGGGCCCAGTCAGAAATGTGGCTTTCGTACTGCCACGTTGACGGGGAGGCTGTTATACTGGTAAAGCACTGTGAAACATTTTTGTGTATTTCCAGCTACTTGACAAATGGAAATTAAAGTAATAGCTCTTGCATGCTTTGTAATATCCAAACTTATAGGCCATGACCTAACAGTTAAAAAATAATGCTACCACCAGATTTATGAAGCCTTTCTCCAAACTATGGAAATAGAGTTTGTATTCCAACGCAGGTGAAAGTGCTCGACTGTCTTCTATGCAAGACCAATTTTAAGGGGGTCACGTGGCCATTAGGGGATTGACAGAGGCCTGCCAGCCCTCCTGGTTTTCACACAACCGTCTCTTACTCATTTGCGGCTCTGCACTTATGTGGTAACAGATCATCAGGCACTCATGACAATATTTGGCAGTTCACAGTTCACAGAGGCACTGTGCTCTTAGTGATGGGGTTTACAATATCTACATGGCTATGATTATAAAGCTGTGCATGGGCCAGGGAAAGCCAATAACCCAGCAGATTATATTTCAATGCACCCATTAGAGGATCAGCGTGAGACACCATCAGCAGTGGAGGAATTCATCAACTTCGTAGGCACCCAAGCAGTGTTAAAAGCTTTAACTTTACTAGAAATATAACAAGTAATAAAAACAGACAAGACCTGAAATGGTCTAATGGGTCTAGCACAAATGTGGCGGGAGATTAACAGCACTAAATTCTCAGGCGTGGAAACGTTCCCCCAACATTTGGTAAGCAGGTCCTTGAATTTCAGGGCCTTCGGTAGAAATCTTCCTGTCAGCTGAAATGGGATCCTCGATGGTCAAACCGTCTTGGCTTTGCATAGCCACATGGAGCTGATATTCTTAAAAACTGTTCAAGTTCTTACCTTACTGCATTTCACCTTAACGCACTGCCCTACATCCTTTTCAATCCATTTGTCACCGTTTTATCTACCTATTGATGAAAACATCTGTGTTCGTACAGATCACACTCAGATCTAGGAGCATCCATTGGGGCCTCCGAGAGTATTTATTTATTTTATTTTATTACAACATGTTGGAGACATATAGAATAATATAAAAACAATATAATAAACTCCATCTCACTCACTATCCAACTAAAACATTATATTGTCAATACATTTGAAGCCTTCTCTAAACTCTTTTGCAGATGCCTTCTACCCTTTACTCTCAGCCATAACCGTGGGGCTGAATTTGGGATTTATCATTCCTAATGCCCAGTTAATGTGCAGAGAGTGAACAGCTCGTGTATAGACACTCTATATACTAAATATGTATCTGTTAGCAATATTTACTACTATTTTGCCTATTATTAAGATTTATAGAAATAGAATGACTTACGTGTACTATAGGTATACTTCTGCAACTTGCTTTTTTTTGTTCAACATTATTTTTGTAAGATGCATCCATGTTGATACCTGTGGATTGAGATCATTCATTTTCATTACTATATAACTTTGTGCAGCAATACCATAATTTATTTATCCATTCCCCTAAAGATGTTTTCTATTAAACAGCTTGTGAATATTATATAAGCTACAAGCAAATTTCTGTCATTTTCAGTGTGCACTAATGTAATTGAAGAAATCGTCACATGAATATTGGTGGGATGTGGTCCCTGAGGCAGATCCTGAAACATATGCACTGCCTCTTTTTGAATGTTTGTGGCTATGTCATTTTTTTGGGGGGGGGGGGGGGGGACACAATCATATAATACCTGCATGATAAGAATTATTATTTTATTATTGTTAGTATTATATTTTGTTCTGAAATAGGTAGCCTATGTGTCTAAGGCCAATGGCATTGCCTTATTCTTCTAAGTATTCTTAACACCTAATTTAGTGCCTTAATTATATCCATAAACATTCATAAGTAATCTTCATTTGAGAATAGAATGGATGCTTTGTGGACACATTTCTATTGACCAAACATAACTATGGAGAGGGAAACTTCCTCTCCAGAGTATCAACTTTAACAAGTACAAAAGCATGACATATAAGGATAGATCAAAGACCGAGAGAAAAAGAATGCCGATGAGTCCCATATGTAATCTGAACCCAGTGTTTTTCTAATATTTCAAACATGGGCAATTATGTTATTTTTTAATACTTTTGTATTACAAAAACTAACAGTGCTTACTGCAATCTGCCTTCTCTTAGGTGTTTCAAAGTTAAAATTTAGGGTTTATTTTCAAGTAGCAAGGGAATAGTATATGTAAAAAACATTGAAGCAAAGGCAGAGAATAATTCTAATTCACAATAAATAACTTAAACAAGAGTGGTACAACTGATGCATAGCTACATAGCCATAAATGATTCCTGTCCAACAAGTCACTCATTTAAAATAAAATGCATTTTCAATCAATAGGTGAAGTGCTCATTATCTTACAATGCCTCTGGGAGGACAAAGGGAAAAATCGAAAGCAAAAATCAGCAACCCATGGCATATATGATTGCTGCTACAATCCTTCTTGCCACATTGAAAAAAAAGATAATTTATTTTCTGTTTAAACAATTTTTGATTATAAAAATAAGAGATGGTAATTTTGGAAAATTTCAACTATCCAAAAAATTACAAGTAAGAAAATAAAATTTAATACTAATCTTATTTTTCAGATATAACCATCATTAATATTTTAACATATCTTCATTCTTTATCTCTACATATGTGTATACATTTTTAATAAAACGTGAACATGTTACAGAAATTATCACCTTTTCAACTTAGCAATATTTTATGCATATTTTTTGTCAGCATTATTCTTCTTTATCCTCATTTTTAATAGCTCCATGTTATTCCATTATGTGGATGGGCAATAATTAGTTACTATGCCTCTATTTTTGAACATTTGTTTCAAGTTTTTTACCCATATCAGCAATGATACAGTAAGCATTTTAATTATAAACCTTTGTATACATTCATGATTCATCTAGGAGAAATTCTTAGAAATGTGATAGCTCAATCAAAAGCCACACACATAATATTTTTCTTATGTGCTGCCAAATTGCAGTCCAAAGAACTTGCACTGATTTCCACCTTGGCCACCACAGTTTGGGAATGCTTATTTTTTCAAACAATAATTTTAGTACATTGCTTTAGAGACCTCAAGTCTTCACTACTCCCTGTGTCTACACCTTTGCTATGTGACTTTGCCGTGGCCTCCTACTGTGTCTGGGCATAATTCCCTGCTTCTGACTTTGACCGTGTGAACTTTCTCAATGGGATATTCACAGTCATGATGCATGGAGAGTCTTCAAAAGTGCTTTCCTGATTGGGCTTGCTCTCTTGCGCCTTTGCCATCACCATGAGATGACACTGCCTAAGCTAGTCCACTGGTCTCAGGAAGAAGAAAAGAGACAAGCACAGCAAAACCACCCTCCAGTCAGCCACAGAGTGTGTGACTGAGTCCAGCAGAGACCAGAAAGTCTACTCAATTGAGTCCAGTTGAGATTAGCCAACACCCAGCTGATCTAAAGACTTGTGAAAAGTAATAAATTATTATAGTTAGCCCCTGAGTTCTAGGGGTAGCTTATTATGCAGCAATTGCTAACTGATATAGTTGCCAATGCGACTCACCCCACAAACAACTAAAATTTAGATAGAAGTTTACAGATCACAAAGTATTTTCCTTATATACCCTTATTCACTATTAACATAATTTTATAGATCAGAAAATCAGAGTTCAGGAAGATAGACATTTACCCAAGTGCTCCCAGTTATTAAGTGCCAGAGTCAGGGTTCAGGTAGAAATCTTATGATCACGCCCTTTTCTCTATTTCAAACTTCTTTCTGTAAAGAACCAGATACTACATTATTTTAGATTTTGCAAACTGTACAGTCTCTTGTTGCAACAACTCTACCATTTTATCACAAAAGCAGTCATAGACAATACCTAAATGAACGGGTGTGGTTGCACTCCAATAAAACTTTATTTACAAAGACCACCTTGGCCACCCCACAGGAAATGACTGGAAGTTGTACCTCAAGTCGATGGGTACAACTTCCCTTATCAGTGCTAAAGCAGGTGCTGAAAGTTTTGCACCTTGGCTTCCAAAGCATACAGACTATTTTTCTAAAGATATATCTCTATATCTATGTCTATAGCTATAGATGTAGATACATACACATATACTATGCCTAAATCCTGGTATATATCTCAGTCCTATATCTCTATTTATATCTATATTTATACATATATAGTTCAAGATTTCACAGGTTCAGAAGTGACAGCGATTCATTTTGTTCAATTTCATTTGAAAACTGAAGCTCCCAGAGAACCACACAAAACAACACACACACACACACACACACACACACACACACACACACACACACACACACAGCTACTGGTAATATACCTCCTTGAACGCAATCACAGGTCGAAGGCCCATTGCTGCAAAGGAGATGATGGTTGAAAAAATGTATAAACGGCTGCTGGTCAATCATGAAAATAGAAAATAACTGAGCAGAATCCATCAAAATAGGTGATGTGTGAAAATGAGAATTTCCTAACTTGGTTCACAAAGGGGCGATTTGAAATGAAAACCTATGAATGCATGAATGAATGAATGAGTGATTGAAGAGGTGCTCAGGGAGCTAATGTCAACCCAACTCGATCTCAGTAAAGGTTAATTGAGACAAGGCAGCTGTCTCATCCGCTGGGGGTGCCGCTCATATTGAGAGGCTTGGCAGCAACGATATTCTGCACAATTTTAAAGGGATCAGAACCATTTTCAGTGATCTTTGGGTTTAGAAGAGCAAAGCTGTAGGACTACATTGTGTAGAAAGGAACAAGGGGCTATGCTGAATTTTAGGATTGAGCCTAGTCTCTTTTATTTACTAGTTGTGTGTCTTTAAGGGAGTTTTTAGCTCCTACCTTAGGCTTTACTCAAGAATATGTGAAATGAACATAAGAATAGATGCTGCCTCATAGAATTCTTTTGCAGATTAAATGAGGCGATTCACTTACTATGCTTAGCTCCATCCCTGGCCATATGAAGAAATTGATAAATTATTAGCTATACAGTGCTGGGTGCTAAGGATAAAACAGGAATTCTGCCCTTGAGAATCTCAGAGTCTAGTGGGAGACACACACCCATAAACAGGCCACAACAATAAAGTGTGAGACATACCATAACAAAAACGTTTATGAGAAATCCTGGGAAGTGGTGGGGAGAGAATGACAAATCCTTTGTATTGATAGTTAGAGGTTCTGCGTGCACGAATTTGTGCACATTGAAAGGAAATTAATTAGAAGAGAGAGAAAAATACTTTAAAAGGTTTGTTGAGTAACACAATAGAGTAAATAAAACTGGCTTGATTTGCAAAATTTTCTCTGTTACTGGCCACAGGAAAAGAGTTTTGAAAGTAATTAGCTTCTATGGTGCATTTAAATGTGTTG
>NW_006287548.1:1174149-1179132 GCF_000327345.1 Myotis davidii
CCAGGATGCCACAACAGGTCCCAACCAGACAGGAGGAGGTTGCGTGGGCAGGTGAGGCCTGGAGTGGAGATAGAGACAGACACAGGGGGTTCTGCTTGAGCCATTGTGGCAGCTCTGTGGCCTGGAGCGGACACAGGCACGGGGGCAGGGGAGGCCAGGGGCTGGCTGAGCTGCCACACTGGCTGGGGCAGCCCTGGAGTGAACACAGGCAGGGGGGCAGGAGGGACCTAGGACGGAGGTACAGGTTATGGTCTGGATCCCCAGTGGGAGCTGTGCAGGAGGCAGCTGATCAATAGTTCTCTCTCATCATTGATGTTTCTATCTTTCTCTCCCTCTCCCTTCCTCTCCGAAATAAATAAAAATATATTAAAAAAACAAAGAATCACGAGTGTAAGGAGAAGGCCCACCGCCCCTCACCAAATGTGCTATTGTCAGAGTACTGCTGGGGGAAGTCAACTTCCCTAAGGTAGAATGAAGAACAGGCCTCAGAGTCATTCTACCAAGGGAAGGTGGGCTGGCTATTCATGCACCAACTTGTGAAATTATTTTTTAAATTAAAAAAATTTTTGAAATTGAAATATATTTGACATGGAACACTGTGTAAATGTAAAGTTGACTTGATAATTTACATATTATAATACAATTATCATTGTAGTGATAGCACCTCTATCACATAATTATCATTTTTGTTGTTGTGGGAATCAAGATCCAGTCTCTTAGCAAGTTTAATGATACAATACAATATTGTTATCTATATTCAGTAGGCTGCACATGTGGTCCCTATCACATGTTTGTCTACTAGGTGGACCATTAAATAACAGCTCGTCTATTCCACCACTTTCCAGTTACTGGTAACCACCAGTGTACTCTGTTTTTATGGAGTTGGCTTTTGTAGACTCCACATTGAAATGATATCATACAGTATTTACCTCTCTATGATTTATCTCATTTAGCATAATGTCCTCAAGATCTATCCATGTTGTGAATTGCAGGATTTCCTTTGTTCTCATGGCCAAATAAAATTCTATTATACACACACATATATGTGTGTATATATATATATATATATATATGTGTATATACATATATATATATATATATATACATATATACACACATACATACATATATATGTATGTATATATAATCACATTTTCTTTATCCATTTATCCACTGACAGGCAGTTACAACATTTCCCTATCTTTAATCCCTATTGTGAATACCGCTGCAATAAACATGGGAGTGCATATATCTCTCTGACAGGTTGTTTCCATTTCTTTTGGCTATATACCCAGAAGGGAAATTGCTGGATCACATGGTGAACTTTATTGATTGAAAGTTGTCCCTGAAGATGATAAAACACTCAGCTCTTCCAGGCTGCCCCACTCACAGGCTGAGTAAGCTCCCCTGGTTCTGGAAAAAGCTGCATGGCACAGAGCCTGAGACCATGGGCACTGAGGCAGGAAGCCATCTTTGTGTAGAAAATGCCCACAGCTACAGGTGATATTGCAGATCGAGGTGACACTTGGAGATATGAGGCAGGGCATCAACAGTGTCTGCTGCTGCATGCTCAAAGCCTCTTATTTATTTACTAGTAGCCTGGTGCACAAATTTGTGCACATTGAAAGGAAATTAATTAGAAGAGGTATTTTAATATCACTATTCACCCTTTCTCTATAAAGAAGTGTCAACCAAATTCATGATCCACAATGACAGATGGAAACACATGTGTGCTACTGGTGTGAGTGAGAGCTTTATATGTATTGCGCATGCACGAGTCAACTTAGCCTTTTATAGATATAGAATAATTAGACCTGATTTAGCTAAACTTTTTCCATCCCAGTGAAGCACCCCAACTTCTCTTTCAGGTAATTGTCAGCAACACAGCAATAAATATCAACACAAAGCAGATTATTATTGTAGATCACACAGGGAGAACAAAGAGTAAAATATTTAACTGCAACAGTGTTTGACTATACTGTATTTCACACAGTGTGAAAACCTGAAGTCATTTTCAAGGTCCACCATTTCTTACTTCTTTTCAGTCAGGTCAAGTTTCTAAGTTTTCTAAATCTCCATTTTCCGGCTAATGAAAATAGGTTTCCACCACGTCTCCTATCTACCTACTCCAGGACTTCTCTGAGGAAAAAATGAGATGAGGCATGGGAAAACACTTCACAGATATTTGGTTAAAGTGTAAAATGTTTCCACCTGTGTTCCTGGGCTGAAGAAACTGCAAGGAGGCTAGTCACTAGGGAGAGGAAGCCGGGCATTGCTCCGTGACATCATTACCCAGATGGACACTTAGCATATTAGCCTTTTATATATATACTAGAGGCCCGGTGCACAAAAATTTGTTAACTCGGCGGGGACGGGGATCCCTAAGTCCAGCCTGTGCCCTCTCGCAGTCTGGGACCCCTCAGGGGATGACCACCTGCTGGCTTAGGCCCGCTCTCTGGGGGATTGGGCCTAATATGGCAATCAGATATCCCACTGGCAGCTCGGCAGCCTGGCAGACCTTGGGGGTTGTCCACTTGCCAGCAGGGAGCAGGCCTAAACTTCAGTCAGACATCCTTAGCACTGCTGAGGAGGCAGGAGAGGCTCTCACCACCACTGCTGTACTGGCAGCCATCAGCCCGGCTTGTGGCTGAGCAGAGCTCCCCCTGTGAAAGCACACTGACCACCAGGGCACAGCTCCTGCATTGAGCATCTGCTCCCTGGTGGTCCGTGTGTGTCATAGTGACCAGTCATTCCCAGTTGTTCTGCTGTTAGGGTCAATTTGCATATTACCCTTTTATTATATAGAATAGAGGCCTGGTGAATGGGTGGGGGCCAACTGGCTTGCCCTGAAGGGTGTCCTGGATCAGGGTGGGGGGACCCGCTAGGGTGCCTGGCCAGCCTGGGTGAGGGGCTGATGGCTGTTTTCGGAGCTCAGAGGCCGGCAGCGGCAGGCGGGGACCCTTGGCTTCCTCCATCACTGGAGCAAGCAAGCCTCCTGTTCACTTCAGCTGCCTGGCTGCCGGTCACCATCTTGGTTGGCAGTTAATTTGCATATCATCCTGATTAGCCACTGGGAAGCATGTCGGAGGTAAGGTTAATTACCATGTTTGTCTATTATTAGATAGGATATTATTTTTGCCTATATATTAGAAACAAAAATAGGATGTATAAAGAAGAATTTACAAATGACAACTAAATGTGGAGCATAATCTTTGACTAGATCCAAGATTTTTAAAATGCCACTATAAAGGATATTAGGATGGTTTAAATGAAATAAATTAAATATTGTCAACTTATTAAGTAACATTATTGCGTCAATATTCAATTTCTTGGGTATGATAATGATATTTTGCCTATTTAGAAGATGATCCTTGTTGTTAGGAGATACATGCTGAAGTATTTATGGGTAAAGTGAAGTGATGTCTTCAACTTTCAATTGTTTCTGAAAAAAATGAAACACACATCATATGGAAAGCAAGAGATAAAGTAAATGTGGCAAATTTTAACAATTGTTGAGTCTGGGTTAGGGTATACAAGGGTTTACCCTATGCTCTTCTTTAATAAATTGTATGTTGTCTTCACAGTTTTTTTCAAAATAGAGTAAGGAAAGTTGTAAACAGCAGAATGTGTTTCCTAGAGGTGCTGTGAAGGTGAGAGCTCCTGGGAGAGCAATGTGCAGTGTGGCTGAGAGCAGACTTGGTCCAGGTTGCCTGAACTCAACCTCAGACTCTCCCAGTTGCTAGCTGGGTAATCTTAGACAAGGGATTGGGGTGCCTAAGATTCCTCACCTGCCATCCAGGACTAATAAAAATACCTTCTTGATGAGATTGTTGTGAGGATCATATGGGATAATGCATATACAGCACTGAGAACAGTGTCTGGCATATGGTAAATACTTAACCAGTGTTATGTATCATCATCATCCATCATCATCATCATCATCCTCATTGCCACAAGTGACCATACATTCTAGTTTTCTACTCTTCTCTCAAAAGGGTTCCAACTTGGAGAATAGATACAATCATTCCAGCATTATCTCATCAAAAAGCTGGAGGGCTATTAAACAAAATTATGTAAGAACAGTGACACTTTCATAGCTGGTACTGTCAGTTCTCTTCTTCATCTTCCCTGAGCCCTCATTCCACCTGGGTCAGCAGCAAGACAGGGTGGCACTAAGTAGCAGGTTGGGAGCCGCTGAGGAGATGAGAGCACAGTGGGGTTCAGCACCAGGCACAGCAAGTAGGGTGATGCCCAACAAAAGTCAGAGAATAGAGGCAACAGTGCCTGGAAGGACCATAGAAATGGGAGACCACTAAGGTGGCTCCAGGCATACGGAGGAGGAGGAAAGCAGTGGCTTAGTGCAATTGTTCCCAGGGGTAAGAATTGGCCAAAGGGAATAAGGCAGACGGTGCAGCAGGTGGGAAGCCCGAGCAGAGCAGGAGAATGGTGATCCCTGTGTATTTAAGTTTCTAAAGCTCACATTCACCCTTCCTGGTGAAGGACCTTGTCCCTAAAGCTGGTCTGTGTAGTTCAGGGGCAGGGTGGTGAAGAGGAGAGCTCTCAAGTCAGGAGACCTAGACCTCCGTCCCAGCCCTGCTACTCACTTGATGAGAGACCTTTGGCAGGTGACATTCAATCTCTAAGCCTTTGCTGCGGTCCAACCCCAGCAGGTCCAGGGGTCCACAAAGGTGTGGACGGAGTCGGCGAAGAAGGAATGACACGGAGACAGCGTTCAGTTGATCAGCAGCCTTGCCAGGATCTCTAGCCACAATTTCCAGCCAAGTTCTGTGTCCATGTTCTCTTGCTAGGTTCTCCAGCCAGGTTCTGCAGCCATGTTCTCTCGCGAGGTTCTCCAGCCAGGTACGGTCGCCAGGTTCTGTAACCGGGTACTTCAGCCAGGTTCTGTCTAGGTTCCCAAACCAAGTTCTGTAGCCAGGTTCTGTCCAGGATCTTTTGCCATGGTCTCTCCAGCAAAGTTCTTTC
>NW_006287548.1:1179165-1187768 GCF_000327345.1 Myotis davidii
AGGGGTTTTATTCCCTCCCTAACTTCAGGGGAAAATCCCTACCTGGGGAAACAACCTTTCTCAGAGAGGTGACCTTGGTTAAAACACATAGTGCCAAGAAGGTGAGCAAACGTATTAAGAACAGTATGCCATATATGCCAGGCCCCTTGAAACAACAAGGATGGACCGGCTCCCGGCAAGCCTTGATTTCCGTATCTATAAAAATGAGGCACCAGTTCCCAGGTCCCATCTAACCCTGTAAAGACAGAGCGGTGTAAAGCACAGACTCTAGATCAGACAGAGCTGGTTTCACTCCTCATGGGCAGATCACTCCACCTTTCTAAGCCTACATTTCCTCACCTGTCACACGGGGGAAGTGCTCATCCTTACCTATAGGGCTGCCATCAAAACTAAAAGAGGTAAGGCATCAGCCAAGTGCCTGCCACAGAGGACCACTTATAATATTGATTGGATTCAGCTGCAAATAACATAAATACCCTCAACTAGCAGTGAATTTATTTTTTATATATTTTATTGATTATTTTACAGAGAGGAAGGAAGAGGGATAGAGAGTTAGAAACATCGATGAGAGAGAAACATCGATCAGCTGCCTCCTGCACACTCCCCACTGGGTATGTGCCCGCAACCAAGGTACATGCCCTTGACCAGAATTGAACTTGGGACCTTTCAGTCTGCAGGCCAACGCTCTATCCACTGAGCCAAACTGGTTGGGGAACTAGCAGTGACTTTAAAATATGAAGTTGATTTCTCTCCAATGTTCAAGACGTCCACAACTGCCAGCCCAGGAGTTATCCAGCATTCCACGGCGCTGGGGACTCAAGGGCTGTGCATCCTGTTGCTCTCTGCTGAGTGGCTGCCTTTCCCAAGGTCACCAGAGGGTCTAGGATGGATGCGGGGAAATGTTATCTTTATTTGGGGCAGAGGTCAGTTGAAAACCAGGAAATTTATAGATCTCTGTCCCAACCGTCACTAAGTATTAGTGATGGTATTTGCATCATTATTTGCACTGTATTGTGGTATTTTGTATATGTTTGCTTTTAATGGTATAATGATTCTACGTGTAAGAGTTAAATGGCTCCAGAAGCTCAAATTGAAGAGATTAAAGAGAACTATCAAGGAGATTTTTTAAAAAATGGATTCCTGCCCTGACGGGTTTTGCTCAGTGGATAGAGCATTGGCCTGCGGACTGAGGGATCCCAGGTTCGATTCTGGTCAAGGGCATGTACCTTGGTTGCGGGCACATTCCCAGTAGGGGGTGTGCAGGAGGCACCTGATTGATGTTTCTCTCTCATCGATGTTTCTGACTCTCTATCCCTCTCCCTTCTTCTCTGCAAAAAATCAGTAAAATATATTTTTTTAAAAATGGATTCCTATTAGAATTTTACTTTCACCCCAGACACTGGGAAGTTTAAGGATAAAGACAGAAGTGTCACTCTGGCATCTGATTTCATATTCACAACAATGTGGAAAAAATAGATTATGGCATAAAATGATTACGAAACAATGGTTTGGTTGATGAACTAAAGATGATGTAGAAGAGAAATCAAGCAGCCATAAGGCTCTTAAATTTCTGGGAATAGTACATTTATTTTAATAGCATAAAATGGAAATCAATTCCAATTTCAAATAAAGAATATATGTATTGGAATTAAATGCTCTTAAAATGTTTACGCTACATTTTGACTTTAAAAGGAAGAGAAAATATCAAGAAGAGTATGTGATATAAGAAGCAGTATATTAAAACATAGGAATCTATCCTTCAGTGTAGATTTTTAAAATTGGCATCATACGAGTGAATAAGACACATGCATTATAATAAACTAGACATTAGAAAACTGAGAAATGAACAATAAAAATACATGGGTCTAAAGTTAACTGTTTAAAAATGGCAAAATATGGAAGATACTTGTCCATATTCCCTTCTCCCAAGCCATGTTTAACGTTATCTGAAACTTTTCATTTACTCAGATGGACATGAAAACCTAAACACAAAACTGAAACTCTGAGAGCCATAGTCTCCAGAGACACAGCAGGACCCTAAACTTTGTCCCTTTTTGACTTTGTAACCTTTATTCATTAGTAATTAGTAGTCTGTTTGAACATTTCTTATCGGTCTTCTCTTCTGCATGATCTAAATACAACAAGAATGATTGTAGGAAACCGCTCCCTTCTGTACAGTCACCATCCTTCCTACACACCCACCTGGTAGGGTATTCACAGGCCAGTCAGGGAGCACAAGCAACACAGGGAGACATCAGCAAGATTAAATAGTGCCATCAGCCTCTGCAGCATGCTCCCCACCGTGCTGCTCCACACCCAGATCTCCTTTGGGGCAGAGGTCAGTTGAAAACCAGGAAATTTATAGATCTCTGTCCCAACCTTCACTAAGTATTAGTGATGGGATTTGCATCATTATGTGCACTGTATTGTGGTATTTTGTATATGTTTGCTTTGAATGGTATAATGATTCTACGTGTAAGAGTTAAATGGCTCCAGAAGCTCAAGTTGAAGAGATTAAAGAGAACTATCCAGGAGATTTTTATAAAAATGGATTCCTGCCCTGATTGGTTTTGCTCAGTGGAGCAAACCTAGATCTGCTAGGGGTTTCTTGTGCAAAACTAACTTTTCTTCCTTGCATCGCATCAGAAATAGGATGTAGTGTTTGAGAGGCAGAGACCCAGCTATTTCCTCGATTTCAATAACTTTAAGCTCACCACTTTGGCGGTGGCTCTTCCTCTATGGTGCTGGCACTAACCGGGCTTTAGTAACACCGTTCCTCTCCTTTCTCCTTCAGTCCTAGGAAAGGAAGCTCACCCTCCTATTAGTCCCTAGTACCTCGCCATCCCTAGTGGGCCCCATAAACTGCCTACACAGGTGAATGGCCTCCTCACTAAATTGTCTCTGTGATCATATTTTCGAATGCTTCCTGTATCCTGCTGGGACAGTGACTGATACAGGTGTTTAATAAAAAATGGGTACATTCTATGTTTTTGGATGGAGGATTAAACAAAGAATATAGGTAAAGATTGGAACAGGGGCTGAGATGTAAGAGCTCAATAAACATCAGCTATTATCATCTTGTTCTCCATCCATCTCTGAAATCGTAGCTTTCTGACTTGCTTCCCACCTCAACCTGGAAATCAACCTCCAGCTCCCCTCTATCTCATGCCTACCTCCACTCCAAACCCCTCCCTGGCCCATGGTTTAAGACCCCAGTGTTCCAGATTATCCAGTAGGGAGATTGAACAAGATCAAACTTTTCTAAAAATAAACATATTCACACTGTTAAATAAAATCAATCAAAAAAATTACCCACAGAATTAGAAAATACATTGAGTGACCACATCATTAACTCTCACTCATGAGTTATAGCTTTAGCATATGCATGCAACAGAGTAATTTGTGGAGAAATAGATGAAAAACTAATTGTAAACCTCTTAACAAGAGCTTCAACCTCAGTAAATCATAAAGGGAGGAACAGACTGGGATAATAACACAGACTAGTAATGGTAAAAGCCATAAATTTCAGTTTGTCAGATTAATTGAAGAGACTCATAAAATACCAATAAAGTCCAGTTTTAGAAATAGTTATTAGATGTTTGAGGCTTTTCAGAAATGAATAAACAAATATAAAACTCATTTTGACAGGGTGTAAAACCTGACATAAAAATTAGTGAAGAAGTTTGGAACACTGTAGAGATATAGAACAAAAATAACTTTTAAAAAAGCAATGAATGAATGTTTCAGTGAGATTAATTTCAAATATAAGTTGCATGATTTTAGAGATAACTTTCATAGGGACCATTTGGAACTGTGCCAGGCTAGGCTTGGTCAATAAAACAGAGATATCTCGAGCTGGGGAAGGAAGGGCTGGGCGCCTGCAACTGAAGGACTCGCGATAGTCACAAACCACTTCCCTGAACTCCCAGAAGAGTCTAGAAGCCATGAGCATCTAGGCAAAGTGGAACCATTGACTGCAATGCGGGATCTCAAAGAGGTCTACAAAAAGCCACATAGGAGAAACTGCCATGTCTAATTTTCACTGACAAACTCTAACCCAGAACCACCCTGGGGAGGCGGTCTTGGGTAATGCAGTTCCCAGATTTCAGAGTGAGTGGTGATGAGCCAACAGCAGACATCACCAGAAGCACCACTAAATACTATCCTAGGTACTTTAGAACACTTTTATTAAATTCTAACAAGAATGATATGCAGTAAGTATATTTATTCCCATTTCACAGATAAGTAAACAGGAAATCAGAGACATGTAGGAACTTGTACATGGTCATACCAAGAAACAAGATTCACATATTCACACATAATATCCCTCTTCCATATATAAGTTATGAAAGATCATGCTCCTTTTATTTTAAGAATTTACCTAACTACCATCAACATAGGAGCTAACATTCTTTTACCATTATCATATAAAATACATGATAATGGTAACATGGGTTAAGTTGGACATGTTTTGCAAATGAATGTTAATAATTTACCAAGTTCTCTTTTTTTCACATTTGCACCAACTGTGATTTCTACCCTGTGGTGCCTCAAAGTGCAAAATAAGTCATGCTCCCCTGAGTTGACTTAGTACTGAGTCCCACTGAAATAATGCCATGCTTTTCGGTAGCTGTAAGGTGATTTGGCTCTTCCAATGGGGAAGAGTAATGAATAAAATTAGACAAACAGAAGTCAACCTTCAGGAAGTCTAAGGCTGGGAACGGGGGTGCGTGCTCTTAATCAGGGCCAGGTTTTGAATCCACTGGCTCACCACAAGGCCCAAGCTGAGCCCACTTAGGAACAGATTCAAACTCTGGGAATTGCCTGAGAATTTAACCAGTCTTCCAGGACCAGAATTGTTTCAAATAGTATGAACCTCCACAAACAGCTGCAACCCAGACATTCATTCTTAATTTGTGTATTTTCTGCATGAAGGAGATGTGGGGAAGAAAAAAGATGCTGATTTCTCCTTATGTACACATAGATATGAGAGTGGAAATAAAAAAAAAGCTAAATATAGATGACAAGCTGGCAGAAAAAAATGCGTTAATAGAAAGAAAAAGAGAGAGGTTGAGAGATGGAGGGTCAAGGAGACAGCGAAAGGCAATTTAATGGAAAGGAGTACTAAATACTAAGTAAGAGGGGTGAAGAGTGTATGAGTCATGTTTAGAGAAGGATCTCAGAAAGGACTCAGTTGAAAATGATGTGAAGGTCTAGTTTAGGGATGAGTATATAGGTGTCAGAGGCCAAGGTAAGTTTCAGGCTACTAACAATGACAAGTTTCAGGAATGGTATGTGTGGCCAGTGAATGTTGATGGTGAAGTAACTGAATTCTATTGTTAACCATGCATTCTGAACAGACAACCTCACCTCCAACTTCACACACACACACACACACACACACACACACACACACACACACACAGAAGCAAAGAAGCAATCAGGTAGGAACTTCCTTAAAAATCCTCCCCTTTGATATTCAGACTTTCCCCCCATCACTTCATCTGTCTTTGCCTGTCCATTGTTTACTTAATCTAACCTTCACTCAACTTCTCTTAAGAACTTGCTGCATAAATAGCACTCCAAACATGGTGAAGGTCCAAATGCAGATACCAAGCATTGGAGAATGAGAGATTGAGGAACAAGGGAAATAAAGGCAGGGTGCAGCGCTTCAAGAGTGGCCCTGGGTGAGTAGCTACACCCAGCACTGCTGCCCAGAACGGACTGATGTGTGTTCCGTGCTTTCTGCTCTATGGAGGACTGGCTTTATTTACAGAATAGGGCCAGGGTGGATTTTTGTCTGTCTCGCTACTTAGAGCACCCTACCAGTCAGTATGCTAGCTAGAAACTGGATTCCTTTGTTAAAAAATCTCAGTGAGCACTTTCTTTGTGCTAGACAATGTGCCAGGTCCTTGGGAATAGAAAATGAAATTATATGGGTGCTTGCCTCCCCTCTACTCCCTCCTCCATAACCAACATTTCTTCCTATTTCTTCCTCTGGCCTGCTGCCACATTATTTATATCTCAACGATTGTAGAGTTTATCACCGTCATTCTACATGATGATAGCAAGCAAAGTTAAACGTTAGACTCGCTTGCCTCAAGAGCCAAAGGCTTGGGGAGATGGATACTTCTACTTACTGTTGGCAGGCTATAATTTGGCAATATGCATAAAGAACGCTGAAATGGTCCTAACCGGTTTAGCTCAGTGGATAGAGCATCGGCCTGTGGACTGAAGAGTCCTGGGTTCGATTCCAGTCAAGGGCATGTACCTTGGTTGCAGGCACATCCCCAGTTGGGGGTGTGCAGGAGGCAGCTGATTGATGTTTCTCTCTCATCGATGTTTCTAACTCTCTGTCCCTCGCCCTTCCTCTCTGTAAAAAATCAATACAATATATTAAAAAAAAGAACCCTGAAATGTTTATGAATTTTTACTCAGTAATTCCACTCCTAAGACTTTCTTCTACGAAAGTAATCAGATTGACAAACGAGAGTTGTCATTTCAGTATTATGTATAATAGCAAAAAAAAACTTAGAAATATTTTAAATGTGAACATTAATAAAATGAGTACACAAATCTTGTTGAATCCAAAAGATGAAAATCTATGCAGCCATGAAAAAAACTAATGTTTTCAAATGATGTTTAGTAACATAGGAAAATGTTCATGATACCTTGTTCAGTATAAAATGTGGAAGCCACAACTATACAGATAGAAGTTAGCTTGGGGTAACAGAATTATAGGTTACTCTTATTTTCTTACATATTCATTTCTGTATTTTAAAAAATTTCTGCCTGAAAATATGTTACTTTTATAATCAAGTTAAGAACAACCAATGTGTGTTATTTAAAAAGGATAGTAGCGGAGTATGTTTGTGTTGATTATTCTCTGTTTACCTTCCTAGATCCTTTGTCAGCGCTACTCCCTGTCTCAGGAGAGGCCAACCTTCATGGACTGCATCACTCAGACTTCCCGTGGTTGCAAGTTGGATTTGACCAATAAAGACTCTGGCAGAAGAGTGAACAATAGGAGAAAAGAGAAGTTGGGCTAATTGGTCTCCTGGCTACCAGGCACATTGGACAGTAGCTCTGCTACTTACCTGTAGGGACAGATCCTGTGGGACAACTCCCTCCCACATCTTCTTCAGGCCTCAGGCCAGTAGGCTTCTTGCTTGCTAATTTCTCAACACTAACCTTTGTTGGCTCCCATTACCCTGCCCACATCTGCAAATCATCCCCACATTAAAATATTTTCAATTAACCCTATGTGTGCACCATCTGTCTCCTGCCAGGCCCCTGACTGGGACAGTGTCTAAGGTGAGTATACAACAGCTGCAGGAATGTAGAGAGGGCGGAAGAAGCAGATGGCTCATGTTTAAAAGGCAGAGGTAGTTGCACGGTGGCCAGATCAGTGTCTGGGAAAAGCTAGGGAGAGCTGAGTCTGGATTGGAGTTGGAGACCTTTGCAAGAAAAGTGCCCAAAAGTCAGGGTTCTGATGGGGTAAATAGAGTGTTGTGGAAGAAGATGAGCTTACAGCATCCCAAATATAGTATAAATTTTATGTTGGTAGTTTTGCAACTTCTAGTGGGAAATTTGGAGAGAGTGGGCTGATAGCTTCAGTTCACAGGACTTTGTAAGACTTATGGATGGGGAGGTGCATTCGTGGATGCAGCACCATTACCTTTTAAAAGTTGTTCCATGATTTGTTTGGAGTCAAAGTACAGCATTGCTACGAGTATCTTGACACCGTTCTAGTGCCAGGTGACCTTCCTTTCAGCCTCTGCTTCTTATTCCTGCTCAAATTGGGTGCCTCCTGCTGTATTGATTAGATAGCGAACCCTTGTTCTTTGCCAGTATCACTTTTACTTTCTGAACCAGACTTTGACATTTTGCCCTGGTGTTGGGCTGTCCTGGTTCCATCTTGAACTGGCAACTCTACAGACTCCTATCTGCCTCTAAGCAAAGGGCAGAGGACAGACACACCTGTATACCTGGACTTCCTCAAATGCTGGACTTTGGCCTTAGAACCTGAGCCTTTAGGCAAAGTGATTTGAGCAATAAAACCTTACCTGTGCACAGTGTACTTTTTCCAAGAACTTTCAGCTCTATCTCATTTGAGTAGTCTGGATTTTTTCTATCAGGATGAAGGTCAGGGGAAAGGCAAGCAGAGCCTGAGAAACTGCCTCACAGCCAGATTCAATTCCCTTATTGTCCCCAAACTTGCCCTCATAAAGTCATAAGAATGCACCTTAGGTAAACGACTCCCACCCTACCCTGTACCTTTCTTCCCCCACAGTCAACAGAAAGGCAGTTTGCCCAGAGGTGATTTCCAAGGCGTCTATAATTTAGGTAGTCACAGAGGATGGATCTTAGCCTGTGTGTCTAGACAGAAATCCTTTCAGTGCCCCCAAATAATGAAGTCTTGGGGAACTGACTCAAACCAACCAAATTCACAAAAATTGAAGTATCAAACAAAATGCATTACTCTGCCTGGCCAGGATTGCTCAGTGGTTGAGTGTAGTCATGGTTCAACTCCCGGTCAGGGCACATGCCCAGGTTTGGGGCTCAAACTCCAGTGTGGGGCATGCAGGAGGCACCTGATTGAT
>NW_006287548.1:1187801-1198682 GCF_000327345.1 Myotis davidii
ATGTCAGTTATCATCACAATACTAAAAAGTCCACAGATTCTACTCTTAATTCCCCTTAAGGCAAGGAAACTAAAACACAGAAAAGTTGAGTAACTTGCCCAAGATTTCACAGGTAGTAGTGACAGAGCCCAGGTTGGGACACAGCCATCCGGCAGCCTTCATGGACACACTGGGCTCAAGGTGGCACTCAGACTGGACCTTCATGAAGTTGTATTTGGATCTCACATTTTCACCCTGAGGAAGACAGATGGAAATGTAACCTACAGTCAAGATTGCCTGGTGAATATTAAGCACAAACAAATGGGAATTAGGTTGTCTTAATGAAGGGCTCTTCAGCTAAGAGTGCTTGAAATATGTCTTTCTCCAGGGAGGAAAGCACCAGAGATGACTGGAATCTTCTAGTGAGGGCACCTCTTTCTCCAGCAGTGTTGGGGATTGACAGGCTAAGTTGTTGGTCCCTTCTTTTTCCTCATTCTGCCACTGAGAGCGTTTTCCTTTAACACATTCTTCTCTTGGATATGCTAAAGTCATTGTCTCACAGCTTTAAACATGCTAATTGCCAGGTTCCGGAAGCAGCCATTCTTTAACCTCTTGATTGAAACTTAATCTGGATGCTCATTAGCCAGCCCTTCACAAATTATGATTTTGGGTTTGCTTTTACTGACTCTGATCTCATGTTTTTGTTCTGAATTGCTTAGTTTAACTCAGAGGTACTTTCCTGTCATTCTTCAGTATCTTCAAAATTCCCTCCTTTGTAAAGCTGATTTGTGTGTGTGTGTGTGTGTGTGTGTGTGCGTGTGTGTGTGTGTCCTTTTTCCCCCTAATGTTTGGGGAAATTTTCTAAGTCAATATGAAATAGTAGGCAGTTAGCAAGCCGAGTAGGAACAATAGCCTAGGTACAAAAGGTCAGGGCGGAAAGCCCCAGGTGCCTACCAACTGACAATTGTAAGGTGGGACCTCACCTCCAGGATGACCCTGCCTACCTTTGCATATCTTGGTTTAGACCCTGATTCACTGGTCACTTGATTCAGGCCCTCTGTTGACCTTTCCTCCCCTGGCACTGTCCCTGGTCATGTGATAGACCCCCTTAGAAGAGTTATACCATTCCCCTACAAGCCCTTGCACACCACTCACTTAAGTATTAAGCCCTGGAGATAACATCTAGGCCTCAATTGTGTTTCAGCTCCAGGCCCAGAAAAGCAGCAAGACCAGGCAGAGTGACCCTATGGCTGACATCAAGACCACTTGGGATTATTAATGACACCCTGCCTTGTTGCCAAGCAATCAGTAGAGACCAAGACCTGGAAGGGACACACCTGGGAAGCTGATGAATATTTTATTGAGATCCTTCCGGAGACCTCCAGATAAAGTTCCTTAAGACAGAGGACTTAGAGTGGCTCTCTCTCATGTACTTTCCTTCACCTTTCTTCCCTCAAGGTGCATACCTTTGCTTTCATTCACCTAAGCTCCAAGGCCCTTCTTTTGCCTCTGTAACTTGTTTCCTGAGCCCACACAGCCCACTGGCTCACTTCTACTTCTGTGACTTTCTAAATAAACTTGTACTTATATTTGAGTCTTGACTCTGAATTCTTTCTTAGCCAAAACTCAAGGAC
Source organism: Myotis davidii (assembly GCF_000327345.1). NCBI lineage: Eukaryota > Metazoa > Chordata > Mammalia > Chiroptera > Vespertilionidae > Myotis > Myotis davidii. The sequence goes on from NW_006287548.1 coordinate 1,189,415, forward strand.
CACGGTCTAACATCTGGTGATGTTTGCCATTAACAAATAGTCATCACAAGTGTCCCGCATTTGGAAATGGAAGAAGCAGACCTTTGATGCATTATTTTATACTGATTGTGTTGCTCAAAGCACCCTGATGTTAACTGTCCAGAGATGAAAGATGTTTTCTTGGAGATGCTAGGGAGAGGTGAGATGATATTAAATATACTGGACACCTCTGTACTGGACAACAACCTAGAAAGAGGCAGCATGACTTCTACTCCTGGGTAATCTTGAAAAGTGGCACATTTTAAAATGGAAAGTATGTTGATGTGAGGGCTCAAACTATTGGAAAGATCTTAAGAAAAGAAATCTAAAAGTAAGATTTGATTTTCCACATATTTTCTTCACTGATACCCACTATCAGTTTGGGCCTAAGAACACAAATTTGGGAAGCCACGTTTCCAATTACCAGCCTCATAAACTTATATAAATTAATAAGTTTACAGGTTTTACAGCTATCTCATAAACTTATGCCATTCATAAGTTGCTCATAAATCTGATACTACATATTCCGTGACATGATCTAGCACCTGACTTTAGTTTAATGTTTAAAATATACTTAATATAATAATATGATTTATGTAAAAATATATATGATAGCAACACTTAGGAAAAATAACAAAGGAAATGCCAAGTGGAATACAAAAATAGTCCTTTCAAATCAGTGTTCTTATTCTAATGATAATACCACGAGATGTTTTACATGAAAGCATGGTTACTCTGCACAACAAAAACTGACATCAGGAGAATAGGTGAAACATTTCAAGCATCCCTAGCAATTCGTAATAGTCTAGTAAAAGCCTATCTGCTTCAACAGTATCAAAGGGCTTCCTTATCTAGAGAAAGTCATGTGTTTTGAGGGTTCAAGTTACAACAAAAAGACTGGAAAACCTTTGTGCCTCAAGCAAACTTGCTCAATGGGACCAACTGTAAATGGGTAAAATGTCAAGAAGGGCAGTCTATAGTCCACACCATTGCAAACCTTGAAGGTACATTATTCATGGTGACTACTCTCTACTCTTTACTCTCTTCCTCCACTCCAAGAGTTTCATTGGACTCCCTTGCCTTGTGCCTTCCCGTGGATTTGACCTGCATAATGCACCTTTAAGAGATCAGCTATGGGCCAATATGTGGTTGTGTATTTATTCCCCAGCTCCCTTCCTGTTAGTGTGAAACATAGATGGAAGCATGGAGGGCAGGAGAAAGGGATCCAGGGGTGGGTTTGGCACTCTCTTTCTCTGTCACTCCTCTGGTTGTGTTTTCATGACTACAACTCCTTATAGTTCCAGTTCTCCTCTGGACAACCCCTCTCTCCGTGCTCCCAGCTTCTGCACGGAAGTCCCTACTATAGTTTTAGCTCCTGCCAGGCTGCCCAGCGTCTGGGTTCTGCTAACACTACCTCTTCCCTGCATCCAGCCAACCTTAGAGAAAGCGGCAGCTTCCTGCTGTGGCTAATCTCTCAGTTGCCTTGCCATTCCCTGTTTGACTTTTTAGCTTCTCCATCACAGTGTAATTAATTTCTTTTATTTAACGCCTTCTATTTGAGATAGGGTATGCTTTCAGTTTGCTTGACTAGACCCCAAGTCACATGGTACTCCCCCACTTTCCAGGCATGGAATAGAATAGTAGGACTGGGCATTAAGCAATCATAGTCCACTACTTCAGATAAGCATATGTACATGTGGGAATATTCCATGACTATATACATAGAGGATATTTCACTTGAATTTACTTTTATATTATTTATTCCAACATTCTTCTTTGGGATCCTTCCCAACTTTCAACTCTAATTCTTTGTACATGAAGATGTCAGGATAATGATCATCAAATGCTATTTTATGCATATTATTCCTTTGCTCAAGCATCTAGAGGATATTTTTTTGGTGAAGCAGATCCATGCTCCTTGGTCCAGCTATAACAGCTGTCTCTCAATCATCACCCTCCATCATTTCCTTCCTCCCATATCTTTATACCCTTATATCCTATGTTATGCTCCAATGAAGCCTATCTATTTCAGTGAAAGTGAAAGTGTCATGCTTGCCATTCTTAACATTCAATTTCCTGTTCTCTACCATTGTGTTTCCACTAGGGTAGTAGCACGCTTTCTTCTCACATCCTTCACATTGATAATACCTTGTACAGAATAAGAATAATGATTTGTAATTAATAATGCATCATCATATGGATGTGTAACTTCTCTGGGCCTCTCTCTTCTTAAATATTAGCATTTTCCAGGGTTCTAGTCTAAGCCCCATTGCCTTTTTATTCTAAATTTCTTTTTTGGATGATACCTTTCATTCTGATGAGTTTAAATCCAAATGTATGACTCCTAAATTTACATACCTGGTCTTCAGACCCTCCTATGCTTCAGACTCGTGTTTGCAGCTAACTGAATACCTCTGCATGAGTGCTTTGCAGGCACAAGAACTCCAAGTGTTTCAAACTGAACTTAACTTTCTTTCCTCACTCTCCCTACACCCCTTTCCAAGATTTTCTAGCTTTAATTAATAATGTCGCCTCTCAACTAGAAACTGAGTCTTTCTTGATGCCTCCTAAAAACTTGCCATTTTTGATCTGTCACAAATTCTGAAAGATCTTTCGAATTCATCCTTCCTAGGTCCTTTAGGAGGCCATTCTTGTAGACAATCTCTTCAACTTATTCCCAGCCTCTTTCTCCTGGCTCCTTAATGCACAGACCAAACTGGTTTTCTCTTAATTCCTAAAACACACCAGTCTCAGGAATATTTGCAATTGCTGTTCCTTTTTCTCTAAGTTTTGCACAAAGTTTTTTTTCTCTTGTTCATTCAATCTAAACATGTTCATTCAATCTAAACAGGTTCTCATTTCCCCCAATATTCCCTATCACACAGCCTGCAGTTAATACCCTTCATTACACCTTATCACAATCTGCAAACATTTTGTTCATTTGGTTAGTCTTTTATCATCCCTTTCTCACTAGAATCTAAGCTTTGTGATCACTGTACGCTCAACAGATTATAGGTATAGAGTAAGCACTGTGGGATAGAGATATGAATGATGGAAGGAATAAACTAAGCAGAGGCCTTGGTCTGTCTCCCAGATCCTCTGTATTCCACCATGCACAAATCTGATCATGTCGCCGTCCTGCTTAAAGTCCTTTAATGGTTTTCTATTTTCTGTAATAGTCATTCTAATACTTACAAAATCTTTCTGAGATTTACAATTGTAGCAAGAGCAAGGGTTCAGAATCTTCAGTTTAAATTGGAAGTTCTGGAATAGATAGAATAATGAACTCTTTACCATCACCTCTTGGCCCAATGAAAGTTCAAAGGCTTTTGCCAGTATAGATCCTTGTTTTCAATTCGGTTACCAGGCAGACAGGGAAGTAATGAAAGCATTGGACTACTAGTATAAACCAGGGTATCTGGGTCTTAATTTTTGCTGGTCACCTGACCTTTCCAGTTTTTCATTAACTCAAACATAAAATGAGGAGATTTTATGAATAATCTCCAAGGCCCCCTTCAGCTCTGTAATTCTATGACTCTCAGGTACTAGACCACTATGTCTCAGGATTAGTTTTTGAGCATCAAAGTAAATGATGTGTGGACTGTAAAATATAATACAGGTTGTACTATTTGGGCTATGTGTGTAGTACCTTCATTATGGAGCTTGTTATACTTGGGCTTTCGAAATGGTTGATGAAAATGATTATATGTAGCTTCCAAGCATTATTTGATTTGTTTCTTTTTGCAAGTAATGTCAAGCCCAGTGAAAACAAGTGGCATTTAGAAATGGTAGTACATGGCATAAAAGGTGAAGGCGGGCAATATATTTTGCCTCCTCTGCATTGGGTATGTTTTGTATGTTACACCTTAAAATAAGCATATCATCCTATTTCATAAAGGAGCACAGGGACGCCTGCATAAGTAAGACTCTGGAGCTGGTAAGTGGCAGGAACATCAATGTATCCAGCTCTAGTCTACTGGTTCTGCCTGAAATCCTTTTATATACTGACTAGAGGCCTGGTGCACAAAAATTTGTGCACTCGGCGGGGAGGGTGGGGGTCCCTCAGCCTGGCCTGTGCCCTCTCACAGTCTGGGACCCCTCGGGAGATAACGACCTGCTGACTTAGGCCTGCTCCCGGGTGGCAGAGGGCAGGCCCAATCCCTAGGTGCAGCCCCTGGTCGGGCTCAGAGCAGGGCCGATTGGGGAGTTTGGGCGCCGCCCCGTCATGCACAGAGCAGGGCGGATTGGGAGGTTGCGATACCACCCTCAGTCACGCTCAGGGTAGGGCCGATTGAGGGGTTGGGGCACTGCCCCCTGTCACACTCAAGGCAGGGTCGATGGGGAGGTTGCAGCGCCAGCCTGTCACGCACACAGCAGGGTCTATCAGGGGGGTTGGGGCTCCTAACCGTCATGCGAAGAGCAGGGCCGATAGGGGAGTTGGGGCACCGCCCCCTGTCACACACAGAGCAGGGCGGATCAGCCGGTTGGGGCACCGCCCCTTGTCACCCACAGAGCAGGGCCAATCAGGGGTTGGGGCGCTGCCACTGTCACACTCAGGGCAGGGCCGATGGGGAGGTTCTGGCTCTACCCCGTCACACACAGAGCAGGGCCCGTGGGGGCGGGGGTTGGGGTGCCACACCCTGTCACACACAGAGCCGCAGGGCGATCAGGGGATTTGGGCGCTGCTCCCTGTCACGCTGATCCCGGTGCTGGGAGGCCTCACGGCTCTGCTGATCCTGGTGCTGGGAGGCATATTACCCTTTTACTATATAGGATAGAGGTCTGGTGCATGGGTAGGGGCCGGCTGGGTTGCCCTGAAGGGTGTCCTGGGGTGCCTGGCCAGTCTGGGTGAGGGGCTGAGGGCTGTTTTCAGGCTGGGGGGGACTGAAGCTCCCAACCGCTCCTTTTTTCCTTTTTTTTTTTTTATTCTGGGCCAGCTTTAGCTCTGAGGCTTGGCTCCAGCTCTTAGGCCTCAGCGGCTGAAAGTAGGTTTCTGACCTTTGCTTACAATGTTGCGAATCTGCTGGTATTTGTTAAAATGTTTCAAACTGCTGGCTCAGAGGCCTGCAGCGGCAGGCAGGGAATGTTGGAGTCCTCCGTCACTGAGGCAACCAAGCCTCATGTTAGTTTCAAGCTGCCTGGCTGCCGGCGGCCATCTTGGCTGACAGTTAATTTGCATATCTCGCTGATTAGCCAATTGGTCGTATGCCAATTACCACGTTTCTCTTTTATTAGTGTAGATATCTGGTGCCAAATATCAGTTTTCTCTCTATCTCGAAGTCACTTCTCCAAGTAAAGGGATATACATGAGCTGTAGAAGAAGAATGCATGAGCGTGGGGAAAGGGAGTAGGAGTAAAAAGAGAACTCTTGATTGCAACCTCACCTCAGTCCAGCAGCTATCCTTGGATAATAGCTTGCTTGAGATTTTCCCTGATCATTGCCATTGGATGCCTTCTTAAATCTGTCATTGTAACCTAGTGGTGAGAGGACCTACTGCTGTGCTGAGTAGGACCTAGTACTAGTGTTCAGTGCTCATGGGCCCTAATGTGCTTCAGAGAAGGAGATCACACAATGAGGAAAAAGCATCCAGCTATTGATCAACTCTTATGCAACATCATTGGAACAGTTTCCTTGCTTATAGTTGGTTTGTTTATTTTTATTTTTTAAAGAGACACTCAGTTCATGATTCAAGTCCTTTTCAAGAAACGTAATCAAGGTAGGTCATTAGAATTCATAGAGTGATCCAGTATAAGGAAGTCTAGCTGATTCATTACGGAGAGCTGTAGTCTTACTTATAAAACAGGTGTAAATAAGGACCTTTCAAAAGGCTGATGATCCACAGAACTCTCTTCAGGAGGTAAAGCATTGTTACTGGTGCCTTAGCTGAGCTACAGAAATAGTCAACACATGATGGCCATCAGGCATTTAGAGACAGACATCTCAAGAAAAACTCATTCTTGCAAAATCCATTGCTTTTAAAATGGAAGGAAAGAATTAAAAAAAAATTATACTCATTTTTCTCTTTCTTATGATATCACTCTGACACCTATTTTCATAAGGAAGCTAAGAACATAATCTATTGCACTAATTGCTCCAAGGGTCTTAGAAAGGTTATCTCCAATTCAATTAATTTTGTGATAAATAATGCTTGTTATACACAATTCATTGAAGAGTAAAAATATTTTGTCTTAATAGTGCAAATAATCAGAATGAATGACTGGTTGATTATATACTAACAATTGCCAACTTCATTCACTACCATATACCTAATAGCCCCTGACAATTCAGTTAGAATTTTTATAAGGCAGAGCTGTCTAATAATATTGGTATTATTGGTCTCTGCAGAACACATTTTCACTGGCTACTCCAAAGCTTGCTAAACTGTTGGATAACAAATGGGAAAATATCACACCACAGGCAATATTTACCCATCCAACAGGCAAAACACGAAAATGGAACCCAGGCCTAGAATCTTCTAGTGTTACTCAATCAAGGCAAATTATTCATTGTCTTCTGCCCAGGAGGCCCCATGGGACAGGAAATATTGATTTAGGAATTTGCTGGGCATGAATGTCTTTGTGTTGCAACTATGTTCTTTTATGTAACTTCTTAATACTAGTATATTATAAGATGTTTCTATTCATGCTGTGATAAGCTGAATAAGAAATTAAGTCTGGCTATTTAATAAACATGAAATGTAAACACTAAACTCTTTTTGTAATTACTAACTTGAGGATCATTAAAGTTCACTCCATGGTGTGCAGGATTGCACAATGCATTGTTTATATCCATGCCTGGCTTCATCTCTTTATTCATCTCAGAACCTTACAACCTCTGCTTATATCTCACAAGACCCAATTTCAGTCTTTCTGCGAATGGAATTTGCAGAGTCTGAGTATTCTTCATGGTTCACCCAGGGCTTCTCAAAGCCAGGACATTCTCAAAGTCAGGGCCATAGATATTGGTGAGGAGCTGAGGCTGGGCCAAGAGGAAGTTTGTGGAATGAAGAAGAGCAGGAGCTATTCATTACCTGAGCAGGAGAGGAGGATTCTGGAGCAATTGAAAAGCCATGAAGCATATAGAATGGCAACATACAAAGTTATTTCATCAGCTAAAAATTTGCTCCATATAATTTTATGTCCTAATAATATCTGGTATGAAAAGTAAGGGCCATACATGAATGCACAGCATTAGCATTTATTTATTTGTTTGCTCTTCTCACTTGGTACTTCCCATGTAAAATCAGCATAGCAGTTCCTGAAGACTCTGCAGTCAGACCTGGGTTCTAATCCAGCCTCTGCTACTTTCTAAGAGTGTGATCTTAACCTCCCTTGGCCTCAGTTCCTCATGTCTAAAAGGAAAATAAAATTATCTCTCTTGTAAGATCATTGTAAAGGAAAACCATAGACACATGATATATGATGCATTTGTGTACATGTATGTATATATGTAAACATATATATCTTTATATATGTATTTTATATTCACTGAAAACAGTGCCTGGCAGATATCTAAATCAATAGTGTTCAATAGAATTATCAAATTCACTGTTGTTTTATAGTTTCTACTTAACTTCCCACATCTGTAGGCCTTGTCTTCCCTCCTCTCTATGAGCTCCTTGAGAGTTGGGAAGCGATCATATTTCGTGGTGGCTACATGTTTTCTGTAAACCCATTTGTTGAGGGTTTACTCCCTCCCCTTTTCTCAGGTCCATATGATTTGGTGGCAGGTGAACCAGGTCTGGCCAATCACTGTTGCCTTCATCTCGCCAGAGGGAGAGTGCGGACTCAAGCTTGGATATGCAGGTCCTCACCACAGGAAGGGTTAGTGACCTCTGAGATGGCTGGCTTTGAGGCTGGGCATCTTTGTCTCCGTTGGGAGATCCTGCCTGAGAACGAAAACAACACCAAGCTGCACACAGCGTCTGGTTCCATTTTCTTGTTTTGCCTGTTGGATGGAGAGAGGAGGGCCCTGAGGACATCAGTTTTGGGTTTCAATCTTGCCTCAAAAGAGTGCTCTTGGATCTTCTGATTTTAGAAGGAAATACATTCTGTCTTGAGTTTATTTAAATTAGTTTGTATTGTATTTGCTACCAAATTATACTAATATATTTTCTTAAAATCAACTTGATCTGCATGATCCTCTTTGATGCCATTGGCTGCCTATAAGGCCCTGCATAACTTTAAGAATATATATATATATATATTAATAATTTAAAACTCTCAAAGCGTATGAGCCCACTAACTCAATGTCCTATACATTATCATACTGTTCTTGGCAATCCAAGTTCAATTTATGTGTCTTGACATAGGAACAAACCGTTTTGTAGAGAAACACATGAGGTAGCCCGAGGATCATGTTGGATGGACTGGATTGTTGAGAGAACTGATTGGGGAGACCAGAGATTCGGCTTCGGAAGAGATGATTTCCTTTCAGCATAACTGACTCCGTGGTCAGCTCAGTCCCTTAACCGCACTGAGCCCCATTCTTCATTCACAGAACGGGAAATATTTACAGGGTTGATGTTAGGCTTAAAGGAGCTTATTTGATGTGGGAGCTACGCATGATGCACGAGTTATTTGCTGAATTCAGCCCCCCGCCCCCGCCATACCCCTATCTCAATTGGTGATGGATTCACACCTGCCAAATCATGAATCTAAACGTTTTAAAAATTGTTTTACCGTCAAATGCACAACAGGAGGCACGTTTCAGAAGAATATACGTAAGCCCAAACAATCATAACCGGGCCCGGGATGTAACTTTTGTGGGAATACTGTCTCCCTCTGTACAAGGAATGGCTCCACTGCCACGTTACCCCCCAGGATCCCTACCCTTACCTTCTGCCAGCTCAGGGCTCAGAGGGCAGCTGCGATGCTGGCTTCAGCCAAGTTCCAAGCAGGCCCTTGGGCCGCCGCTGCAGCTCAATACCTGTGAGCAGCCTGCCCTCCGGGCGTTCGGGGGGCGTGGCGGAGAGCACCTGCTCCCGCGCTCGCCTTGAATCTCGCTCGGTCCCCTCACTTAAGGGTGCAGCTCTGCAGGCTCCCGGCCCTTCCCTCCAGTGTGCTTTCTGAGATCCGGTTTCAGTTCCCCAGTGAGCAGCTCCCGGGTCCCGTTACCATTCCCCAGAGCTCCGTGTGTGCTGGAGGGACGGGGCCAAGGAGAGACCGAGTGAGGGGACCAGGCTCCCGGGCTCCAGTTACCTCCCGGCGCGTTCCCCGCCCCGCGCCGCCGAGGGAGCGGTGGAGCCGG
>NW_006287548.1:1199356-1210216 GCF_000327345.1 Myotis davidii
GACGCTCAGAGGCCGCAGAGCACCCGGGCAACTTGATTTTTCACAACCTGTGGCCACAACTTTTGGATGTTGCAGCTATCAGCGACCCGGGTGTCTTTGGGGGTTGGAGGGCCTGGCTTCTCTAAGGGGTGTGGGGGGAGCCGCAGCGTGGGGGTCCCCTGGGGGGTGTTTGGCAATGCAGGCTCTTGCACCCTGATCCAAGCTCTCTGCCCCAGACTCCGCTTTTAATCAGGTTCGCAGGTGATTGGCAGGACCTGAGTTTGAGAAGCGCAGCTTAAGAAGTTGTTTGAGGGAAAGCTTTGCCAGGGCAGCCTTGAAGAAGGCGCTGCTGACCTCAGGTGTGGTTTTTGACCCCCCAAGGCCCACCCTGCTTCGCCCCCTTGGAATTTGAAAGTTGGTTGGTGCAAGTGACACACTAGGAAGTTGTAACTGATGGGACCCTTGGAATTTCAGCCTCACCAGCTGTCCTCCCCGAGTTACTGACTGGGCGGGAACTTGGGTGGAAGGATGCTGTTTGCTTACACCATCCAGCCTACATGTCAAGTGTTTATATTTTAAAGCCACACATTTCATGAGCATTTACCACGTGGGTGGTCTGTGTCCCGTCGTGGATGACTGTTGCAACGAGGACCAAGACTGTCCCTAACTCTGTCTCTGAACTCAGAAACAAGTCAACATGAAGTGAGGCGCAGGCCGTGTTTTAAAGTGTGGAATGCGTGTTCACAAGACTTAGCTGGACCCTAGAGCCCCTGTGAGGTGCTTGGGTAACATACTGGGCTTCCTTCTGTGTCTTCATCAATGGAGAAGGCATTGCAGGTATGCAGATGGAACATCTTGTTTGCCCCAAGCCCTCCTGAAACACAGGATAAGCCCTAAACTCTTGCTTCAGAGGCCAATTGTTCTTTTATTATTTGTTCTCATGCTGTGAGAACTGTAGAAGTGGTGTGTTGACCAATTTAATGATGGGAAGATGTGATTTCTTGTAATGGCTTGCTTACAGGTTATCCAAGGCATAACAATGATTTTGTTTCTTCCAAATATATAGTTTGGGCAGTTAAGAAAAATCTCTGCAACTTCTGTGCCCCCGCTAAAAATTATTATACAGGAAAAAAATTCTACTCTCGATAAGTACATGTTTATATTGCCTTGAACAACCAAGGGCTTGAGAATTGTAGAGTGAGAGGTCTGTAAATATATTAAATAAAATACCCAAAGCTGAACTCTTTACTAATAGAATTGGGGTAGAGCCGGGAAAATAATCAAAGAGGCCTATAAAACTATATGAGTATCCACCCTAATATATTGTAGTTACATTATTACAATAGCTTATACAATTGTGTAATTCAGTTACACTGAGAGGTACATATGTAACCAATTGTCTTTGAAGTCATATTTCCCTAACTTCTGAAAGTAAGCTAAGGTTAACAGTAACAAAATTATTCTAGGCTAATTATTAAAGTAGATTGAAGGATTGTCTTACTGAGATGATGAATTATTTTTATTTTAACTCATTATTAAAATAATTTATACCCTAAAATCATAGATCTTTAGAAGTTTAGTACATGGAACTGTCTAGGTAATAGAGTAAGATATAAGGTTATAAATAACATGCAGGGAACTAACTAGGTGATATTTAATGTATTATAATTTGATCTTAAATGTTGTTAAAAAGTTATTGATATTCTGGACTGAAAGCATAATTTATAATATCACAGAATCCATAATGTAATTGTATTGATCCGGTTTACTATTACTACCAGACATTAAATTTTTCTGTTTGTTTATATATTAGTGAATGTGGCATTTAAAGGTCACCTCCAGCTTATAAATCCTCCCTCCCTTTTTTTGGCTTTTAAAATCTCAATTTAATAAGTGGCAAGTGATATTTTTCCCCTCCCCAAATATTCCTCTCCCATAGTTCCATTTTAAATAATATTGAAATCATATAAGGCTTAACTAGTATTAATTGGGATTCCTAATGAAACGAAAATGTCAAGAAATACTCTGACAAATTCCATGCTCTTATCCATTGAACTTAGAAAATAATGGGAAAAGATCAGAAATACCAAAATTCAGTTTGAAAAACAATTAGTCATAAGTTCATTTATTTAAATCAGTGAAAACGTGTTAAAAGAGTGAAAATGATTTAAAAGGCTTGCTTCCCTGGGCAACAAGATTTTACACCCTGCATGTAATAATAACAACTAACATGAATGGAGCTTACACTATTCTATGCAGGCACTGGCCTAGGAGCTTGACAGGTATCAAATGACTTACTCCCCGAGGGTAGGTACTATTATTCCCATTTTACAGGTGGGGAGAAAAGTCACACCTCAGTAACAGAGATGTGACTAGTACATTGTGGAATTAGAATTTGACCCCAGGCACTGGGTGTCCAGGCCCTTACACTGTCATTAACTACACAGCCCAGTAGGTTATTATGCACTGGAGTTTCCCCACCTTGTTTATTTTTTACAGTTTGTTTTAAAAAGACAATTCCATCTACAAACTGCTACAATAGCATAATGAAAAAGCAATTTTGTTTCTTGCGGAGAGGCAGGACATCCGCAGTTTCCTCTTGATTATCTTTAACTGTAGGGATCTCTATGTTTGTAAGGGAGAAGTCTAATTTCTGAGACAGATATTGCAGGATTTGCAAATGAAGTATGAACAATGTCCCTCAGTCTAATTATAGATGGAAAAATGGGCTAGATCTCATCGAGGTAGAGAGTACCGTACCGAAAACAAATTTGGTGAGAACCCCATGTAAGTTAAGTTGGTTTCTTTAGGTCCCTGAATAATTTAGATGAGAGAAAGTCAGATTTCACGATTGAGGTTAGATTTGGGGTTTCTAACGTTTGGAGGGTAAGCGAAGGCCAAGGAGGACATTCTGGGTTTTGTGGGCAGCATCAGAGAAGTAAGAAACAAATAAGACTGGTATTTGTGGAATGTGAGGAACCAGCTGAGTCAGCACCAGATAAGGCGGGAAGTAGGTAGGATGCTGAAGAAACGGAGGAAGGTGCTAACTTGAAATCTGCAACTTTGAGGTTTCTGCTGCCTCCCCACACCCTCCCATTTGAGGAACTCTATTGGGGATTTGATTTGACTAATGGGGGAGAATTATGGGATCACTTGTCTTTGGATTCTGGTAGTTTATCAGCTTTCCAGCCTCTAAATCCAATTAAGTTAAGTAGTTAGTGGAGAGGAGATTGTCTTCTTAAATAGTCAAGATGGGGGCCATTGAGTAATTAGTTTAATTTATCATCAAAATTATGTGTCACAGGTGAAGGCGTGATTGAGCCCATATCCTGCAGGGGTTCAACTCTGGCTGATTATTAGTCACCTCTAACTTTAACATTTCACATTTAAAACAATACAAATGCCTGACTTCCTTTCTCCAAGATTCTCATGCACTGGGCTTGGAGTGGAGCCTGGATGTCAGTATTTTTAAGGAACTCTAGGTCAGTGATGGCGAACCTATGGCACGCGTGTCAGAGGTGATGCGCAAACTCATATTTTTGGTTGATTTTTCTTTGTTAAATGGCATTTAAATATATAAAATAAATATCAAAAATATAAATCTTTGTTTTACTATGGTTGCAAATATCAAAAAATTTCTATATGTGACATGGTACCAGAGTTAAATTAAGTTAGGGTTTTTCAAAATGCTGACATGCTGAGCTCAAAAGGTTTACCGTCACTGCTCTAGGTGATTCTGTTATGCCCAGATTTCAGGATCCCCAGTAGACCATCAGGGAGCCAGCCAAGTCCGATGCAAAAGCAGAGAGTCTTTATTCAAGCTAGCTTGGGCTCCCCGTCAGCCACACTCGCAGACGCAGCAGCAAGTGGCCGAGAGAGCGCGAGAGCCCTGTGGGAAGAGGGGTTTAATATGGGGTGGAGTGAGGGAAGGAGAGAGGACTGTGGGCCCTGCCAATTGGCCGGGCGCAAGTCGGTGACTTGTTACACAGGATGTGGTCATATCTATGGAGCGCACGTCCCTTGATTGTCATTGGTTAGTTTAAAGAAATCCTGGGTGTGGCTAGCAGAGGCTTGGACTTCTGGGAAGAAGCTCCTGGCCGAGCACATGGCTAAGGCTGCTGCCCGAAAATGGAGGATCCGGGGTAAGATGGAGGGCGTAGCCCTCGCCCTTTCAATTCTAATACCAAGCCAAAGTTGAGAACCACCAATCCACAACCACCAATCTTGGTATCACTGAACTCATTTGGTTTTAAATTTTTTTCCATGGCAGATACTGTATCTTAGGCATCTATAGACCAATCTGTCATTAGCAACTGTCTTTATTCCTACCCTATATGAATTCTCTCAGCAGGTTCATCTGAGCTCAAATAATTCATTAAGTTAAACATTGATTACATACACCCACACACAAATACACACACACACACACACACACACACACACACACACACACATGGTGAGGTTGAAGTGAATAACCTATTTAGTAACAAAAGTGTATGGTGTATTCAGCAGTTGAAATTAATGAGATATTATGAACATTGAGTTCATGGGAAAATGGGTGTGCTAGAATTTTTCAGAAGCTGATTTGTGGATCTGTTTGAGAAACCTTTTTTCTTTCTCTTTTTTTAAATGAATGAAACATTTGATAAAATTTTCAAAATCAATCTCTTGTGTTCAGACATTTTGAATAATGTGTTTGTTTTACAAGCTGAAGCCAGCTTCCCAGATCTAAACAAGTCAACAGTAACAACTTTATTTCTTGATTAAATTTGAGATCAGAATCTGCCCTAACCGGTTTGGCTCAGTGGATAGAGCATTGGCCTGTGGATTCAAGGGTCCCAGGTTCGATTCTGATCAGGGGCATGTACCTTGGCTGCGGGCCCATCCCCAGTGGGGAGTGTGCAGGAGGCAGTTGATCGATGTTTCTCTCTCATCGATGTTTCTAACTCTCTATCCCTCTCCCTTCCTCTCTGTAAAAAGTCAGTAAAGTTTATTTAAAAAAAAATTGAGATCAGAATCTAAGAGAACTTGTACATAATGAGAATCTGGTACGCTGTTGTATGGGACTAGTGTAGAGGAGTAAGCTAGTACACTTGAATTTCTGAACTTTTCAGCTTTTGATGCTTTGTTTCCATATTTAAGGTGTTTTTTTTTTTTTTTACACAAAAACTAGGACCATCATATTGAAAATGCTTTGTGGGCACTGACTTACTTGAGTGCTTTATTTTCTGTTCAGTTCTCTTCTCTCGTAATGTGTGGACTAGATGTTCTTCCCAGTGTGCGGATGGCACTGACTCACCATAAGAGTGGCACTTGCTTCTGATTGGTTGTAGTTCTGCTACTTGACTTTCATTGGACAGCCTCTAAGTTTGCGAACACTGCTCCTGGGGCCGGCTGTGACCCACAGATGTGCTTTTTAGTTCCACTGAGTGTTATATTTTGACTTAGTTGCCTTGTTTAAATATTTTGAGATTTCATGCAACAATACAGATTTCCATCTTTTTTTTTGCGGGGGGTGAGGGGGAGGAGACAGGACCGAAGCTCTGACAGTTCTGAGCTTCAGTTTCCCACAGAGCAATCCTTAGTGGCAGCGGAGGCACGTCTTTTCTCGTTAGAAGGGATGCTCTCTCTTCCATTATTGCCTCCCGAAAGTGAGAATAAGTTACTGTCCTTTTAATCTCATTCCTGTTTGCTTACTTATGGCCCACTTTCTGCACTGTTGCTGTTTGGCTGGCTTGTTGGTAGAGTTTTGAGTTTGTGGCCCCTGGACCTTCTCTCACCTTCCCCTATGGCAGTGATGGCGAACCTTTGGAGCTCGGCGTGTCAGCATTTTGAAAAACCCTAACTTAACTCTGGTGCCATGCCACATATAGAAATTTTTTGATATTTGCAACCACAGGAAAACAAAGATTTATATTTTTGATATTTATTTTATATATTTAAGTGCCATTTAACAAAGAAAAATCAACCAAAAAATGAGTTCTCTTGTCACCTCTGACACGCGTGTCATAGGTTCGCCATCACTGCCCTATGGCCTAACAGTGGTCGGCAAACTGCAGCTCACGAGCCACATGCGGCTCTTTGGCCCCTTCAGTGTGGCTCTTCCACAAAATACTGACTTCTGCGAATGGGCCACAAAGTTTCAATCGCACTGTACGTGCACGACTGCATGTGGTATTTTGTGGAAGAGCCACACTCAACGGGCCAAAGAGCCGCGGTTTGCCGACCACGGGCAGGATTTATTGACCATGGTTTTGACTGTAGTGTAGTTAATCTGAGCTAAGTTAATTGTCCCACGTGGGATGATCACAGCCCTGATTTGTAGTTTGGAGCTCTGTGCTCAAATGGCTTAGTTAACCAGTATTCATTCCCGGGGTATTCGTCCCACAGATTCTCTTTGAGGAAGTTGAGCAAATGATATTGTCAGGTTTTTATGAGACTGTGTTTGCTGAGGTGATTGGTTATTGAAATAATCTAAGTTGTGTATTAAAAATGCAGAGCTTTGGGCCTCTCTTGGAAAGTCTAAAGCAGTGAAGCCCAATAGAACTTTCAGTGAGATGGAAATGTTCTGCGTCTGTGTGTTCCAATAGGGTAGCCTCTAGCCTTGTCTGGCTACTAAGTACTTAAAATGTGGCTAGTGCAACTGAGGAACTGAATTTTACATTTTAATTAATTTAAAGTTAAACAGTCACAATAGACTTACCTTACTGGACAGTTCAGGTCCAAAGCTCCTCCGACGATTTCTCTCAGCTGCATTTGCAAAGCAGTGGCCTGCAGCTCAGATCCCAGGAGGACCTTCACCTGACCTTCTTATAGACCTTGCTCTCGGCTCTGTTGAGAACTTCGCCGTCAGAAAGGGGTCTTTGTTTACTCCTCTTTGGTACCCACAGGCAGTAGAGAGAGCCTTTAAATTCTTAAGTCCTCCACCAAGACAAGAGCAAAACCCAGCTGACTTACAGAGCAGGTTGAGGCTTATACCTTTGATGCACCAGCTTAAAGCATTCTCCATTTCTGGGATTAGGCGGAGGGTAGGCCAACAGGGAGGGTGAACAAAAATCTAGACATTTTCAGTGAGACTTAGATGCTTCTGGATGAGCTCATCTAACATAAGGCTCCAAATACCATCTGATTAGTGACACCCCAGATCTCTCCTAAGAACCCCAAGCTCCAACAGGGCAGAGTCTTTGACAACTTTGCCTGGATGTCAAGGAGGAACCTTACACTTAGCATGTGCCAAACTGAATTCCAGATCCCCCACTCCAAATCCACCCCTCCCACTAGTCTTCCCATCTCATTAAATGGCAATTCTATCCTTCTAGTTGCTCAGGTCAGAAATTCTTGTGATAACCCTTGATTTCCCTTTTTCTCTTATGATCCATATGCAATCAATATGCAGGTCAGAAAGTTAGCACCTCTGCCCTGAGACTCCTGGCCTTAGGCCTACTTGCAAGGCTGGTCCTTAATTGGCATCTGGGAGCTGAGATTTGGGGAGGGTTTCCACTACTCCTTAAAGAGAATGACTCACTGTGCCATAATTGTTCGCACAAACAATATGGTTTGTGCTGAATACCTGCTCTTTTTTCTGGAGGTCTGGAACTTTTGAGGCCGCTAGGTAGAGGAGGAATCTATGCCATCAGCCCCCCCTCAAAACCTTGGATGCCGAGGTTCTAATGAGCCTCCCTGGTAAACAACATTTCACATGTGCTGTCAAAACACGTTACCAGGAATGGGGCAGGGGGCATCCAACTTGAGAGGATCCTCGGAAGCTTGTGCCCAGTTTTTTTCCAGACTTCACCCATATGTCTTGTCCCTCTCCTGCTTTTGGCTTCCTGCCCTCTTGCTGTAATAAGTCATGGCTGTGAGAATGGCCATATGCTGAGTCCTGTGTGTCCTCCCCATGAAACATTGAACTTGGTTGGTTTTGGAGATGACGAGACACTATTTCTTACCATTCAGACTCCCTCTCTCTCCCCCAGCCACACTGATATCTTGGCTGTTACTCAAACATGCCAGGCAGGGTCTGTCTTATGTGCTGTTTTCTCCACCTAAAATATTTGCCCGCAGTTATCCACCTACCTGCCTTCCTTATCTTTTTCATCTTAAAAGATAGTTTCCTTCTCCACAGACCTTCCTGACCACACTATTTATAACTATAACCCCTCCAGCCATCCTCCATATTGCTTTTCTGCTTTTTATTTTTCTCCACAGAACTCTACAGCAGGGTATCACTTCTTACATGGCAGCTCAGGCTCCAAAGGGTGCAAAATTGGAAGCTGCCAGGCACCCTTCAGGCTTAGACCTGCAACTGGCATGATGTGTTGTGCCATGTCCCATTAGTTCCAGCAAGTAACAGGTTCAGCCCAGATTCAAGGGAGAGGATTACACAAGGAGCTGAATAACAGCAAGTGTAGAATTCTTTGAAGGGCCACCGATGTACCTGGTCACAAAGCTGGCCTCCGTGACGGACATGTGGAGATTCATCAGTCACTGTCTCTGGCGTTGATGAGTTTCATAGCCTCCTGGGGGATGAAGTACACTTGAGAATAACCAGTGGAATGTTTGCCTGGATACAGTGGAGATAAGGAATGCTCTGACACAAAGGACTGAGACTGTTGGGAAGCTCAGTGAGGGATTTGCCAGGTAGAGAAGTGGGATGAGGCTTTCCAGGTGGAGGGAAGGAAGTGAGAAGGCATCCGCTGGCTGAGAGGGCTGTGGAAAGTTGAGTGTAGCCCAGGGAGGAGTGGAGGTGCCCAGACTAACTTGGACTGGATTGTGAAGGCCCTTGGGTGCCACCCTAAGGGATTTTCTTGCTTCCTTAATGTCATGTTGGGTTTTTTTTTTTTTTGTTAACATATTTTATTGATTTTTTACAGAGAGGAAGGGAGAGGGATAGAGAGTTCGAATCAATGATGAGAGAGAAACATCGATCAGCTGCCTCCTGCACCACTCCCCACTGGGGATATGCCTGCAACCAAGGTACTTGACTGGAATCGAACCTGGGACCCTTGAGTCCGCAGGCTGACGCTCTATCCACTGAGCCAAACCGGTTAGGGCTGTGTTGGTTTTATTACAAATACATTTATGTTATTTGCATGAGTCTAAAATTATTTAAATGAAATTTTAAAGATGGAGAGGATTTTTAGAAAATTTGGTATTTCTGTTATGTTACCCTCTTCTCACACCTACCTCAGCTACTTTCTATCAAAAAGGTTATCAAGATCTGGTACCTAAACCCATGGTTACTTTTAAGTCCAAATTTTTATTGATTTGAGAGAGAGAGAGAGAGAGAGAGAGAGAGAGAGAGAGCCGGAGAGAGAGAGATGGCCAACATCTGACTTTGAGTAGGGGAAGAAAAGAATATTATGGAAAATTTCCCAAGGGTGATTGTGGGAAGGAGTAGTAGGAGATGTGATTGTGGGAGAGAATAGTAGGCGATGAGACCATTAAGGTGAAGGCAGGGTCAGAGCCAGGAGGCCTTTGGTAATGACCAGCTAAAGAGCTTGAGGAGTCTAGGCAGGTGCTGATATTGTGTGATTTGCCTTTTTGTATGACTAATGGAGACAAAGGAAACAGACTGGAGGTGGAGAAACTGGCCCATGTGTTGCTGTGGGAGAAGAGGTTACACATATTGAGGCAGAAGAGAAAATGGTCTTTGAGATTTTAGGGCAAAGTAATCAGACTTTTGGGAGTTGAGTCTCTCTGGGTGGAAATGGGGAGGAGAAGCAGTGTGAGATTTTTGTAGGCACTGTTCAACAGACACTTCAATGTCTGCGGCGATGTTCTAGGCTCCAAGGCCTGGGGATACAGAGACAAGTAAGAAATGGTCTGTGCCCTCACAGAGCCGGGAGGAGCGGTGGGAGACAGCAGATGGATGAACGGGTTGTCGGGAAGTGTTGGGGGGCTGGCTGAGATCATAAATCAAGCGTTCATCAAGATGCTAATCTTTTGCATCAGCTGTTTGGCCTTGGATTAGAGCCTCATTGCAAGATTGGGATTTGAGGGCAGATGTGGAAAAATGTGGCATCTAGAAATAAGAGCATTCGGGCTAAGTTGCTGAATGCATGGACTATACCAGTCATGGCAAACCTGTGACACGCGTGTCAGAGGTGACACGCGAACTCATTTTTTTGGTTGATTTTTCTTTGTTAAATGGCACTTAAATATATAAAATAAATATCAAAAATAGAAGTCTTTGTTTGACTATGGCTGCAAATATAAAAAAATTTCTATATGTGACACGACACCAGAATTAAGTTAGGGTTTTTCAAAATGCTGATATACCGAGCTCAAAAGGTTCGCCATCACTGGACTATACTGTGCTTCCCTCCGCCCCACCCACCCTTGACTTTTGTGATAGAGATTCAAAGTGGCTGGAAGTCCTCGACCTTCCTCCAGCCCCATCTGTGACCCGAAAGGCGGAGAATGTGGACTCTCTAGCTCTCTGGCTTCTAGTTGGGGTCAGCCATGGCAGAGGCCCCAGCAGGAGCAGGGAGTGTGGGCAGCTCCCTTCTGGCCAAACCACTGTGGATTGGCTCCTCTCTTCACTGAAGGCCATGGCTCCTATCAGGCAGCCCTCCCCACACTTTTCTGTTCACTGTATTGGCATCTGCTCTCTTCTCTGACCTCTGGGGTCCTAGAGGATGGAAGGGTTGACCACTGCTAAGAGCACTATTCCTTAATGTTTCCCCTTAACCCTCTATAAGCCTTTATAAGTAGTTTCTTGGTTAAACTCCTAAAAGCCTAATTGTGAACCATCTATTTCCTGCCAGGGTTTTGACTGATAAATACAATAACAATAGACTCTCCTTCATGACCCCATATCCACAACACATATACACACCGCAAATAAAAGTTTCATGAGTATACTTGCCCTCACTGTGG
>NW_006287548.1:1211502-1213105 GCF_000327345.1 Myotis davidii
AGGTATAAGTATTGGGAAGCTGTCATGCTCACAGTGGTGGACACGAGTTTTCTAAAATTTTAGTTTTTGCTTTTTCATTGGCAACAAATACTGTCATTTGTTTTCCATGAACTGCCCAGGTTCACATCATTCATTTTCGAGGAATATCTGCTAAAAGCTCAAGTGTAAATAACCACAGTGAGTCTGCCAGTCATCTTTCTGTGGGTAAATGGTGCTCCATGAAAATACCAGTTAGTTCAGCTCAACTCAATCAATCATATGTGCACTTTTCTCTGAGGTGACCATTGTATGTCATTATGCAAACGTATTTTCTATTTCTTCACATAAAGTGTCAAAAAGATGTGAAATCAAGGATTTAAAATTGATCATGTTAATGTTTATTCATGTAGCAGAGTAGAAATTAAAACCGAGAAATTAAAAATATATATAATTGATTTAACAGTGAGCCCATAACAAGTTAAGATTACTTATTGTCATGAAAAATAACTATATTTTTTAAAACAAAAGAAACATTTTGTGAGAATAGTGATATCATAGTTTCTGTGGGTCAGCAGCCAGGGCACTGCTTAGCTGACTTCTCTTCTTGGAATTTTCACCACCTACAGTCAAGACCTCAGCTAGGCTGCATTTTCAAGAGGCTGGACTGGAAAGAACCTGCTTCTGTGCTCACACAGGCTGCTAGCAGAATCCATCCCTTGCAGCTGTAGGACTGAGGGCCCTGGCTTTTCACCAGAGACCACCGTCAGCTCTTAGAGGTCACTTGCAGTTCCGTACCATATGGAATTTCCCAATCTGATTGATTGGGTCATCAAGCAAGAAGGATCTCTAAAGCAAGATGGAATCTTATATAATGGAGTATAATCATGGGGATGATTCTCAGCTAGTGATGGTTAGTTGGTTGCAATGTAGAATCTGAAGTCATACCAATGAAAATTTCAAACTCTGTGGCATTGGTTTATGTTGTAGTTTGAATAGACCTTTTTATCTTTTAACATCATACATTGGTCATGTGGAAAACATTGGTTCACTGAGTTATGTCAATCTTCCAAATGCTGACGCATTTTATTATATAATTTAAAAAACCACGTACTTCGATATTACCGTAATTTAATCAGAAAGGTATAAGTATTGGGAAGCTGTCATGCTCACAGTGGTGGACACGAGTTTTCTAAAATTTTAGTTTTTGCTTTTTCATTGGCAACAAATACTGTCATTTGTTTTCCATGAACTGCCCAGGTTCACATCATTCATTTTCGAGGAATATCTGCTAAAAGCTCAAGTGTAAATAACCATAGTGAGTCTGCCAGTCAGTCTTTCAAGTGTAAATGGTGCTCCATGAAAATACCAGTTAGTTCAGCTCAACTCAATCAATCATATGTGCACTTTTCTCTGAGGTGACCATTGTATGTCATTATGCAAACGTATTTTCTATTTCTTCACATAAAGTGTCAAAAAGATGTGAAATCAAGGATTTAAAATTGATCATGTTAATGTTTATTCATCAAGGGAATTCTTTTTTTTTTTTAAATATATTTTATTGATTTTTTACAGAGAGGAAGGGAGAGAGATAGAGAGTTAGAAACATCGATGAGAGAGAAACATC
>NW_006287548.1:1213128-1245028 GCF_000327345.1 Myotis davidii
CCCCCACTGGGGATGTGCCCGCAACCCAGGCACATGCCCTTGACCGGAATCGAACCCGGGACCCCTCAGTCCGCAAGCCGACGCTCTATCCACTGAGCCAAACCGGCTTCGGCAAGGGAATTCTTGAGTTTTCCCCTTCCCCCTTGTAAGTTAAATGAGTGGCAGTTGAGTATAGAGTGACTCCTGGTCCAGTTACGGCCTTGATTTACCAGCAGTTTCACCACCATTGCTTCCACACTAGCAATGCAAGTGTCAACACAAGTTACCCCGAGGATAAACCATGAGATTCCAACAAGTTATTCACCATGTGCACTCTTCCAGCACCAGTGATTATTGTCAGGCACTCACATAAAAAATTCTTCCATCGGTATCAGCACCAAGTAGTCATTTCATACCAAGGAAGCCCCACGTTCAGTCATATCTGTACCTGAATCCATTTGCAAGGCAAAGGTATAATTCTGCAGATGAGGTATTAACTCAGTCTTCATGTTTTCTGCCAGATATTTCATTTGAGGAGGTACTGTATCACTGGGAAGTGGTACTGTCATACATACCTTTCTAAAACTAACATCATCTAGCAGGCGTTCAGCAGTGTCCATTGTATGTGGCTTTCTTAGCGTCTCAGTTGTTGTGTGCACTTCTCCAGCTATTGCAATACAGTAGTTTACCCTGTAAGGTGCTTCAGAGGCTTTTCCATGTCTGGTTTAGAAAAGCTCTAATCAGGTTTAGATTTCAAAGTGCTTATTATGCCTGCATTTAAAAATATTCACTTTCTTGCTCGGCCAGTATGGCTCAGTGGTTGAGCATTGATCTATGAACCAGAAGGTCACGGTTCAATTCCTGGTTGGGGCACATGTCTAGGTTGCAGGCTTGATCCCTGGTG
This sequence comes from Myotis davidii, assembly GCF_000327345.1. NCBI lineage: Eukaryota > Metazoa > Chordata > Mammalia > Chiroptera > Vespertilionidae > Myotis > Myotis davidii. Next base: position 1,214,012 of record NW_006287548.1, read on the forward strand.
TGGAGTGTGCAGGAGGCAGCCGATCAATGAGATCAATGGTTTTCTCTCATCCTTGATGTTTCTATCTCTCCCTCTTCCTTCTTCTCTGAAATCAATAAAAATATATTTTAAAAATATTCACTTTCTTTTCTTTTAAATTCGTAGTGATTAATTTGAAAATGATGCCACAACTTAACTATTTGAAAATGTTCTGTTGCATAAGACACATTATGTAAATTACTAATAGGACAAGGAAAAAAATAACTTTCATATCTTTGTGTACTTTCAGTTTTACCCAGTTCTTTTTTCTTTTTCTTTTTTTTTTTTTTTAGATTCTTCCCTTCCATGGACCAGAATCCCCTGGTGTATCAGTTTTGTCTTTTTTTTTAGTATCTTTAGATGTTGATGGTATAGTTGTGCTATTGAGAAAGGTTGGCTAATCCCCCCTTTTTATGTTAGACTTTTTTATTGTGGTAAAATATAGATAACATAAAATTTACCATTTCTGCTATTCTTAAGTGTATGGTTTGTGACATTAGGCACAGTCATATCGTTGTACAACTATCACCATCAACATGTCCTGAACTTTTTCATCTTTCTAAACTGGGGGTCCTCAAACTTTTTAAACAGGGGGGCAGTTCACTGTCCCTCAGACTGTTGGAGGGCCAGACTATAGTTTAAAAAAAAACTATGAACAAATTCCTATGCACACTGCACATATCTTATTTTGAAGTAAAAAAACAAAACGGGAACAAATACAATATTTGTATTTGCATGTGGCCCGCGGGCCGGAGTTTGAGGGCCCCTGTGAGGCTTTACACTCATTAAACAACTTGCCATTTCCCCTCCCCCAACCCCTGGTAATCACTATTTTACCATTTGTTTCATGATTCTGACTACTGTAGGTACCTCATGTAAGTGAAATCATATGACTTGTCCTTTGTGCCTGGCTCATTTCACTTAGCATAAGGTTGTCAATGTTCTATCAGAATTCCCTTCCTTCTCAAGCTTGAATAATATTCCACTATATCAGTGATGGCGAACCTTTTGAGCTCGGTGTGTCAGCATTTTGAAAAACCCTAACTTAACTCTGGTGCCGTGTCACATATAGAAATTTTTTGATATTTGCAACCATAGTAAAACAAAGATTTATACTTTTGATAATTATTTTATATATTTAAATGCCATTTAACAAAGAAAAATCAACCAAAAAAATGAGTTCGCGTGTCACCTCTGACACGCGTGTCATAGGTTCGCCATCACTGCACTGTATGTATATATCACACTTTATTTATCCATTTACCCACTTGTGTTTTTCCTTCCTTTGCTTTTGTGAATAATGCTCTATAAACACAGCTGTGCACATATCTACCGGGGTCCCTGCTTCCAGTTCTTTTGCGTGTATACCTACAAGTGGAAGTGCTGGAGTATATGGTAATTCTATGTTTAATTTTTTGAGCAACAGCCTTAGTGTTTTCTACAATAGCTGCACCATTTTACATTTCCACCAGCAATGCATAAAGTTTCCAATTTCTCCACTTCCCTGCCAGCATTTCTTTTCCTCCCTCTCTCCCTCCCTTCCTGTCTCCCTCCTTTCCTCTGTCCCTCCCTTTCTCCCTTCCTCCATTCCTCCATTCCTCCATTCCTCCTTTTTTCACTCCCTCTTTCATTCTCTTTCTTTCTTTCTTTCTTTTTTTCCTTCTTTCTTTCTTTATTTATTTCAAAAACATAATAGTTACCCTAAGGGGTGTAAAGTATCTAAGCTCCCCTTTTTAAACTAACATCCATTTTTAAATATAAAATAGTTATTTACATGTTCTTTTATTTTTGATTGATATATTAAATTCTAAATTCTAAATTATAATTTGACCTATTTGAACATTTAGAAGTATTTTTTAAAATATGTTTTTATTGATTTTACAGAGGAAGGGAGAAGGATAGACAGAAACATCAATGATGACAAAGAGTCATTGATTGGCTGCTTCCTTCCCCCCTCCCCCAACACACACACACACACACACACACACACACACACACACACCAAAACACACACATACACACACACACTGGGGATCCAGGCAGCAACCCAGGCATATACACTTGGCTGTAATCAAACCTGGGACCCTTCAGTCTGCAGGCTGATGATCTATATCCACTGAGGCAAACCGGCTAGGGCTAGAAGTATTTTTGAAAAGATAAAAATGTTGTAAATTTGTGAAAAGATGAATAAAATGTATAAGTAACCTTTTAGAATTACTTGGGGAAAGATTTTGGCTTTGTGGACCTCCTCAAAAGGCCTTGACACCTCCAGGGGTTCCCAGATCTCACTTTGAGAACTGTTTGCTGAAGTATAGTGTTGGAAACATGTTCACAGTGAGTTCTGACACTGTTTTCTTAGGTGGATAAAAGTTATTTCTCTTGGTCTGCAAATCTTACGATGAATTTAAAAAACATTTTTTTCATAATCTCTGCCCAAGATTTTATTTTATTAAAAAGGAGTAACAAACAAATCAGTTGCCATGGAATTAAGGTTGGGAAGGAAGAGTGCTTTGTCATTGACTGGGAACCTAGTTAGGATTTGGCAACAGAAGGTAGAAATAAATTGTACTTTTCTGACAATAGAAATATTTTGTCTGTTCCTTATTTTTTAAATATAACCTAAGGAGGATGCATGTATAAATACAAAAGATTGTATTTATCTTAATCTTGAAGTTAAGTGATTTCTCTGAGGCAGCAGTGACACAACTTAGGTCAAACATTGAAAATATAATGTTAGGCCTGGTCAGTGTGGCTCTGTGGTTGAGCGTTACCCTATGGACCAGGAGGTCACAGTTTGATTCCTGGCCGGGGCACATGCCTGGGTTGCAGGCTAGATCCCCAGTGTGGGGTGGTCAGGAGGCAGCTGATCCATGATTCTGGAGATATTGATGTTTCTATATCTCCCTCTCCTTCTCTCTCTCTCTGAAATCAATAAAAATATATTTTTAAAAATTTAAAATATACTGATAAAACACCAATGGGCATCTGGGGCATTTTACTATTAACATGCTTAAGTAGGAAAACAGCCAAATAATCTCCATTGGCATGGAAATGATGGAACTTTAATTAACAGAAACAAATTACAACAAAAATCAGGGACCTCATTTTTTAATTTTATAACTCAAATGTATCACTATTTTAAGTGGAATACCAGAAATATCAATACTTTCATGGGAGTATTTTTATTTTTCATCAGCCATTCACATGCATGGGAGATAGTGGTACTGAATGAGTTCCTTACCCCTAAGGTCAGGAAAGCCTCCCTGATTTTGCTTTTCTGCTTTCACTTCAGTTTCATATTCTGTCTCTATTGAAAAGGACTTCCCTCGCCCTAACTGGTTTAGCTCAGTGGGTACAGCGTCAGCCTGTGGACTCAAGGGTCCCAGGTTCGATTCCAGTCAAGGGCATGGATCTTGGTTGCGGGCACATCCCCAGTAGGGAGTGTGCAGGAGGCAGCTGATTGATGTTTCTCTCTCATCGATGTTTCTGGCTCTCTATCCCTCTCCCTTCCTCTCTGTAAAAAAATCAATAAAATATATTTTAAAAAAAGAAAAGGACTTCTCTAAATATCACAAGTTGTCTTCACTTGTATATTTTCTCTTTTATTTTTTAGAAAACCAAAGATGCTGATCACTCATCTTTAGAGTTGAACATCTTTTTGCTATGCTTTAGATGTATTTAAAATCATATTGCCTTTCTTTAAACTCTGATTTATGGAAAGATTTATATAGTATAAATGTTTACATTAAATTTATATCAAATATGTACATATAAGTTTAAATTAAAAAGATAAAATGTGTAATAGCAGTGATCATCAGATGACAGATATTAATGTGACTATTACTTGGAGGTTGTAGACTGTGTACCATTGTATAAATTGAACCTCCTCCATTCCTGTCGCTGACAATCTCAGATAGTGTGCCGTGGTGTTCTTGGTTATGGCCCTGTTGTTTAGGTAGATACTTGTATAATAAGATATTTAGTACTAGAGCCCCAATGCATGAAAATTCATACATTGGGTGGGGCGGGGGTCCCTCAGCCAAGCCTGTGCCCTCTAGTAGCCCGGGACCCCTTGGGTGATGGCCACCTGCCGGCTTAGGCCTGCTCCCCAGGGGATTGGGCCTAAGCTGGCACTCAGACATCCCTCTTGCAGTCTAGGAGCCCTTGGGGGATGTCCACTTGCCGGCTAAGGCCGCTCCCTAGGGGATTGGGCCTAAGTTGACATTCAGACATCCCTCTGGCAGCTCTGAAGCCCTTGGGGAATGTCCGACTAATGGCTTAGGCCCACTCCTCCTAAGCCGTTAGTCGGACATTCTTAGCACTGCTGTGGAGGCGGGAGAGGATCCAGCCACTGCTGCTGCACTGGCCAGCCAGGAGCTGGTTTCTGACTGAGTGGCGCTTCCCCTGTGGAAGCACACTGACCACCAGGGGGCAGCTCCTGCATTGAGCGTCTGCCCCCTGGTGGTTAGTGCGTGTCACAGTGACCAGTCCTTCATGGTTGGTCCACCATTAGGATCAGTTTGCGTATTACCCGTTTATTATATAGTATATGCTTTTGTAAATAAAAATTGTTTTAGAGAAACTTTAGTTTTTTTCCCCTTTGGCATTACCCCTATGATGTGTGCCATTTTGAACACTAAATTGTCTTATGCAGTGATGATGAAAACTGATTAAGAAGGGAGGTGAGTGTACTATAAAAAAGTACACATTTGGGCAAAAGTGGGGAGATGATGCTTAAGTGGAAATGCTTCTGTACACCTTGGGCCACTTGCCGCTGCCTTAAAGGTCAGGATATTGTTGTCAAGATGGCATAAAGACCAAAACCTTTTTCCTGCAGTTTGCTATGCCTTTCCATGTTGGGTTTGGAATTTTAGTGTATGGTAAAGTTTGCAAGAGTGATCATTGTGCTGGAGGCTTGGCTGATGGAGTCAAAATATTGGGCCTGCCTTGACCGGTTTGGCTCAGTGGGTAGCATTGGCTCATGGACTTGAAGGGTCATGAGTTTGGTCCTGGTCAAGGGCATGTACCTGGGTTGCAGGCTCCATTCCCGGCCCCTGTTGGGTGTGTGTGGGAGGCAACCAATTGATTTGTCTCTCTCACATAGATGTTTCTCTCTCTCCATCTCTCCCCCTCCCTTCCACTCTATCTAAAAAATCATTGTAAAAATATCCTGGGGTGAGGATTAACAACAACAAAAAATATTGGGCCCTTTCTGAAAGACCAAGTCTGATGAGATCTTATAAATGTAGACTTTAGAGGCAGAGTGTGGTAAACCAAAGGACTCAAATCCCTGGGGAAGGAGAGTGCTTTGTACTCTGAGTTGTCAGCCTTGCCTCCACAGAGTGTCTGGTACCCATAGTGAATTCACTACTCCCTAGGGGTAGCATAGGTGGGAAGGATGAAGAATTTGGCTCTGTTTACCAGGTATGGCTAGAACAAGCCTCACCACTACAGTTAATGTTGGGAAGACAATACCTTGCTTTGTGCCTCCTTCTATGATTGCCTGGCAAAGAACAGTGGGTAGAATGGATCCTGACAACTTCTTTGTCATCCTGATCAAGATTACACTCATCTGGCTCGGATAGCGCTCAATTACTGGGGACTGTAGTTGAGAATGTTGTGGTTTTGGAAGCTCTCTTAAGAATATTGAACCTTGAATGCCTGGCTAGGAGCTTTACTGCAAAGGTGAGGGAAAGCAGTAATAAGGATACGTTCAAAGCTGTGTTGTAGGTAGATTGCCCAGGGCCCCGTGTGCAGGATGAAGTGGAAGTGGGAAAAACTGAAGATCAAACAGGTAGCTGTTATAACCTAGATGAGTAAATCCTGTTGGTTTTAGCTCTGATTTCTGTATATATGTTATTTCTAGTACTTCAGGCAATATTTAGAGTAGAAAACCTACTAACTTAGCATGGCTGGCGAAGAAAGGCAAGTTGATCCAGGTGGGGCTTTGGGAAAAGCACTGGAGTTGGTGTTGGGGGCCTGCAGTACAGCACTGTAATTCTGTGAATAGGATGAACCAGCTCTGAATCCATGGGTGAGGCCTTGAGCCCTCAAGACCCCAGTGTACTAGTAGAGTAGCTTATTTCTAAGGCTTTCCCAGCTATTATTTATTACTTGCAAATACACATTTCTAAGGACTAACTTCTACATGCTGCCAAGGAGTGGTCTTTTAGGGGCCTGCTATGATGAAGTATGATGAATAGATGACTCATTTACAATTAACAGTGTATATTTCCATACAAACAATTTCTGAGCTCAAAGTCTCCCATAATAGTTCGCCCTCCAACCCCTTAAGTAGGGTTACGCCCTTGAAATTTTTTTTGCATCTTTAATTTATTTGGGAAATTACTTTGTCTGAATATATATATATATATATGTATATATATATATATATGTATATATATATAATTTCCCTAATTAGATTGTAACTTCCTTGAAAGCAGAATGCTTTGTTTAGTTCTGCTTGCTTGTTTGTTTTAATCCGTCACAATGCCTTAAATAGTACTCTGCATACATAAAGCACTTGTGAAGCACATCAGTGAATGTGTAGCTGGAGCACAAACTTCAGTTCAGATCCAATTATTACGAGCTCTGAAACATTTAAGCATGAGTTAATAAAGGTTTAGGCTTATGATATGTTATTACTGTCATGAATTAGATAATGCATTTGTAATTGTTATTGCTGTGGCTACACAGAGGTATGATGGAGTTGTGTATGTGTGGTAAACCAAAGAACTAAGAAAAAAAAATTGGTAGGAGTTGGTTCATAATCATATAAAAGGTTATTTATTCAGAAAAGAAATTCCAGTTTCTAGAGATCCATCTTTGAGTAACCTCATGGATCCAGGACAGTGTCCTGCAATTAGGGAAGGGGGAACACAAAAAATAAAGTCAGGAGTTCAGAAGCAACTGCGGTTGGCCACATAGAGACACGGCACTTTGTCAGTTTTCTGGCCAGAAGGAAAAGAACAGTTTTCTTGAATAGAGATGATTTTTAACATGAAAGATTTCCAAAACACGGGGCCCCTGCCTTCTGCTTCTACTTTCTTTAGGAACCAGAGATAAGAGAAGATAAAAAGAGAAGCTCGAAGGATGAGGAGGTGGGAACATGCGGTGGTGATGAGGGAGAGTAGCAGGCATGTCAGGGAAACGGTGGGGAGGAAAGAACCCAACTAGAGAGCTCCTCATTGTGGAAGGAAGCTGACCTTCCTCCTCATCCCTAGCATCCTAAATATTCCTTGTTCCTTATGTTTTAGCCTAGAACATTCGCTGATGTTCATAAAGATAAGTCCGATCTGTGGTTAAAGTGAATGGGAATGTTTGACTTACGGTTTAAGACATTGCATCAGAAACCAGTTAAAAGCAGATATTTAATTTCTTTATCAGAAATATTTCTATAAACACAATAAATCTGTTTTTTGTCTTCTGACAATACCTTAGTTGATTGACCATCTGAGGATCTGAGCTAAATAGGCAGATGCTCTACACAGCTATTTAAATTTCATACATAAAAATCGTGGAAGTTAGTTATTCATTCATATAGCCAGTATTCATCAGCTGTTAGACATGTGTCAGATAATTTGCCAGTCAATGGAGATACAATAAAGATATTGTGTGGTTCCTACTCTTTCGTGCAGCTTACCTATACAGCATCGTGCATCAGAAATGACCACTCTGCTTGTGGAGTTGGAATTTTAGATGCCCTCCTAGACATGATGGAACTTGAAATTTCTCTGCTGCCTTAACCTATTGACTCAAAAATGATCTTTGGATGAAGAGATTGATCTAAGTTGACCTACAGGCTCAAAGAGAATTCACTTCCATTCCTTTCTTGTTCATTCATTCATCAAGCATTTTTAGAAAGTCAGTCCTTGACCTAAAGAGGCCCGTAGTCTCTAGACCAAGCATGTCAAAATCTTGGCCGGTGGGCTGCATGCCTCGTTTAAACGAGGAAAAAAACAGATGTGGGAACCAATAAGTAAAGGGGTAGGTGTGAAAAGTGAAGGGACAGAGGTAGAGCAAAATGTTCTTTAAATAAACAAACAAACAACAAATGGCAAGTCCTTTACTAAATCTCATTAGTCCTTCAAAGTATTTTTTCATTGATTAAATGGTTCTGAGTTTAAGTTCTGTATTCTTTGGGTGACTCTGCCCTAGTTACTGATGTTCATTGATTTAATTATGATCTGTTGATGTTCTTTCTGGCTGTCATAGGAGCAGTCATTAGCTACAAGAAAACTAGCTTAACATTTTCACAGAACTGGCTTTTGGTTCTAAGAAGTCCACCAAATGTAACTTATTTAGGACAGTAAGGCATGTGGCTCCATTATAATCGGTATGCTGTTAAACATGAATAGTTTCTGAAATTATGAAAATAGTCATTCTTTACTGTGTGTCTTCTAATGCTTTGTTTCCAGTGGATTTGCTCTTGGTTAACAGTTAGCAGTTGTTGTGAGCCCTTAACATATTTATTACATTTTGCTTTTTTAAAAAAAATTCTATACATTTAAAATCATAAGTATAAGCCATTTTGTAAAGAGCTTTAAAACTTTTCAAACAGCTCGGAATATGTGATGTATAGGCTGCTTTTTTAGTTCAAGGAAAAGGTGTAGGTTACCGACTTTCTGAAACATACTGATACTAAGAAAGCACTTAAAATTTTAATCTTCCTCTTGACACTAAATAAAGATGAACAGGCACTTCCCCTCCCTTTTGTGTAGGATGGACTTGAGCTGTAAATGTTCTTGAATGATGTGGAACTTGAGTCTGGTGTCATCTTTGTTGAAGATGCAGGGCCCTGCATGCTGTCCTCCCTGTGTTCTCTTTGCCCGTGGCATTCATCAGTGCTTCTGAGAGCCACTTCAGTGAAATGGAGACTGACCACAGGCCTGCTTATTTAACACCCTGTCCACCTGCTTAATTCAGCTGGCGGGCTTGGCCAATTCCTGTTGTTTGTTTTAGTAGAATCAGTCTTTGCCGGCCCCTTAGATAACCTTGGCGATCCAAGCTCGTTATTTCTGTCCCGTGATTTCTCAGGCAGTCCCACCCTTGTAATAGGTAGTCTTGCTACATGGCCTTTAGCTCCTGTGTTATTCAAATGTTCTATCCCTCATTTTATATAAAGTTTCTGGGTTGTAACCCCTTGTCTTTCCTTATGGGCACTCCTTTACCCCCTACCTGTCATCTTTTATGGTCCCTGCAGTACCAACTAGAATCTTGCAATTAATAGCTCTGTCCTGACAGCTAGGCTTTGGTCTGATTTTGAATATCTGACTTGCAGATTCGATTTTTTTGTAAAGTTACACATTTGCTGGAGTCATTGGAAAGACAGTGATTGGTAGGGAGTTGCCTCCTACCAGCCGCTGGGGTGCTGCTGGCTTTGAAGGCAGGACTACCTTAATCGAGGGGCTGTGCGAAAAGTCCCACACGGGCTCCCTATTGTAGGGAGGGTCTTGGCTTAGAGGGCCCCTTTTCAAGGGCTGAATTCATTCTCATTTTAAACCCTGTGCTGTGTGTACTCATAGGATCACAAATTTCAGATTGAAGGACCTTTCACCTTCTGGAATATAGGAGGATGGTACTTTTAAGTCCACATATATAGCAAGTCTGGAGTGTGTGTCTTTGGGCATCTGTGTGGGGAACACTTCTTTGTACATAGTGAGTGTGTGTGTGTGTGTGCACGTGCGCACATGTAGTGTGTACAAAAGTGACTTCATGAAAGATGGCATCTGCCAGGATTCAGAACACAGCAGGTAATGTACTTACCGAAGAGGTAAGAGCATGAGTAATTCTTGTCTCATGAGAAAGATGTAAACTAGTTTATTATAATGATGTAATATTTGGGTGCTTGATTTATCATCCCCCTTTCCAATGGTGCAAAACCTTAAGGACTAAGCAGGTTATAAAAATTCAAAGTGTGTGCCTGAAGTCTGGCATTCTCCCCCAGGCAATGACAGTGTCACGCTTGTCCTGATAGTTTGCTGTTTGTGGAGATTTCCACAGATCGTGGTTAAGAACTCACCATATGCAACCACATAGGGGAAGTTTTAGGTGTTGGTTCCATGAGAGAGGGCATCATCTGTGACAACGAGGAGAAAGGTGACATAGCAATGCTGCAGACTTGGCACTGGAGCAGCGCAAGCAGATGCTCATTCATCTGTGTGCTGAGGGCCCAGGTGCACAGGGTGGTGAGGGAGGAGGCAGCCTTTGCACGGAATCTTGTTTTTAAGAGAAACATAGGAGCCCTAGCCGGTTTGGCTCAGTGGATAGAGCATCAGCCTGGGGACTGTAGGGTTCCAGGTTCGATTCTGGTCCAGGGCACGTGCCCAGGTTGCAAGCTCCATCCCCAGTAGTGGGTGTGCAAGAGGCAGCCAATCAGTGATTCTCATCATTGATGTTGGTTTCTATCTCTCTCTCCCTCTCCCTTCCTCTCTGAAACATAGGAGGAGTCTATGTTGAATATCACCCTAGGCAAAAGAGTGGCCTTTTTAGGGCAGGCAGGGGAAGGGGAGATATAAAGAAATCATAATTGCCAATAAAAATCATGGCTACCTGCCTTATGCTGAGTACCTACTCTGTAAAGCTACTAGTCCGGGGGTATCATGTGAGCTCCGTTAATCCTCAGAGCAATGTCATGGGGTTGGTATTATAACCATCACAGACGGAAAAACCAGGTCCTTAGCCAGGCCCAGTGCCGTGTCCACAGTCACAGGGCTCTCTGATGGGCCACAGGCAGCCCTGGGCAGTAGCCCATCGTGGTCACATTCGGGTTTGACTAGGGCGTGTTGTGAGCAGAGCCGCGGTGCAGCAAGGTGAATGTGATTCTGGAGGGGATGGCCTTGACACAGCTCTCTGTTCAAGAATAGTAAGTTTGGACTCCATTTGAGGAAATTGGCTCAGTTATACTTGGTGTCAGAAGGATTCCTGGAAATGTTGTGACCTGAAAAATTGGAAAAGTATGATTTGAGTTGAACTGGTCAAAGTGATTAATTTGGGCAATTAAGTATGAAAGTGTAACTACAGACTAAACAAATGGGAATTATTACCACAAAGCTTTCCTCCAACAGAGAGTCTGGGTCAAGCCAATGTGGAATGTGCGTCTCTTCAGAGTAGCCGTGGGCCTGTAACAATAGCCCATTCTTTCCCTCTACCCACAGCAGGCCCTGGTGGGGGGTCAGGACATGAAGGGGGAAGAGGTATCTTTCCTTGCTTGACTGTAACAGCTAAGATTACTGTACACTCATTTCTCAGAGTTTTTACTTTCTCCCCCATCTCCACCCTCATGACAATGAATTGAAGGCTAGGGTTTGGTAATAAAAGTAATAAGTTAATAGTGTATCAAAAAACTCTTGATAATTATCTGTGTTTCCATGAGTGTCTTTGTTATAAGAGATTGATCTAATTTAACCTCCAGGCTCCAAGAGAATTCACTTCCATTCCTTCCTTGATCATTCATTCATCAAGCGTTTGTAGAAGGCCAGCCCTTGACCTAAAGGGGCTCATAGTCTAGACTCTGAAGGAAAAAACAGACGTGGGAACTGATAAGTACAGTGTTGGCTGTGAAAAGTAAGTGGACAGAGGTAAAGTGAAATGTTGATAAGCCCCTGGAAGGAGGGAGTCCTACAAGAGGGAGAGAGGAGGGGGTAGGAGGCAGCCATTATTTCTGGGGAGTGTTTTCTCTGTTTTTGTTTCATCCACTGTCCTGGACTGACACCTGCCCTTTAGATTCCCCATTTTCCTCTCATCCAGAGTGAGTCCCTAGCAAGGTGGCTGCCACCCCTTTGCATTCTCCTCGAGAGTGTCTGCTCTCCGTTCTTCCTCATGACTCACACCTGCAGCCATACCCAGGGACTTGGACAGGGACTATGACTATCTTCGTCTAATACTGATGAGCTTCTGCCACCTTGCTTCTTCCTTTTTACTGTCATCTGACCCTGGCCAGTCGTCTGACTCGTCACAGAGGTGGCCAGCACATATGGGATACGGAAAGTGCTGTATTGGACAAAACAGCAGATGTATGGGAACCCCACTCAGGTGAGGGGGCATTCATCCTGCTGGGCATCACCTCGGGTTTGATGTGCAGGTTAATGTTTACATTTGTACTTCCTTGGTGTCGTTTGGAAGTACCTGTTTTCCTAAAAATATGCTCTAAGTATTGTTCACACCTGACTTTCTTAATTTACAGAAGATGACAGGATCATGCCCCCTAGGGGTGTGAATGGGGCTCCCTAAGAGAGGTTGTGATCTTGGCCAACCCTGTAAGCACAGTTTGTGTGACACACAGAATGAATCCCTTCCGTGGGAAGGAGTTAGGGGAACAGCAGTCTTGATTTGGAAGCAATAATGTCCTTTATTTAAGGCATGTTTTTAAATCGCAGTGCTCTTGTGGGCAGCAGATGACACTTCGACCAGCAGGATTTCAAAGTTAAGCAGACTAGTTATTCTGCTTTAAAAAGGCCTGTTTCCTTTGCTAAATATCAGATTGCATGTTATAATGATGAATCCCTAATTCTAATAAAATGCAAACCAATGCATGTATCCTGGTATATTTTACCAAACCATGGACCATTAAGGACTTTATACACAAGAAGTCTAACTTATCTTAAACCGATTAGTTCAATTAGGGGACAGGTTTGGAGGAACTGACCCTTGCCTCCTGTTAGCTCTCTGAGCCCTGCGGTTGTAGGATTGTATACTCTGTTCTAACGCCTGCCTGTTCTTTCTGAGCGCATCTAATCCCTGAAAGGGGTTTTAGATATCGAGTTGCGTTTATAACTAAATTACATCTTATCTTCTACTTTCTTTGCTTTTTATCCCACAGTCATTAAAGCATTGCTATGATGATAGATGCTTCGTAATTACTTTACAATTAAAATGTTGAACTTGAATGGTTGTATGGATTTGTATTAAAAAACACACACACAACCCAGTGTTCTCATTGGAGAAAGGCAGCGTGGTTGGGGGACATGAACTCTGGCAGAGAAGCATAGCAAACAGGGACTAGGTATGGTGGGGACTGAGGGGGAGGAGGGCTTCAAGTCCAGTAGCCCATGTCTTGAGTGTGTACTATCTGCCAGGTACTGTGTAAGGGCTTTATATGGAGTCACCACGCAGTCGCCTCAAGAACTCTATGAGATTGGTCTATTACTGTTCCCATTTTAAGGATGCAGAAAGGAAAATGAGGCACAAAAAGGTTAGTTACCTTGCTGCCCAAGGTTTCCCGGCTAGTAAGTTGGAGACTGAATTTGATCTAGGCAGTCTGGTTGCAGCCTACAGAGGTCTTGATGGGAGAACTAACTTGAAATTTCACCCACACGGGTTCCAATCCTACGCACTACATCCCAACTCTGTGATTGTGGGCAACGTTAGGCAACCCGTCTGAGTCTGTTTCCCCATTTGTAAGTGGGTGTAATAATAATTACAGTTTACAGTTGTTGAGAGTTTTAAATAAGGCGATGCATGTAAATGGTTTGGCATGTTGAAGTCTGAGGGTGAACATTGCCTTCTCTCCTTTTGGTTTTGCATCCTGGGGAAGTGGTGGTGGTAGTTTGAAGCCTTGGCCCACCCGCATTGTCCAAGAGGTAGGAGACACCTCCCAGCTCTTGGAGCTCTGCACAGGGCGTGCAAACACAAACCCTGCACAGCTAGGACCTTCCTAAGGTTACGCTTGCTCTGCTCTTTGGTGATCCCTAAGAGAAGCTTTATTGCTACATTTTGCTGAGTGTAGGACTGACCTTGCAGTGGTCTGTCCTTGGAGAGTGGGGATTTCCCTAGCACGTTGACTTCCGTTCCTTAAGGGAAGATGTATGTTTAGTTCTTTTTACCTCCACTTCTTTCTTTGGATCAGTTTTTTTCTTAACTATTAAGGAAGGCAGGCAGGTATAGAGAAGGAAAAATTCTCCTATACCCTCTTAGGTTCTTTGACTAGAATTTAACTGACATAAGACAGATTAACAGGAGAAAACCATGCAAATTTTTATTGAAATTTCACATGTGCATGGGCACCCTTACTAGAGAACAAGGACTGAAAGCAGTGACCAGAGCAGATAGTTCTTTAGATCTTTTAGACAAAGAAACAATACATTTGTGAAGAACTGATCAGACAAAGGGGTTTGTGTGAGGGGCAGTAAATTGTGGAGAAGTGACTAGGACGATAAGGGTTAGTTTAATGTGGTTTGTTTGTACAGAGTTCCCTCAGCCCTGACTCCTCACCCCTGGTGATAGAATGTCTTCCTTTTTCCTGGTGTGGAGAGGGCACCTTTCATGTGGGAGTGCTGCCTCTGGCTTTCAGAAATAAAAATGAGGGTCTGAGTTCCCTTCTTGCACCTGCTGTTTCTCAAGTGTCTTTAATTCAAAATCATTTGCCCGCAGCATATTTTGGGGTGACATGCTCAAAACTCATCACAAGTTTGAGTGAATATAGTCTCCAGTGCCTTTTTGGATATTTTGCTGATTGTTATTGAATCCCACAAGGGTGGTAAAAGTAAGAGGTGACCCCCTGACCCTAAGGTTTCTCTTCTATCTTCTATAGGATGGGTAGGATACACAGACAGCTTTATGGACTTAAGAGAGCTTGAACCAAGCTTGGATTATGGGGAAGCTCCCCACCCCCCCCCAGCCACGCTCCCACTCTGCTCTCCCTGATCCCTTGGCTAGCCATGTCCCTGCCAGCGCTTCGTTGTAGAGGAAGGTTTTAACACAGCTGGAAAGAAGCTTTTAATAGGAGTATCTTCATATCCATACAGATACCTATGATATGATTCCTAATGTGTGGTCCAAGGACCACCCCTGTGAGAATCCCTTGGGTATTTGTTAAATAAAGAGATTCCTGGCCCACCCCAGATGCACTGATTCAGAATTACAGTGTCATTATTTGTGGTTTAAAAGTATTCTTTTCAAGGGTTGATCAAAGTTCTCTTTGATGAAAAGTAGCAATGCAGACTTATCACATCATTCAGCCTCGCTCAGATCTCGGCACGCACATTTTCGGGACTAATTTTCTATCACTGTGGTTTGTCACTACCAGTGATGCCTTGATTGTTAAAGTTCCACGTGAGCTCATGGGTGAGCAGTTCTGGAAGTGGTTGGTGAGGTGCCATGGAGACCAGAAGTTAGGGAGGTGAGGCCTGGGGAGTAAGGCGAGGCTCGAGCCAGGAATATGTAGTTCGTGGAATTAGATTCAAGGCAGCAGTGATCTGTAAGGGGAGTTGAATTCAGCTATCCTAGGGAGCAGAGGAGGGAGATGAGATTCAAGTATGCAGAAGGCAGAAGCAGCAAGAGGCTCCAGTGGGAACAAGGTGGAGGTTAGCCATGGGACCTTTGGAACTAATTTATCTCAGGACTTTTCCTCAAGGTGTTCATGCTGTGACTTGCCAGTTTAGCTACTTGAAATTTGTTTGGTAATTGACTGTTTAGATATTGAGCATAATGCATTACATAGAATAAGTATACATGTTGTTTACAAATAAAGGATAAAATTGAAGATAGCTAGTTAGTAGCACAGTAGAAGTACTAAAAAGAAGCAAGTTATTTTCTGAAAATGTGCTATTCTTATTCTAACTCTTTGAATATTCTGGAAAACCTGAGAATACATAAACACACATTCCAGTTTTCTAGTGAAGTTGTTCCACACCAGCTGGGGAGTGTATTAAAAACCTCTGTGGCCTGGTTCCTGTCCCCAGACATTCTGATTGAATTGGCAGGGGTATGGCCTGGACATTGGGATTTTAAAAGCTCTCCAGTTCTTCATTTTTTTTTAAATTTATTTTTTGCTTTAAAAAAACCCTGTCTTTTTACTTAAAGTTTTTGAAAAAATCAATTACGGTTGACACTCAATATCATGTTAGTTTCAAGGGTACAGCATAGTGGTTAGACATTTACAAAACTTATGACATCATCCCCTCCCCCATAAGTCTAGTTCCCATCTGGCTCCATACATAGTTATCGAAATGTTATCAACTCTGTTCCCTGTGCCGTACTTCACATCACCTTGACTGTTTTGTAACTGCCAATGTGTACTTCTTAATCCCTTCACTTTTTTTGCCACCCCAGCCACCCTCCCATCTGCCACCCTCCCATGAGTTCAGTCCCTCAGTTTTAGATGAGGAGATTCAGGTCTAGGAATATTATGAATTTTTCTAAAGTTCGCATGGTTTTAAGAATGAGACAGGATTCAATAAACAGAAGTCTCCTGACTCTTAGCTCAGAATCCAGACGTCACTCCTGGCTGTACAAACAAAGGGAATTGAAAACAGGGCGCTGTCTACATAGATAATGCAAGAGGTGAGGCAACAGGGAGACAGTAAGGCCACTCGGAGACCAAGACCAGCAACAGCAGGAAGCAGCTACATCACCCCTAAGGTGGGAGAGGTGATGGGAGCAGATGGTGTTTCTGGATCCCAGATGCCAGAGCAGTAGTGGAGGGAGCTAGAACCATGGTGGAGGTTGGGGCTGCCTGGTAGGAGCCGAGACTAATAGAGCTGGAGATGCCACCTGAAACAGAGAAGGAGAACATTCATTCCTCATTCCGCTCTACTCGTGCTCTCTAGTCTTGTACTGGGACTTCCAGTTGGGAAGTGTGGCTCCCTTCTGAGCACAAGAGGGAACGGGCCTGAGAGAAAACCAGCAGGGGACCAGCACGCAGTCTTTCCCAGGGGTTGAGGTCCTGCATTTGAGCAGATCTGTGTTTGGATGCTGTTCTCATGAAGGAGGGTCTTGGGGGAGTTTCTCAGTAAATTGTATGTGGAGGAGGGGGTCCTCCCCCCCCCCTTTTAGGAATAACCATATTAAAGCAGATGATTAAGCCTTATGATCAAGAGGCTTAATATAGATGTGCATCTTTTCATTAATATTTTTTTCTGTCTCAATTCTGGTCCATATCTCTTTCCCATTCAACATGTTCACATTTTTACAGCCTTTATATGTAAAGAATATGTAATATATATGTTTAAAGACCCACTGGTAATCTTATCTTGGCAGAATCTTAAGCATCTGTTCCTTTGAGGAATAGTTACCTACTTTCTAGATATATTGCTAAAGCCTGATGATTTCCTGTTTATAGATGAGATGACAGACATTGCTTGCTTTGCCTTTAAGTGATTCCATTGTTCTTTAAAAATGGAATTATAAGACACTGCATTTTATTTGTTCTGCCTGATGGGCCAAGTGCTTAGCACCCAGTGAGCTAAGCCCTGCCCTCCTGCTGTTCCCACTGTAGCTCCCTGTGGAGTGCAGCAGTCTCTAGCCTTGGATAATGAGTCTGATGTCATAAAGGGAGCTTTATTAAAATAAATACAATACATATTTCTTTTCTAATGGTATTCTGATCAATTCTATCGCAAGTGCCTACCTGACACTCTTTTAATCAATAGATGTAGCAAAAGGGCTTCAATTAGTGATACCAAAGAGGTCAAGGGTGTTTCAACAGCATGTCCTTACCGTGACATCAGTATCGGCATTTGGTATTTCTGTAGGTCGTAGTCTGAACACCTGCATCTACTTGAACCTGTCTCACAAGACTGCTCTAAGAGTAATTAAATACTAAGTCTTGCTCCTGTTTTGAGGCTGAAGCTAGTTAAACAAGTAAGAAATTGAACGCTTCCCCACGGCTACCAGAAGGAGGGTTAGAATTGGTTCCGAATTTCTAGCCTGTTGCTTGAATTGCCAACTACAGATTCCGGTAATGAGTTCTGACCTTAGTTTTCCTCAGAATTAATCTGTGGTTAATGATAGCTTTCACCATCAGAAAGAACACGCAGGGCTGGAATTTATGACTTTCATAAATCTACTTCTTTCCAATACATTCTCCAGAAAGGATTGCCAGGGAGTCAGCCCGTGGAGTGTCTGTTACCCTTTAGTTAATTGGACTGTTTTTAGTGTTTGGGAAATTTTATATTTTGACATAGCTCATGAATTATTAATAGTAAATATTAAATATAATAAATCTCAAAATATAAACATTATGTATCATTACCTAATTTTAAAAATATATGTGACTAACACTGATAAATATGGCATGTTCTTATAATTTTTTTTTACTTCCATTGTCTACGCCTGACAGAGTAATTGGGGTCTACTAGTAGAGTATGTAACAATTTCTTTCTGAGGTATACAGGGGTGCTGGATGATGGCCCCAAACCAGGCCATATTATATACATGCAATTATAAAAAGAGAATGAATGGAAATACAATTTTAGGAAGCTTCTACCTCTTCTTGTCCTGTGAAATTGTGTGTGTGTGTGTGTAATTTTTTTTAAACACTGGGAGGTATGCCAATGGTGCAGTAGAGGATATGCCAGTAAGATAGAGAAGACATAACTTATATGGAAAAGCCAGAAAGCTCATTAAGATAGATGCTTATAGGATAAATCTTATCGTTTACAGGACATAAAGAAGATAAAAAGCTATTTTATGATGGTTAATTTTGCTCAGATTACTGCATTATTTAAAACTGAGTGAATCTTTTAAAAAATTGAATTTTCTATTTTCCATCTACCTTAATTACTTTTAGAGCGCTTTTATCCATTGTTGGCAATGAATTTTCCAGAGATAAATGGAATTGTTGGTAGACACTTTCACTTTGGAGCTCTGCTATAATCGAAATGTGAAGATATCTGGACTACTTTATGAGGGCATTTAAGTGCAAGAAGTAGCTTTTTATGTATTAGATTAAAAAAAAAAAGCCACTTCACTGATTCTAAATTCATTTTTTAAAGCCCTGAATAACTATAAATAAGTTCATTCAGCTCCAACACAATCGTTTTCTGTTTTGCTCTGAGGGAGACTAGCAGGTCCTGGGTCACCTCAATTGGTTTTTTATTTGCTCATACACCTTTCCTAATCCTCGGAGGGAAGGTGCACATTAGAATTATTGTGGTATTGATTGAAGTAGAAAAAAACGCACTGTAACAAGACATGGTATCTGACTGAGAACCCAAACCAATTTTCTCTGTTGCTGTGTAGAGTGCAGTGAATTGGACTTAGGTCGGCTCTCTTGGTTATGTCAGATTTAGAAGTCTTTCATGCAGAACAAGCTAAACAATATGTGGGAGTTACAGGAACCTATTTGTCATACACAGGAGATAAAGCTGGCCTATGATAACACAATGGTTTTTTAATATTGAGGATGCCAAAACTTTTTGAGTAAGCAGGTAACCTGTGTGTTTAGTTAAAGGACTGAATCCTAAGAATTCATCTTGGGGAAGGCCCTCACCAGTATTTAGTGATGGATTTTTATTGGTTCCTGCAGAGACTTTCATTTTTCCAGCATTAAAAACGCTACTCTGGCTCTCAGGAACATCAGTGTCAAGTTCAGAGTCAGCACAGTGGCATTTGAGGCCTCTTGGTACTTGGTCCGATTTTATTTACCCCATCTTGTTACTACTACCCTCCAACATAAATACTGTCTCATCAGACCAGTCTCCTTGTAAATCTGCTCCAATGTCTATCCGCACATCGATGTCTCTGCTCCCCAACTGTCTGTCAAGGTTGAGCTCAGCCCCTCCTTTCCTGAGAGCATTTCCCAGCCTCTCTGCTTTTAGCACTGATATTTTAACATACGTTTTGCCACCTAATAACCTAGGGACAGAATGTCATATATTCTGCCTACTTATATCACATGAATATGTGCTGTCATCCCACCTACATGCAGCTCCTTGAGGACTGTCCTGTCCAAAGCTTCCACTGGTCTCACCTACATCTGTCTTCCTGGAGCCCTCCCGTGAGACTTCACAGTACTTACCTGATCTTATACTACATTTAATCACATCGTGTGTTTATTTTAAAAAATGTGACATCCAAAAGAGCTTGAGAGAGAGAGAGAGAGAGCTTGAGAGAGAGAGAGAGAGAGAGAGAGAGAGAGAGAGAAAGAGAGAGAGAGAGCACCAAGGCCACGAGCCACATCTGGAAACCGCATAATTTTAGGAGTGGTGTTGAAGAAACGGAGGATTTTTAGATTGACGTAGAGAAGTCCCAGCCTTCCCTGTGGCCTCTGGAAACCAGAGCTTACAGACTTCTGCGTCGAAGTCTTTATTCAGACTGAGGCACTTTGGGGTGTAAGAGGGGTGCTGCTAATAATTATGCTGGGACCACAGGTATAAACTGGGTCCGTCCTAGGCATATTGGAATTCTTGGTTGTCCTAGGCAGAGACATTCCTTCTGCTGTGAACACACCATCATAGCAAGGCTCCAAGCTGGCTTTGAGCTCTCTCTCTGCACCCTCTCCCCATAAGCTGCTCTTTGGGATGGGCCAAGACCCAGCTCTGCAGAACAGCCTCCTTAGTGAGGAGAACAGAGGTGTGGAGACTGGGTATGGAGCTGAGTACCCTCTCCCTAACCCCGCCAGGTGTGGGGTAGGTGGTATTTGAGGCCTGATGGGCAACAAACCTACCAAGGTCCCTAGTTTCAACAGAAAAGATTGGTCCTGTGGGCGGACTGGGGGTGGGAGGAGAGGAATTGCTTCTTCAGAATCTGAGCCTTGGTTTCTGGTCTGCCACTGATCCGCTGCTGTCCCGAGTGGTCTCTTCCCTGTCTCACTGTGCGAGGAGATGTTGGTGAGAATGCCGTTCCAACGGACCCCTTCCCTTATGTTGCTTCTGATGCCAATGGCCAGTCATTAACAGCCCCTCTCCTGGATGTACAGATGGTGAGATTCAAACTTTTGTGCCTGGGGTAGGGAGACAGGAGCTGGGAACACGCCATGAGGGACCTCTCTCTTCTGGCTGCTCCAAATAATACATTGCTTATGGCAAGAGGCAACTAGAAACTTTCCAGGGAAAGGTAGCTTATAGTTTCCAGATCCTCTTTTTAGGACTGCGACTCAGCCATTTTATAAACTGTGCAAGTCTATGATTGCCTCTCTGTGTTGAAATACCTCTCTTAGCAGTAGAATTAGTCATACTATCTCCCCTTTAGATTTTAGGAAGGACTGAATTGCTATTCTAGTTTTTTGGTTTTGTTTTTTAAATATGTTTTTATTGATTTTAGAGAAGGAGGAAGGGAAAGGGATAGAGAGATAGAAACATTGATGAGAGGGAAATATCGATTGGCTGCCTTCTGCATGCCCCCTGCTGGGGATCAAGCCTGAAACCCTAGCAAGTGTCTGACCAGGACTCAAAACAGCCACCTCTCCGTGCAAGGTCAACACTCAACCACTGAGCCACACTGGCTGGGCTGAATCTCTATCGTTTTCCCCCTAAAACTGAGTATTGAGTGGCAATAGAAGGGTTATATATACAACGTAAAATAGGGTTTTGTTTTAAAGCTAGGCAGTTAGATTTCGTTCTCTATATTTTTTTCCAGCATTTTGTAAGAAATTTAATATCTCCAGTTGGGGTTCATATAACTTAAATAGGAAAAAAATGCAATTTTAACAATAATCACAGGTTGAATGCCTACTTTATCTTTTGTATTAAAATGAATGTTTCAATTACTATGCATTAATACCCTGTAAGCTATGTTCCCTTTTTTCATTTGGAACTAAGAATGTATTACTTCTAAGCAGGCACACATAATTTATTCCGGTAAATAAAATAATTCTAAGTGTGCATGTATATGTTTATTATGAAGCCATCTTTTAGAAGCACCAAATGGGAAGAGAGGGAAGCTGATTGTCTTTTATTGTGGAGCTGACAGAATGTTTATTAATGGCCATGGATTTGAAATGAGCATCTTACTAAATGGAAGTCTTGGGCCAACCTCTGACCCTTTTGTCTTAAAGGTTTGAGAACAGATAATATGAAAGAATACCAGCTTTTTTCCAGATGGCTGCAAGCCTGATGTTCCTTTATGTTTAGCTGTCATTCAAATATGAATGCCCAGTGATTATAAGTGTCTCTTTCTCTTTTCTGGAGTGAAATGAAACCTTTTATGCATTGTGTGCTAAAACAGATTAACTGTTTGGCTCATCAGTAGGGAAATTAGAACAATAGCTGCCAATTCAATGGTATAGTGAAAGAATGTCCGTTGGGGCTTCGGGGCTAAGGTTCATAAGCAAATGGTGTGCAAAGTATCAGGCTTGGGAAAGATGGGCGGGTAATAAAAATAATTCTGTATTTTAATTTTATAACTGCATCTGGATGAGAGTATTAGTATCTTTCAGAAGCATGTAGGATTTGGATAAAATTTCCCACATTTTTACAGACTTTTTTTGGTCCATTATTATTTGGAGTAGCACTGTGCAAGATGAATTAAAAATATTATGTTAATAAGTAATGATATGTTTTATCGTGAAGGCATAGTGCAAAATTACTATATGTTTTTGGACCACTTAGTGTACTATCACTGTCTTTTAAAACCATATATATTTGATAAGATACCCATAATGGATAATTTGTATATCTTTTTTCCTACTATGACTGGTAATTTTGTGATCGGAAAAGCAAGTAAAGATGAGAGTTATCATTCAGGTATGGTTGAAATACATACCTGCCTAGAGGGCCAGGGGAGAAATGGTGACCCCTTAATGACCTCTGCCATTGAGGCAATGTGGTGATGGCTGGAGGCCAAGGGCCCGAGGGGACGAACCACATCCATTGGAGGAAGCTAGGTAACTGTAAAATGCTGATCTGACGCAGTTCTCAGCATTGAGTAGAATGGTGGCTCTCATTTTCCCCTGGAAATCCATAAAATGAGTTAAGTACAATATCTTTATGACCCAGTGGAAGAAAAAAAGCATGTCTGATCCATTTATTTCACTCCTATTTAAAATGATTACTTTTGTAATAAAAGGGGAGTATGTTTGTGTGTGTGTGTGTGTGTGTGTGTGTATGTGTACTGTTGATGGAAAAGCACACATGAAAGCCTGCCATGAAAATACGTTTTTTGAAACAATTGTATTTGCTAAAAAGCCCCAAAGATGGAAATCAGCTAAAATACAATCACCAGCTATTCCACTTTTGTTAACTTGTCTTCATAAAATATTTTTGATGTTTCAAAATTTTGTTTTATGTATGTTTGTAATGATATATACCCAGTTTATTTTTATAATAGCTATATTGATATATGTAGTTCACATATCATACAACTCACTCATTTAAAATGATCAACTCAATGATTTTTTTAGTATATTCTCAAGAGTTGTGCATCTATGGCCACAATCAAATTTAGGATATTTTCTTTACTGCCCCTCTCAAAAAAAACTCCATTCCTCTTAACTGTCATCCCGCTATTTCCTTCAGTGCCCGGCAACCCCTAGTTCACTTTCTGTCTATAGATTTGGCTCTTCTGTACATCCCATATGGGTTGAATGATAGAACCAATATGCGTTTCTTTGTGATGGGCTTATATCGGTTGGCATGTTTTCAAGGTTCTCCCATGTTGTAGCTATATCAGCACTCATTCCTTTTGCAGTTGAATACTGTTCTGTTGTATAGATATACTACATTTTGTTTATCCACTCATCTATTGAGGGACATAATTTGGCTTCATTTAATTTTTCTACTTAAATACTGCGTAGAGCAGGGAGCCTTCTCATTTGCCAGAAACTCAGGAGTCAGCAATGACTTGGACTTACTTCTAACCAGCAGGGTAAAACTTGATTCCAGGTCTTAAAAAATGCAGAACCTGTCTTGTTCTCAAATATCCATTGCTTACACACCTCTCTACCTTCGACCTTTATCTTCCTCATCTCCCTTTTTCTAGCCATGCCCAGCACACTCAAAAACTTTAGTAGTATCTTTGTGTTTTAGTGTGAAAATGACTTCACTGAAAACTGCCACTAAGGAATCCAACAATAGTATCTTGACTGCTCTTTGAATCCAAAACTCTGTCATATGTATCAATATTAATAGTGCTTGTGGCACACTAAGATGTCACAAAGTGGTTGTCCCCAAAACAGACATCCAGAACAATAAATGAAGAGGAGCCTCAGATTAATTAGTTTAAATAAAGCAGATATTGGGTAAAAGACTTTTTGTGAGGTTATTCTCATTATTACAGACTGAGGTCATTGCTAGTGCCAGAAGACTCAGGACTCTGTTCAGATCTGCGCACCTTACTCACTAAATCATGACTTGGCTCTGTCAGTCCTTACCAGGTCTTCTTGTGCATTTAGGCAAATATAGCATCTATTTCCAGTAGCATCTATCTAGCATGTTGAGAAATAGACAATGTATAGTCCTTTTCTATCAAGTTTATATACATTCTCATAATAATAGCAAAGCATTGAGATGGACATCACTCTAAGTAGGATGCGAAAGGAATTCAGAGAAGGTGACAGTAGTGACCATGTGTGCAGAACTGGCCATGTTCGAGAATGTGCTAAGGCCTTACACAGCTTTAATCCTTAGAACCACCCTTTGAGTGGGAGCTCTTATCGCCATCCTGCAGATGTTCGAGCAAGGGGTAAGTTATTTTCACCCCACACCAAACCTCTGGGCAGTGGTGGGGCCAGACTCGTCCTGGCGGGGACCGCAGTGCACACGCTTTGGATTCCGGCTGAACTGCCACCGGCAGCCCTGGAATTCCTCGTCATCTTTTGCCGTCACCACCGAGTTCTGTGAATGTGCTTTCAGAGTTAAAGTACTATTTTCCTTTCTTTCTTTTGGAGAGCTCTGTCGGTGTTTCTTTTATTCCTGATCTGCAAAAGTAATGCGTACTCTCTGGAGGAAAATGTCCGGAAAAACAGTACAAAGAAGAAAAAAAAAAAAAAACTTGAACTCCTGCAATGTCAATGGCACAGAATTAAAGAAAGATAGAGGCTGCGGCTGTGATGGCATCTGGAAGGTGGTTTGATCAGATCCTTTCGTGAATGGTGTTTCACTATCCCTGTGTTTAAGGGTTCTCAGAATCTGAATGTCGCCTGCAGTGAGCTGCCCAGAGAAATGCCTATTCCTTAGGGCAGTGGTTCTCAACCTGTGAGTCACGACCCCTTTGGAGGTCGAACGACCCTTTCATGGGGGTCGCCTAAGACCATCGGAAAACACATATATAATTACATATTGTTTTTGTGCTTAATCACTATGCTTTAATTATGTTCAGTTTGTAATGATGAAATTGGGGGTCACCACAACATGAGGAACTGTATTAAAGGGTCGCGGCATAAGGAAGGTTGAGAACCACTGCCTTATGGTCTTGGGTCCACTACGTAGGAAGGGTTTGCTCTAAGAATTTTTAGGATTTGTTTGCAAGCTTGCCCCTTGTTTAACAGGGTGCTCAGATGTTGCATCGCTTCAGAAAGTCCTGTTTGATTGTTGGGGTACCTGCATTATGCCTTAGTGACATGGAAGGGTTTTTGTTGCTGTGGGAAATGCACTCAGAACGCCTGCATGAGGTGCCAAAAAGACATCTCTGTCCTTTGGAGTCTCCAAAGGAG
The DNA here is from genome assembly GCF_000327345.1 of Myotis davidii. Lineage (NCBI taxonomy): Eukaryota > Metazoa > Chordata > Mammalia > Chiroptera > Vespertilionidae > Myotis > Myotis davidii. Next base: position 1,239,339 of record NW_006287548.1, read on the forward strand.
AGCAACATCCAGTCTGCCCGCTCTGGGCCTCCCCTTCCTAAATCATTGCTGGTGGATCCCATGATGTGGCGAGCATGGGGCAGATGAAAGCCTGAGGTGGAGTCTGAGGGTTTTGGCAAGGATGGGTGCCCCACGGGATATGCAAGACAGTGGTTGGTGGTTTGGCTCTTGTCACCCCTTCCCAATGCTGATGAGATTTCTGCCCGTGTTGGCATTATGCTGGCAATGGGGAATTGGGTGTGTGTGTGTGTGTGGAAGGAAGAAGTTAGGTGGGAAGAAACAGTTTATAGAGGAATATCAAGCATTATTAGTGTTTAGTAAGGTAGGATACGTATATATTTTATCCAGTTGAAAACAGTCATGTTATAAAGTCTTTTCATCATTTTGGAACTGAGGAAACTGTTTCAGAGAGTCAAGTATCTTTGTGTTAAGCCACATGAATAAAATGAGGGTATATTTCAAACGTTTCATTTGTTCTTGCTTTGTCTTAATGTTTTGTAGTAATTAGAGGCCTGGTCAGAATTGAGATTTAGAATTTTATTTTTTAGGGAAATGAGAGAATGCTGGGCTATTGGGCTCGATTTAAATTCTCTAGGGAAACAAAGAAATAGGATTTTATTCATTCATTCAGCAAACTTTCTTTTCTTTTGAGCAACTGATGGTTTGCAGGTGCTATGCTAAATGCTGTGAGCAAGACATGTGCTCGCTCTCATGGAGCTCTCTGACTGCTGGGTATAAAGACGATTAAGTGAAAACAATACAGCACTATAATATGCTAAGTCAGCAAGAATCTCCCACCCTGTGAAGCATCAGTGGCTTCCCTCTAAGTAGCACCAGTGACGTTCTCTATGTGAACTGGGAAGGGCAGACGGGAGGTTTCAGCTATACCCTATGCCTTCCCCCCACCCCCCATTGAGTTACCATTGCTGGGGGAGCGATGCCCTGCTTCAGTAGAGTGGACGCCCTCCTCTGACCCAGCTCTTCATGACCTTCTGACAGAGCAGAGGGCATGCATATCTGGCATCATTTCATACTTTTATTTTTGTGAAACTATGACGATGGTCCTGGCGAAATGTTCATCACTATCTCCAACAAACAAAAATAAGGACAAAAAAGACAAGTTACAGACAAGGAGAAAATATTATCTAGAATATATAAAGAACTCCCGAAACTAAATGGTAAAAAATACCACGGCACAGTCCAATTAGAGAATAGGAGAAAGACATGAAGAGACATTTCACTGAAGGCAGATGAGCACAGGAAAAGATGGTCAACACCACCAGTCATCCTGGAAATTTAAATGAAGGCCACAATGAGACATCACTACACACCAGAATTGCTATGAGAAAAAACAGTAACCACAACACCAAATGCTGGATGTAGATAAACAGGATCTCTTCTGCCTTTCCAGTAGAGAGTAAAATTGTACAGCTGTCCTAGAAAACAGATTGACAGTCTGACAACTAAATAAACACTTAACATATGGCCCGGTGATGACACTCCTGGACATTGTGCCATAGAAATAAAAACTTTGTCATTTGTCCACACAAAATCTGTACATGATTGTTCATACAGGTTTTGTTTGTAATAATGGAAATATCCTATAATAGGCGAATGGTTACACAAACTTAGTGTATCTATATCAGGGAACACTACACAGCAATAAGAAGAAATGAACTGTTGATACATGTAACAACTTGAATAGATCTCAAAGGCATTGTGCTGGGTGAAAAAGAGCCAATTTCAAAGGTCACATACTATATGAATCCATTTATACAACATTCTTGAAATGACTACATTTCAGGAATGGAGAAAGATTACTGGTTGCAAGGGGAAAGGTAAAGGGGGGGGGTGGCATAGGGTATGTGTGTGACTGTAAAGAGGTAGCATGGGAGATTTCTGTGGTGATGGTGGTGACTACATGACTCTATGCACGTGATAAAATGGCACTGACCTAAATACACACTTTATTCCAATGCCAATTTCCTGGCTTTGCTATTGTACACTAGCTATTTAAGATTCAACCAATGGAAGAAACTAGGTTCAAATACCAAAGTGTTTGATAGCTACCTATGCAACATAAGACACACCTTACCAACACAAGATCTCACTGGTTGCTGTTTATTAATAAACTAGAGGCCCAATGCATAAAACTTGTGCATGGGTGGGGTCCCTAGGCCTGGCGGTGGTAAGGCTGATCAGGGCCAGGTCGATCAGGGCTGGGCAGGAGAGGAGGCGATGGTTGCTGGGATGGGTGCGGAAGGAATGGGCGCTGGATACTGACGTGGCCATCATTGGCGCTTCGCCACCACATAGTTCCCCGCCTCTCCCCCTCCTCCTTCCCTCGTCACCGTGCCACCATTGCGGATGGGCGGGCAGCAGTGTGGGAAGAGACAGGGCATGGGAGGTTGGCTGCCAGCCCTGAGGAGGGAGGCAGCCCTCAACCCCCCTGGGAAAGGGGCTGCATCCACCGCCACCCACCCTGGTTCTCTGTCCCAGCCCAGGGGCCAGAGGGAAGGACTGCAGGAGGTTGGCCGGCCAAGGGAGGTTGGCTGTGGGAGCGCACTGACCACCAGGGGATAGCTCCCGCATTGAGCGTCTGCCCCCTGGTGGTCACTGCACGTCATAGCGATCGTTCATTCTGGTTCATTCACACACATACACATACTAGTGGCCTGTTGCACGAAATTCGTGCATATTAAAAGGGGATTAATTAGAGGAAGTATTTTAATATTACTTTTTGCCCTTTCTCTATAATAGAAGTGTCAGATATGAAAGAAAATTAGTAAAATGTATATGAAAATCTTCCTCTTGTCAGAGTCTGTGGCACGCTGCGGGATCCAGAGTCAAGTCCCCACACACTGGCGGCTCCTCAAAATTGCATGAGACCCAGACCCAGTCGGCCCCACTCTTGTCAAGCCCTGCCGGGCACGGGGCGCAGCCTCAGTTCCCCTGGCTTGGCACTGGTGGGGGGTGCAGCCTCGGGTCCCCCGTCAAACCCTGCTTGGCGGGGGGCGGGGCACAGCCTCAGGTCCCCTGTCAAGCCCCACCAGGCGGGGGTCGCAGCCTCATGTCCCTGAAGATTGCTCGTTAAGGCTTGTTACGGGAACTCGGCTTCCACTGTGGGCACAGCCATCTTGACTGTTATGGTGTGATGGTCAATTTGCATATTCCATCTTTATTAGATAAGATAGATGTTTTATCTACTGAATTACATGAACAATGGCTAGTTTAGAATGAATGCTGAATGATATAGTCTATCTTCTTACCTCTGATTCAAAGAATGCCATAGAGACAATGGGCTCAGACCACATGAAGCTATTTGAGAAAAACTAGATAAAAGATTTCTTGGAATGTTTTACCATGTTTCAGAAGAAAAATAGAAAGTGAAATACATGGCTCTGTTTATAAGAAAGTTCAAAAAGTCAATATTATAGATTAAAAATGGAGAAAAGTCAGGTTGATAATAGAGATAATCTTTTATTCTACTTCTCTATTCCCAAGAAATGTTAAACAGAGTCAAATTAATTCAGGGAGATTATACATTGGTTATTTTGGATTAGATTGTATTTAGTAAGAAATATCATTAAGCAAGAGATCAGTTTCTATAATTTATTAAATCGTAGTGCTCAGGACGTTTGAAAGGAAAGGTGGGAGCAAATTCATAAATGAAACTGAGTAAGTTACTCAGTTTCTGGCTTAGTGCAAAGAAAAAAAATACATGTCCGCATATATATGTGTGTATCTGAAAATATCCTCCATTATTTTAGTAGAACTGTTGTTCTCCAAACCTAAGCCTTTTTCTATTAGTTCCCTTATAGCTTTAAGTTTTTCAGCTACTTTTTGAATTGCCAGAGATATGCCACATTCTTTTACATGACATTATTTAATAGCTTTTTGTAATCCATTCACAAATAAATACTTATTAAATACCTACTATGCGCTATTGGAGATGGAATTCTTTTCACATCCTCAAAATGAGATTAAGTGGAGATGGCACTTAATCTTTGGCCAGTATCCTTGGGGCTGAAATACCAGAAGTAACTTCATTCAGATGGAGGCTTTAAACTGTTGATTGGTTGGGGCTACACATCCTGGTTTGTTGGGGCTTGCGGGGGAACAAAAGTGTGACTTTTTGGAAAGAAATCTCCAAGGATAGGCACTAAAGCTAAAAGCATTTTCTCTCTCTCTCACTCACTCTTTCTCTCTGCTCCTCTCTTCCTTCCTGCCCTCCCTCAACTCTCTCTCAAATAATAACCACCATTACAAGGTGCTCCTTGATTTTCAGTTTTAGATAGGCCCTCCCACATACGTAACATCTGAATAGGGATGAATAGTGGTTGCTGGGTGGGAGGGATAAAGAAAGAAGTACCCCTGTTTAAGGGTTCAAAGAGATTAAAGAAACAAAAAGTGTTCTGTACCATGAATAGCAAGCATTCTTCCACAGTAAGGTAATAAGTATTAGAGGCCTTTAATAGTGAGAATAAAGTTCAATCAACCATGAAGATAGACTTGGCAGGTGTGCCCAGGGGCTTAAAGCAAATATGGCATTGGGCTGAGATAAAATCAAGAGTTCACTGACTTTTTTTCTCATATTCTCTTTTTACTTACTGGGAGTCTATTTTTAAGGAATGACCAAATGTGTCTGCTTCCAGAAATGCTTACAGTCATTTAGCTAATGGGGGAGAGTGGGTGTCAGTACAAAATGGAGACTGGTATGCAAGGGCAGAGATAATACTGACAAGTAAGGGCGGGCTTATAAAATATTTCTTGGTCGTATTAAATGTGTGGAGACTCTACTTAGAATTTGAACAATAGAGCAAACAAAAAAAAGAGGCAGGAATGAGATCTGAAAATCTGGGAAATGTTCTGTTATGTGCCAAATGAAAAGCTGTGGAATATGATATGTAGAACCTTTCAAAAACTGTAATTTTTTGGGAATAGAGTATGAATGAATTGACAGGAATTTAAGCATGATGACTAACTGAAATGTACCAATTAGAGGGCAAACAGCCTCCAGAGGCCTCGGTCCTACAGACTTTGTTATATTCTACCCTGTGTCCTTTCCCAGCACCCAGGGGTGCAACATAGCAGATGCGTGATCAATGCCTCATTAATCTAACAATTTAAGGGTTTTGCTTGAGAAACATCATGGCCTAATCAAACGCCTTAGACTGCTCCTTGATTTTCAGCTTTAGACTTGCCCCCAGGGCCCTCCAACATATGTAAACCTGAGAAAATAGATTACTACGAAACCATGACATGACTTTTTGGTTGGTGGCTTCATTGAGGTAAAGCTTAGATTCATTTATCAAGCCTCACTTTCTCCATTGACACAATGTCAAAAAATACCTTCTCTGAGGAACGTCAAAAGTGGGCCTAAAATATAAGTTCACCTTGAAATTATCCTAATATATCTCAGGAATAATGATCAATTGATAAAGGCAATAGTACACTAAGCACATTCTGACATAGAGCCCCTGTATTAAATTAATATAATGGGGAAAGCTAGGTACATTTTTGCCGCACATTGATTTTAGGACCACACCTACCTCATTGATACTCAGAAGCAGCTGATCTCTGTTACAGCCACGGGACATAGCTGCTTAAGGAAGGTCGCTGGCTATGTCAAGAGGTATTTAACAATAGCATACAAGCCAGGGGTGGAGGAGATTTTTAAAAGACTGCTG
>NW_006287548.1:1245047-1249906 GCF_000327345.1 Myotis davidii
CATCCTAATGAGAAAGACCCTTGTAAAGTTAAACGCAGGGTGCCTTCAAGGGTGTTTTCTCCTGGGTTGTAATTAAGACTCAGGCTTAGTAACCTACATGTAGGTTTGCTCATCTTAAGGCCAAAAAATTGGACTATTTCTATAAGATAGTGCATCATGTGTGATTGTTTTTTATTAGTTTTATAATCAACTTAGGGTCTTCAAAAGGCATATACATTTTTGGAGGAAACCAGATGGCTTTTTAAAAAATATGTTTTTCTTTTTTAATTGATTTCAGAGAGAAGAAGGGAGAGGGAGAGAAAGAAAGAAATATCAATGATGAGAGAGAACCATTGATCGGCTGCCCCTTGCACACCTAGGATTGAGCTCACAACCTGGGCATGTGCCCTGACCAGGAATCGAACTGCGACCTCATGGTTCATGGGTCAATGTTCAAGCATGGAGCCACACTGGCTGGGCCCATATGGCTTTTGATGATATGGTTCATCATGAATACCCACAAGTCATTTTGATGGTAGTTGACACTTACCTTAGAAATAAAGCAACACTAAAACAATCAAGAATTTTGGCTTATTCCTCCCTACCATTGTATCAACTTAGAGTACACTGGTTTCCCCACAAAATAACCTTGCCCTCTTATTTTTGACATGTCATTCACCCGGTGGCAAAGGGTATTCTGGACATAACTGCTTGCAACAGTGACAACTGCCAAACTTGATATAGGCTCAGGACATTTTGTACTTTTGTAAAAGAGATGAGGGAACCAGAGAAGAGCAGCTCTGTATTCAGTGACCAGGAACAATGACCAAATGCCTGTCGATTAATTCTGCGACCATCCCTCAGCTCACACCGAGAACTGAGCTCAGCAGAGACATGAGCTCAGCAGTGGTCATGCGGTAAGGCTACAGGATGGCACACATTTAGAATGCAGAGTGGAACCCAAATGGTGACCTTCAGTCTCGGCATTGCAACCTGCCGGACAGCCATAAACCAGTAGTCAGCCCTTGGCTAAAAGGGAAGATGAGGAGGCGAGGGAGAAGGCTTCTCTAAAAACAAAGAAGGCACAGTCCAGTATGAAGTCCAGGTGATTTAGGGCTTCTCCTGCCCCGCTTCTCACTCTAAGCAACGTGGACACTGGTTAGCAGGCTTATATTATACCTCAGAGGCTTGAGATCAGCGGATTCCTCTAAAAGTGAGACCCACAGGCTGGGAAGCCCGGAAAGGATTATGACACTAAAACTATTTTTATAGTAATACTTTGGCATTGTTTGCCTTTATCCCATTGAAATCTGCATTAATGGCACATATGCAATGGTGGGAAAAGCTGCTAGTGTCTTAGCAAGAATCAAGGCAATGGCGCAAAACTGTACTACTATATTCTTCATTACATACTTGCAGAGTTTTAAGCAGCTGAGTTCACTTCAAGATTTTCATGAAGCTGTAAAAATTATTTTATTAATCTCAACCTTTGATTAGATACCTTTTCAATATTCTGTGTGACAAAATGAGAGGCATAGAGCCCTGGTTGGATAGCTCAGTTGGAGTGTCCTACGATATGCTAAGGCTGTGGGTTTGATCCCTGGTCAGGGCACATATACTTAATTTCTCTCTCTCTCTCTCTCTCTCTCTCTCTCTCTCTCTCTCTCTCTCTTTCTCTCTCTCTCCTTCCCTCCCTCTCTCCCTCTCTCCCCACCCTCTCTTTCTCTCTCTCTGTCTCATTTCCTTACCCTCTCTCTCTTCCTCTTTCTCTCAAATCAATAGATAAATAAATAATGAGAGGCAGATATAAGCAGTTCTGCTGTGAGCTGAAGGATGAGCATTACCTCCAGGAAAAGGAGTGTGCTAATGTCTGACTTTCAAGCTGAACTCGTGGCTTCTTTTCATGAAATACCATTTTTACTTCAGAAAATGACTAACAGAGAAACCATAGTTACTCAGACTTGGGTATTTGGCAGACATTTCCCTTAAAAATGAACACCATGAGCCTGCCACTTCAAGGATAAAAACTGACAGTACTTATTGCCAATGATAAAATTTGAACTTTAAAACAAAATTTAGAGTTTTGAGCCCTGGACGGTTTGGCTCAGTGGATAGAGCGTCGGCCTGCAGACTAAAGGGTGCTGGGTTTGATTCTGGTCAAGGGCATGTACCTTGTTTGCAGGCTCAATCCCTGATGCTATTCACGGTGCATGCGGGAAGCAGCCAGTCAATGTATCTCTCACATCAATGTGTCTCTCTCCCTTTTCTCTCTCTAAAAAAACAAAAGAAAGAAAGAAAAAAAAGAAAAAAAAAGAAAAAAAATACTCTCAGGTGAGGATTAACAACAACAAAAGAAAGTAAGGTTTTGTGTAAGTTATATCCACCTCCAACACAGTTCCCCATTCTTAAAGAATTTTCTGATGAGATAGATGGTGATTGTATAAAGAGACTTCAACCTAAAATTTCTGATCTTGGTAATCAAGTATGAGTAACAAAATAATGATGTTTACAGACATGAATGTTAAAAAAAAGAAGAAAACACCTCCCAAGAATCCATTTCCAAATTTCTATAAGGTGCGTTTGAAATGTATCACTAAATAATATAAAACCATTATTAAAAACAAAAAATAAATACTGTTTGTACAAGCAAACCTTTATTATAGTATACTATGTGGCTCAGCTTTCAGCTATGTTTTACAGTCATGCTAATATAAAGTTGAATAATGTAAGACCTGACCATTGATCTTAACTAATGAAGCAGGAGAATAGGGAGGGGGCCCAAGAGGGCTAAAACAGGAGGAAGGAATGGAATCAACCGAAAACATCTTAACTTTTAAAATCAGGTAATGTCCTCTTAAGCATCTTGTTAAGAAATGAGAACAAACTCTTAAAGAAGTTGAAAGTGGTTTCCACTAAGTAGTAGGAAGGGGTAGGTCATGAAATTGCTAGTAGGTGTCTAGATCAGTGATAGCGAACCTATGAACTCATTTTTTTGGTTGATTTTTCTTTGTTAAATGGCATTTAAATATATAAAATAAATATCAAAAATATAAATCTTTGTTTTGCTATGGTTGCAAATATAAAAAAATTTCTATATGTGACACGGCACCAGAGTTATTAAGTTAGGGTTTTTCAAAATGCTGACACGCCGAGCTCAAAAGGTTCGCCATCACTGCTCTAGATCCTTGTATGCCATATATAGTTTTAAATGCCTTACTTCAATTAGCTTAAAATTTAAAATATTTAAATTGATATCAAATAACAAAGATAATATATATTTAACTTTAGATACACATTTACCAAGAAAATAGCCATTTGCAAAGAAATGTGGAATTTATTTACTCTTGTTGCCAAAGCAATCCAACCTATAGAAAGTTAATATGATAAAAAATATATTTGTAAGTTGTTTAAATAAATTTTCTGTCCAATTTTTTGTTTTAGACATAACTGGAGAGAAAAGACAATTTACTACCAGGAATCATAAGCTGACCCAACCTGCTGACCTGTGTTGTTTGGGCTGTATAGTTTGTTGTTCTTCTTCTTGTAAAACAGGGGAGAGTTCAAATGAACCCAGACTATCTTTTCTTATAAAAGCAAAGCCTGCATTCCATTTAGGCACCAACCAACCAAAGCTGAGCAAAGGACAGCAGGTGTCACCCCAACTTTTAGCATCACACATTCCACTACCAAGTAGTGTATATCTCTCTGTACACATCTCTATAAACATGAAAACAGAAGATAGAACAAGAAGAACCTATCATTCAGGAATAATCAGAAATGCCACATATGTGTGTAGAAATGAAGAAAATTCTCATTGTCTAAAATGAAACAGATGTTCATTTCCCATTACTTGTCCAAACCCTGCAGTAGTCTGACTCAGACTCCTTGTTTAAAAGTTTGTAGGCTTGAGCCCTAGCTGGTTTGGTTTGTGGATAGAGTGTTGGCCTGCAGACCAAAGGGTCCTGGGTTTGATTTGGGTCAAGGACATGTATCTTGGTTGCAGGCTCTACCCCGGCCCTGGTCAGGGCTCTTGCAGGAGGCAACCAATCCATGTGTTTCTCTCACATCGATGTTTCTCTCTGTATTTTCCTCTCCCTTCCACTCTCTCTAAAAGATCAATGGAAAAATATCCTTGGGTGAGCATTAGTTTGTAGCCTTGAAAGAAACATTCAGTTTAATCTTGCTATGTCCTGTCCTGCAAGCATATATATATATATATACATATAAAATCACAAAGCTTTATGTGATACATGCAGATGAAATTAAAATGAACAGATCAGCATATTTTTAAATAACTGTAGACTTATTCCAATTTCGTCTGTAACTCTATATATTAAAACATTGAAAAATTTTTAGCTGCATTAAAATCTTTATTGTTGAAAGCATTACATATATCTCTGCTTCATTGTTTCATTATACATAGTAAAATCCTATTTTTGCAAAAGACCTGTAAGATCTCAATCCTAGAATGGGACTGAGGAAGAAGGGGAGAGGCAGTGTGGTTTTAGAACAAAGACTTCATATTAGTTTTATTTACATGCCTCACAACAATCTCCGAATGACCTCTGCCTTTCCCAGTCACATTTTAACTAAAGTGACAGAGAATGGAATGCCACATTAGAATTGAAAGCAAGATAAAAGGTACAAGTCCTATACCAGAGGGAAAGGGAGGTAGGGGAGGTAGAGGAGGGTAAAGGGGAGTGATGATGCATGGAGTTGGTACTTGGAGTGGTGATATACAGATGATGTATTATTGAATTGTACACCTGAAATCTATATAATTTTATTAACCAGTGTCGCCCCAATAAATTCAGTAAAAAAAAATTTAAAAAGGTAGAAGTCCCAATCCACTGTTCTAGATAGCATTATTCATGACAGGG
>NW_006287548.1:1250308-1260861 GCF_000327345.1 Myotis davidii
GACAGAGAATGGAATGCCACATTAGAATTGAAAGCAAGATAAAAGGTACAAGTCCTATACCAGAGGGAAAGGGAGGTAGGGGAGGTAGAGGAGGGTAAAGGGGAGATCAGTGATGATGCATGGAGTTGGTACTTGGAGTGGTGATATACAGATGATGTATTATTGAATTGTACACCTGAAATCTATATAATTTTATTAACCAGTGTCGCCCCAATAAATTCAGTAAAAAAAAATTTAAAAAGGTAGAAGTCCCAATCCACTGTTCTAGATAGCATTATTCATGACAGGGTTTCCTGCTTTCTCAGATGGGTTCAAAATGTCACCTTTAACAATGTAGCGGATTTAACAGGCTGTGTCTACATGGGTGTCTTGAGAGGCCTACAAGGATTTCTCTGTAGCACTTTCAAAAGGACACCAGCTACTCCTCACCTGGCCCCAGCACTAAAGAAAGTCTCTCCAACCCATTTCCTTCCATACCTGATGCATCTGAGCTCCTGCTGAGCTAACCACTCCCCTAGCAGGATGGGAGCCAGAAGAAGATTTTTGTTTTGTGTTTACAGAACATCAAAGTGTGGGCCAGAAAGCCCTTGCTGAAGGCTCCCCTGCCGTGGTTACGGAATTACTGCCTGGTGCTTCCTACCCTCTCTGACTGCTGGAGGGAAGGCATCAGGGAGGGGGTTCGGAAGATCAGGACATGCCGCACTGGAACAGCCTTTCTCAGTGAAAACCAAGTATCATTGAGGTCTTCAGAAATCTTAGAGCGATTTCTCAGCTGTGCAGCAACTGAAGTGCATATGATAGAAACACTGCTATGCAAGTCACATTCTTAGAGGGTGTGGGGAGCAGTCACCTACACTGGACCCATGGCCATGCATTGTTCTCAGAATGCTCAGACTGGGAGGAGATACGCTTCTTCTGCAATCCAGAGAGAGAGTGTGCCCGCTGTAAAGTGGACTAATGCATGCAAGTGATTCTATAAAAGACAAGGGAGCAAAAAGCCAGAACTATGCAGACATGCTACTGGAATGATTGTTAATGCATGCCACATTAAACTAGGAAAAAGAAAAGAAAAAAAACCCAGATTGGGTAATCCTTTAGCAATATGAACTTGAACACTTCCTAGATATTTTCCAATTGCAAAACACTTAGCAAAATATTTGGGGGTTATTACAAAAACTGATGGTAGGTATATCATGCATTATTTTAATAATCTAAAAGGCTTAGCTTTAAAAAGCAAAACTTTCTCAATAGATCCAAAAGCCTACTGGGAAGAAAATACCTTAAAAACTTCATTTAAATTTAACTTAACTTTAGAAACAAAAGTATGAGTAAAGTTATAACTGTTAACCAAGATATCTGAAAAGGAGTGTCACTTCAGAGCAATATAGTAAGGTGTTACCTGAACAGCCATAACTTCATCATAATTGAAATTATTTAGAATACAGGTGGCCACAGTTATCTCATACCCTTATTTTAAAACAGAGTTTCAAATTCTCTCTCACCCTCAGACATTATAACCACTCTCCTGTTAATCTGAGAAATGTACATTAAAGATTGAAATCTCACCTTCCCCAATAGCATCACACAAACATACCTGTTGTATATGTGGGGGAAAGGGTGGGGGTCATGATGAGTATTGAGCGGATGATGTAAAAAATCAGGATATATCATAATCTACGCTCTAAGCATTTCCCAAATAATTGGCTTCCCTATGCAATGATTTATAAATGTTAACAGCCCTCCCCAAATCTACTGGGCCAGCCAACTGATTTGTTTGTGCTAATAAAGAGTTTATGCTTTCAGTACACATTACACTCTAATCCCATCTCCTTCCAGGCATAACCCTGAGAAAATGAGACCCAGCCAACTCAGAACAATTCCATTTGGCGTGAGATTCTGGGAGCGAAGGAGCATTCTGCACAGTCTACTCCCAGTGCCCTCCCCCTGGAGACACACAGCCACCCACACACACTGAGGGTAGAAGAATGGGAAAGGGCAGATATTTCTTTCCTGGGAAATAAGCCAGAGTGAAAGTTTTGGAGGATATAAACATCTAACAGCTAGTGGAGAGCCATGGAAACCTTCTCCCCAAGCAAATGTGCTTTGCTGTAAACTTCCCTTGCCCCTTACAATATTTAGTGTTGTGTTAAAGCAAATATTTTTAAAATCCACAAGCATGTGCTATTTAAAATGCCTAAAATTAAAAACAAACAAATTCCCCCTGATTGCCTGCCTGCAACCACTAACACATCACTCTTTATCACCATAGATATTTATGAAGTAGCTGACGGCTGGGGATACAAACTATTTTGCAGAATTCCCCTGGCATGTTCAGCCAGAATTCTAAATGGAGAGTCCCATTAAAACCCCGGAATGAAACACAACATGGGACACACAAGTGCATCTTTCTGGATAGAGGATTACTACATGTCCCAATTGTCAAAGGGGTCCAAGTCTTTAAAGGATAGCATGGCTTTAAAGGGATTACAATTCACATTAATACGTCACAATGTACTTAGCGATTCTTCCAGTCATCTGGGTCAGCTGCCCTAAAACTCTAGTTCTAGGATGCTAGAGGATTATGTCTCATTGTTGCTAACTAGTTTTTCTTCAAAGCAAGAGTGGAAGTGAAGGGTAAGAGGAAGACATGTATTTCCTAAACAGTAGCACTTTGAGCAACCGTCTCAGAGTCATTCCCCCTCCCGGGAGGACTCCAGGCAGGTCTCTTACAGGAATGTGAGCCTGCACCCCTTTGGTTCTCTGGAAGTGAAGAACAGTCAACAGCTTCACAGGAGCAGCCATTCCCACACCCTTCATCCCCTTGGTTTTTGAATCCTTTCCTTCCCCTGTGCTACTTAGTTTATAATGTAACTAGAGGCCTGGTGCACGAATTTGTGCACTGGTAGGGTCCAGCCGGCCCGTGCCTGATTGGGGCCATTGGGGTGGGCTGGCTGGGGCGAGGAGCCGCAGGCGTTCCGGTCGTTCTGTTGCTCGGTCAGTTTACCCTTTTATTATTACCCTTTTATTATATAGGATACCTTTCTCAACCTTTACGTTTTGTACACCACTCACAAAATGACAAGTAGATAGATACACAAACATTACTTTCTGGGCCTTCCAAGACCCAACTAAGTATAATGTAGCTAACTTAGCATGTTTGAGGGGAGCCCTACTCTGCTGATATATTCCACCAGTTAATTATTACCCTCCTCGATTTGCCATTTTTACCTTGAAAAGATTATTCCCTAACTAATGCAGGCTTCTCTGGAATCTGTATATCTTAGGACTCCTTAAAGCAGCGGTTCTCAACCTGTGGGTCGCGACCATCCTGCATATCAGATATTTACAATACGATTCATAACAGTAGCAACATTACAGTTATGAAGTAGCAACGAAAATAATTTTATGGTTGGGTCACAACATGAGGAACTGTATTTAAAGGGCCAGAAGGTTGAGAGCCACTGCCTTAAAGCAGAGTTCTGTGGTAAACCTTCCTAAGGATTACACTATAAAATGAACAAAAAACTTTCCAATAGTTGTTATTTAATAAATTTGATCTTTCATATTTATAAGTATATGGTGATCTCCTATAATTTCCTTTTGGTTACTATCTAAAACTTAGATCTACTGAGTTTTATCATATGTTTATGGACTCTTTCCAATTTGCTAAGACCATTATTACTTTAAATTATTAAACATGCTCAATTTGGCAATTCCCAGAAATCCAGTGACTATGCCCAGGAGTCTATTTTGCAGTTACCTCGTGGTAGTTCTAGGATGGTAGGTGATTATGGCTCATGTCTTCTAACTAGTTTTTACGTCAAAGCAAGAAAGTGGAGGGTAAGAGGAAGAAATGTCTTTCTTTAAAGATGAGAGAATTTTTGAGGCTTTAATATTTCTAAGAAAAATCATACACCCAACACAACTGCTACTGCCTGATTTTGTTTTGTTTTCCTTAGGTAGAAGAGCACCCAAATGAGTCTAAAAAGGTGTCTCTATAAGCTCTTATGAATTGAATGCTCTAACCTAATGAGGTGCACACAAGTTAAGTTTTTATAGCAGCTTGGCCCTGCTCACCTAGCATCATCTTATGGGAATAGGTAATGAGACCAGGGAGTCATCTGTGTAGCCACTGCAGCTTCTTCACAAATTGTTGATTCTCATGCTCTGATACCAAGATAAAAAGCACTTTATCACCCCTTTGAACTTGGGTTGGACCATGTACGCCCAAAGAAGTGCGAACCTGAGTAACATGGGCCTGGCTCTGCCGAAGCTTTAGGAGCCAGTCCATGGATTTACAGCTCGCTTTCCCTCATTTTCTGTAATCATGGAAGCATGTTTTAAGATGGAGCCTCTATCAGCTGAGGCCCCAATATAATGAATAGATCTCCTTATGACCCACCAGGGGCTCATAGTACGACCAAGAAATAAACCAGTTACTTTAAGCCCCTGAGATTTGCAGATTCTGTTACAGCACCATAGCCTAACTTTTCCTGATACTACAACTGATTTTAAACTCCATTATGTAAGGGACAGTATTTTGCTACAGCTGTGGGACACTCAAAGGCAAATGTCAGGCAAGAGGGGGCGGGGCTGTTGCCCTCCAGAAGTACACACTAAAAACACACATATATACCAAACATACACATTCTTTGGTCATGAAATGAGGTTTCCGTTTCTATCTACTGAGAGCCTTCTAAAGCCTCGTGGTAAAATCACCTTCTAAAGGAGACAGGGCAGCAGCAGCACGAGTCAAGGTACAGACAGCGTGGAAAAACGTGACTACAGGAGGTGGCTGAGTGAGGCTGCAGCCTGGATTACAAGGACAGTCACAGGAAATGAGGTTGGAAATATAAGGTGCAAAGTCCTCGAATGCCAATGCCTCACCATAAAAACGTGAAGAGCAACAATAATAAAAACAACCACTATGTCCAACACATTTCAGGGCGTTACATAAATCAATCACTCACTGGATTGTCACAACAACCCACTAAAGTAGGTACTTTTTTTAAAATCTGTAAAACAGGTTATAATAGTGAGGTGCAGGTAGAGTGCCTTGCCCATGATCACAAAGGGATAAGTACAGGCGCACCTCGTTTCATTGTGCTTCGCTTTATTGCCTTTTACATCAGAAAAAAAAAAATGTATGACTCACTTTATTACAAGACTCAATTTATTGCGGTGGTTTGGAACGGAACCCAAAATATCTACAAGGTATGCCTGAAGTGGAACCAGGACTTGAACCTAGACCTTCTCATCCCAGGGTCTGCTATATTAATCACTGCATTATACTTTCAGCCCCAGAGTTTGGATTGTCTTCTATATAGGCGATGAGATCTACTTACCCTTTGGGAAAGAGAGCTCTCTGATTAGTATCATGCTTCAAAAACATTAATTCTGTCTTGAATAATATGAATCAAAGAAAGAAGAGTAGTGTGTAGGTAGGGATATCTTTCAGAAATCAATGGAAACCAACCAGGTGAAAGGTAATAAGTCCCTGTATGAAGACAGTCACCAGTAACTATGAATCAATAATTCAGAAACTTGTGATAGGGTCATAGTGCCATGCCCTCTGTGTGGGTGTTTAAAAGCTGGCTACACATTCTTTGCTGTTCTTCTCATTGAGAGGGAGAGTCTAATTCCCCTCTCCTTAAATCTATACTTTCTCACAGACTTGCTTGACCAATAGCTTGCAGCAGAAATGACAGTCGGGGACACCTGACACTGGACCATAAGTAACCCTGCAGCTCCTGCCTGGCAAACAGTGGGAAGCCTGAGTAGCCTTGTAAGACACACAAACACTTTGCTAAGAGGCTTTGTCAAAAAGCCCCAGAGTACAGGAAGAGGGCTCAGCCGAACCCCGCTTCAAGCTACCCATGCGGAAGGGCCAGACACATGAATTCAGCCATGGTAGAGCCTCCAGACCAGCCACCAGCTGAGTATCACCAAGTGATGCCTGTTGACTCTGTGTGGAACAAGAGTATTCCCAGCCAAACTGGGCCAGCTGCCTGACCCACAGGCCCCTGAGCTATGAGGAAGTATGTTAAGACAATATGTTTAAAATGGCTTGTTACGTGGGAATGATAACTGGAACACTGCACTTATTAAAGGAACCCTGACGTTCAACCCAACCCCTCAGCGTGCTCTGCCCCTCACTTCTCTCTGAATGGTTATAATTTGTACAGGTGGCTCCAAGGATCAGCATTTATCAAATCTCACAAATTCTTCTTACATTAAAGTTTGAGAAAATTAGAATCAAAACTACCCACACAATAAAAATAGAACCAGAAGGACCAGGTTCACCACAAAATGAGTGATAAACAAAAACTTACATTGTTACTCATCTCCTGCTCCCTCCAGTCATTCTCCACCTTGGTTTCCCTCAGAATCACCTGGGAGCCCTGGTCGGGTGGCTCCGTTGGTTGGAGCTTTGTCCCCTACACCAAATGTTGATGGCTTTGATTTCCGGCCAGGATACACACCTAGGTTGCAGGTTTGATTCCTGGTCAGAGTGGGTACTGGAGGCAACTGTGGATGTTTCTCTCTCACATAGATGTTCCTCTCCCTCTCCTCCTCCTCCCTTCTCTTACTCTTCCCCTCCCTCTCTCTAAATATATCCTCGGATGAGGATTGGGAAGAAAAAAAAAGAAGAAGAAAAACTCAAACTTGGGAAACTTTTGAATGTTGCCAAAGTTTTAAGCCCTGCCCCAAAGCAATCAGTGGGAGGAATATCCGGGCCACTGTAACTGGCAGGCAGGATTGAGAGCCCTTGGTTCACAGTTAACCATTAATATTTTATTGCTTTATGAGCACTGAAGGTATTAAAAAAGCCTTCCTACAAAAAGAATCACTCAGAAGAAAAAGTAAGGTTTGGCTCGATTCCTCAAACTACAGGGATGATCTCCAGGCATCACTTAAGTGAAACAGATTAGAAAGCATTACAATGTCTCCCCTCCTCCCCAATCTAAAAGGACGTGGGAAACACATAACATTTTGGTCAAATATTATTTTAAATACATAAAGTAATTTTTTAAGTCTCTGAGCATCTTTCAGGAATTAGCTTAAAGCATATGACTTTCAAGAATAGATTTATATTTCTGCTTTAAAAATATCTATTGGAAAGACTAGACGTTAGCTTTCAAAGGGAATTTAATTTTAGAAAAGCTTAGCTTACATGTACCAAGCCACTGCCTACCATACAGATTGTATTCTCTTAAGGAGCTAATGTCCAAATTCTTTTCAGTATGTAGAATTCCACACTGGAATCTAAAGAATATTAATAGTTAGAGTTTATAAAAAAAAATCAAGATAACCTCCATCGCCTTTGTAACAAAGTACCGCCCTTGTCCAATCCTCAGGAGTGAGGAAAAGCATTCAGGATGTCAAAGGCACAAGACATTAGGCCATTTCCTATAAAACAAATATTCTCTCTGGACCCTTAATATTCAGGAATTAGAAAATGAGGTCATTAATGACCAATGGAATCATCTCACTCAGCAGCTGTCTTCTCAGCCTCATCATCAAATGCTGTTCAAGTATGACTGGAAATGACCAAATACTCTTCAGTAAATACTTATTACCCAGCAAATAGCACCTACTATGTGCCAGGTAGTAGTGAGTCAGGTGAAGGGAAATGGCCCACGGATTTCCCAAGAGAAGGCTGAAGGAACCAGATGAGCACTACAGCTGGTGCCCAGGTGGGATTATCCTAGAAAGGCATCAGGTGGTCTCCTAAAGCAGAGACCACGCCAGAGACTAAACAAAGACCTTCCGCAGCGATATGATGCGAAGCGCTCCTGGGACCTGGAAGGGTTTTTGCAAGACTCCTGTTGGGCTGCACTGCATGCTTCTCATTCTGTCTGGGCAGAACTCCTTTTGGAAGTAGCACATGCACCTGTGGCTGGAGTGAGTCCAGTCTGGCCTATAAGGCACAGTTTTAATCAGGATGTAGTTAACAGGCATTAAGGTCCTACGTTTTTGTAAGATGCTAATGAGGGCAGTGAAAACGTACAATGGTCTGATCTAAAGAAACATAACATTGAAGTTGGGAGGATGGTAAATGCTCAATGTTTTCATTGTATGCCCCTGATGGTACTCAGGGACCCAAAGCAGTTCACGCAGGCTTCGTGGGTTACTTCACTTCTCTACACTTAAGTTGCCCCAGCGGAGAAATTAACAAACAGTATCCACTAAAGCGGATTTTATGAGGATTCCTGAAGTAACACTGGTGAGTTAATCAAGACCTACAAATGATTTCAACCGCAGCTAAAGTACTCTCTCCCTAATACAAAATGTGCTATTAGAAAGTCAGATCCAGGCAAATAAAGAAAATTCTCAAAGAGGTTGACAGACAGCAAATTTAATAAAGTAAGAGTTACAGAGGCATAAAGGAAAATTAACTTAAGATGCCTCAGGTAATGTGATAAGGATTCCGGTATTTTCAACTTTTCTGACTTGACAGACTGTTCCATCTATACTTCCTCTTGCCTCAGGTAATGTGATAAGGATTCAGTATTTTCAGGTTTTCTGATTTAAAAGACCATTCCATCTATACTTCCTCATTCCTGTGCGGAGCAAGAAGGCTCTTTTATTGACCACTGTAAAAGATAAGTGAGCACTTGGCTGTATAATTTGGAGAAGTAAATTTGCTCTTCCTTACAGTTTCAGAGGCTGCTGCTAACCTAGCATCAGTACCAGTCCTGTGAACTGTTTTTCTAAAAGTAAAGGGATTTATAATTATCATGGTTCTACAGATTATTTCAAAATATTTATCGAGCATCTGCTAAAAGGAAACACTGTGTTAGTCAATAGGGCAATACAAGGAAGTATAAAGATAGCTCCTTGTCCATCCCCTGGGAAACAGGATATATTTTGTGACCAAATAAGTGATTGAGAGACTTTTAGTGTCACTTCTGACTTTTATATAACACTAGAGGCCCAGCACATGAAATCGTGCACAGGTAGGGTCCCCAGGCCTAGCCTGCGATCAGGACAATCTTCCGTCTGCTTGCCAGTCCACAGTCCCGTCCTGCCGCCGCCCACCCCTATTCCCCGTGGGTCCCCGTTCTCCATGAATGGAGCCTGCGGGCTGGGGGAGGGACCAAGAGGTATGCCACCCACTCGCCAGTCCCCAGTCCCGCCCCGTTGCCACACACCCCAGGTCCCCCGAGGCTCCCCGTTGGCCATCCAGTGATTGGAGCATGTGGGCTGGGGCGAGGGACTGAGAGGTGGTCAGTGCACCTCATAGCAACTGGTCAATCGGTCGTTCTTGTCATTACACCATTATGGTCGCTGGCCTTTTATTATATAGGATGTCATCTTCTAACCAGACTAAGAAGCTTAAGGATTTCTGCGTGGTTTTTATCTTTTTATCTCACCCACCCATACCAACAACCAGCACAGAATTATTAACACAATAAGACTTGGTCTCCCTTTTAAATAGGGACTCTCACTAACAAGATATTTGGTGAGAGGTGGTCATACAGTCTGTGACAATGGAAAACATAAACAGGCTAAAATGCAGGTTAAAAACCAACATTCTGTCCTGATATGCCAAGTTGCATGTTCACGGAAGAATCAACCAATGAATGCTTAAATAAATGGAGTGACAGCATCTTTTTCTCTCTCTCTCTCTGTCCCTTCCTCTCTCTTTCTCTCTCTCAAGTCAGTAAATTAAAATAAATAAATAAAAACACACACAAAAACATTCTGACCCAAATGGACATCTTACTAATCACTGATTAGGGATGGTTGTATAGATCTAATTATATAACATTCTACCTTCTCTTGAACTCAATACCAGTCTCATTTTCACTGTTTATGTTATTATTTAAGAAAATTCTTTGCCCAAGCTGATTTGGCTCAGTGGATAGAGTGTCAGCCTGCAGACCAAACGATCCTGGGTTCAATTCTGGTTAAGGGCATGTACCTCGGTTGTAGGCTCCTCCCTGGCCCGGGCCCTGGTTGTGACTCATGCAGGAGGCAACCAATAGATGTTTTTCTCTCACATTGATGTTGCTCTCTGTCTTTCCCTCTCTCTTCCACTCTCCCTAAAAATTAATGGAAAAATATCCTTGGGTGAGGATTAACAACAACAAAAAAATTCTTGGGCAGGGTTTGCAGAAAGAGAGAATTAAACGCTTGAAAACTAAGTTGAATGAAAGAAGTGTATTTAGTTTGGAGGAGACATACCTAAGAGTGACAGGTAAAGCTTCACCCAGAATACAAGCAGTGACACCTCTACTATTTGTATTACTTAGATCTGCAAAGTATTTTCACAAGCAAGCTCTTATTTATCCTGTCCGGGTGATGAAGTGTGTGTACCCATTTGTACAAAACAATATTGAGGCCAAAGGATTGAATGGGAAGAACAGAGCAGAGGTACAAACCAGATACTCTCTCTTCTGACATGGCGCTGTCTACCCTAGACCAGAAATACCTCTCCTCAACTCGGGGGTGAAAACCAGTACACTCTAGTTTTAGTTTTTAGTTTTTTTTTTTCTGGTCAAAAATTACCATGATTATAAAAGGATAGCACATGTCCTCCAGCAGGA
>NW_006287548.1:1260893-1267200 GCF_000327345.1 Myotis davidii
TTACATCAACAGCATTGTAATCAGCTAAACAAAGAAGACATTTCTAACAATTTATAGAATTCCTTAAGAAGATGAATATCATCTGTTTGAATAATTTAGAAGATGAAGTTTTGCCTTTGAACTTGTCTTTTAATTGGACAATGACCATGGGAATAACTTTTCATATTCATTTGAACAATAGCATTCATAGGATAATAGTGACAATCACTTCCACCAAGTATCTCAGGCCCTTAAATTAAGCAGTTCATGAACTACTTAAGTTTTACATTATGATTTTTTTCTTGTAACAGGAACTTTAAAGCATTTTTCTTGGTTTATGAAGAAATTCATTTGGAGGAGTCCATTCATTTTAAAAATATATCATTTACATGTAAGAACTCAAAATTCATATCACATATCATAATCATTCTTCAATTAATCAAATTTGATGAGGAATTCTAATAAGGTTTCACAATTAAGTTTTTTTTATATATTAAAAAACAATATAGCAATCACCACCTAATGTGTAAGACCTAACCACTGCACAGATGATATTCTAAATTTGAACTTGAAAGCAAAACCCATCAGTGAGCCTGCTTGATTTCTTTAATCTATTCATGTAGGTTAATTACCTGACACTCATTAAGATGACTCTGGGCTTCTTTAAATTTCTGACCATATTAACCTTTCCAACTAATCCTTATTAGAAAAATATTAAACAGTGTTCATTGCTATTAGAAATTGAATTCGAAATGATGAAACAATTATCAAATAAATGGAGTAGAAAACGAGGTTATATGCATGAGAAGATTCAATGCATCAAATACTTTTTTTCCATTATTATAGAATAAAGTTCTTAAGGTCTAAACCCCAAAAATGTGCTTAAAGATCAGTCCTTGAAATAAATAACTGCACTCTATTTTTATCCAAATGAGATTACAAACAGAAACCTCAAGTTCATCATTGACAGATTTATTCAGGACCAACATTTTATTTTAAAGTAAACAGTTGGACAAAACCGTTTAACCACCCAGCTTAGGAAGTCTACATAAAACCATCATTTAATATCAATAGTCTAACAGTCCAAGTAACTACCTTTGCAAATAAAAAGGTAGAGAGACACTTATAAAATGCCAGTCAACATTGCAAAAGTACAAAATATGAATGAGACATTCATTTTGTTCAGTTCTAGAACAAAATGAAATTCAAAGACATTTCCTCTCCAGACAAATATCATTTAAAATCTGTATGCCCTTCAACAGATATATCATCTTTGCAGACTTTTTCTAAAGATTAGTATTAGTGATGGTATTTTATAAATGTTCACTTGAATTATACTAGAAGCTAGACTGAATAAACACACACAGATTGAAGTAATGAAGTGAAGCAATTAGAAAGATTAAGAGAAAGGGGGGAAAGAATGGTGAGAATATTTACAACAAATCACCAGGGATAAAAATCCTTAATATAGAAAGGGTTCTCACAATAAAAGATCAAAGAAAGAAAGAATAGGTCCTTTGTCCATATTTTCTTTGGAACTTAAACAGCCAAAGGGGAAACACAAGTGGCCCTCAATCCATACAACAGAAATTAACTTCATCAGTAATGTGTTTTTTAAATGTTTTACCACCACCCCTCCTTCCATACTGACAAAAATTAAAAAAAAAAAGTCTCTAGCAGCACTAATTGGATGGCCTACCAAGTTCTGTAGAAGACTGTACCAAAGTTTTGAAAACAGGCACACCCATTGATCCAGTAGTTCTTATTTAAGAAATGAACCTAAGGAAATAATTATGGATACTCAAAAAATTTGAAGGACAGTTGGTCATGACAAATTGTTCATTGTTGTGAAAGATCTGTAACAAATATCCAACAATGGTGTATTGCTTAAATAATTAGTAGTGTATGCATACAATGAAGTATTGTACATGCATACACATATCTATAGTTTTGTGCATACACTCATAATTCTTTAATTTAGTTCTTATATAAATTCTCTGTGCCAGGTACTATTCTAACCACTTTCCAAATATTAATTCCTTTAATCCTCCTAACAACGCCATTATATGGGCACTATCCCCATATTAGAGATGAGGAACTGAGGCAGGAGGCTAAATAACTTACCTAAAGCTACACAGCCAGCAAGTGGAAGACCTCAGATTTAAACCCAGGCAACCTAGCTCCTTAGTCTGAGCTCTAAAGGATATGTACAATGACATATAAATAAATAACAACCATCTCCGATAGTAGAATTACCAATAGGATTAAATCATGTTTTACCTACCTATATTTTCTAATTTTTCAACTTGAACATGGATTATTTTTATGAGAAACTTTATTTTAATGCACCGATTAAAGAATAACCCAGGAAGTAGGTAGGGATCGGAAATGTAAAAATCTAAATCATTAAGACCTAGAGAATAGTTGAGGCTTCAAAATGGGAACTACCGGGATGAATAAAAGACAACAGCTGAAGGCCAAGATCTGAGCTTAAGTGTTAATTTGGTGGTCTTAAGTGCTAAATGTCAAATACTCTAAAAGGCCATTCGTTTGGAGCTGTATTTCCCAAGGCTATTACACATAACAGTGATTCCCAGGGACATTAAAAGCTGTGCTGGTTAGGAAGGCACCGCATCGCCATGGGTTTTCACCGTGGATTGAACAGAAGTGAGATGATTTCTCTGCTGCAAGACAATCCCTCAGTGACTCTACCAGAGGCTCATCTTTCCCAACGTCTTTCTCCATGAACTCTTCCAAAGGTGTCCTCGTAACACCAAGGCTCTGCGAAGCACACTCTGAAGAAAGCTGATTATAACATTTGCACTCATTCATTACTTCCATTACCAAGTGCCTACACTATGCCAGGCTCTCCTTGGGATGGCAATACATGCTAACAATAGAGAAGACTTGAGCTCTGGTCCTGGCTCACCACACTGGCCCAACTAAGATTGTATACTCAAGAGCAGAAAAGGGTCAATACCATTTGTTCCCCTGCTTCTCTAACTGAGATGTGTAAGAATCGAAATGAGTTTGCAGGGCATATTCCCACATGCTCACAGTGTAATCCTGTGCAAACAACTGCCTTCTCTCCACATTCCAGGGCTGAGTTGACAGTACTTGTACTGGATTCTCACAGTTCCCATACTTCCCATTACCTTGCCTGGAGAGATGAGTTTAAAAAAGTAAGCATCTTTAGGGGGACTCTCCATAGCAAAGAGAAAGCATCCACGCCTGAAGACTTTTAGTGAGGATTTATTCATGGGAACCCTTACTTATCCTATGTGCATCAATGGTTCAGATCTCTACCGGAAACACACTGCCACATGACACCGTGGTCCATCCTCAGAAATGAGTTGAGGAAGCATGACGCTGTACTGTGAAACAGTGTCCTCACCACAGATCATGAGCACTGCTAACGAGCCAGCGAAGTAGGCAGGCGAATTCCCCATACCCACTTCCCAGACAGCTTCATTCCTTAAAAGCCTGAAATGTCTGCCTTTATACAAGACTAGAGGCCTGATGCATGAACATTCATGCAAGAGTAGGCTGCCCGCACCGGCTTCCCTCCAGCACCCAGGACTGGGGAGGGCTTCCCTCCTCTGGCCGCCTGCAGGCACCCAGGGCCCCAGCCGGCTTCCCTCCGGCCAGCTTTGTCAGGAAGGACATCCAGTCTAATTAGCATATTACCCTTTAATTATTATAGATAAGTATAGGCCACAAATATGAATGTTCTCTTTAATTATTTCCCTTGCTAAGCTTAGCTCACTTGAAAGATTATTTGGAGGGTGTTCTATGTGTGTATTTTTGTAGCTGGAAGGCTTTTTTTTTTTGTAACCAACATCCATGAACTTTAACCACGTGGCAAACAAACCTCTAACCCTCTAAAGCCAGCAAAAGCAGCCCGCTTTATGAGCAGCAGGACTGACTCATCCTTGAACTTAGAAGTCAACTAACCATTTTATTGTCTTTTTGCTAAACAACTAATAAAACAGCCATGCGGCTGGCGTGCATTCTTTGTTTCCAGCCTGGCAAAATAAGAACACCAGAAATGACTTGGAAGATATCGTTCAGTAAAGCTCCGTTATCACACAGGAAGCCTTGCTCCGCGAGTCAGCATCTCTCCAAAGGAAACACAAGTATAGAAAAAGAACAAAAGATGGAGCCGGATGGACCAGTGGTTGATGATTTGGGGGCTGAGTGATGGATACATGGGGGTGAGAGGTCCATAATCTATTCTATGAGTAAGTTCAAATTTTTTCAAAATAAAGTTTTTTTAAAATGAAAAAGGGGGGAATAATGGTTATTAGACAATAAAAACCGAGGACTATTCCTTTATCTCATAATTTCATAATTCTAAGTGTTCATTCCCAGTAATTAAATCCCTCTGTCTAATTAAAGCAAAGCATTGCTATTAGCTCTAGATGTACTTATGACACATGCCTTGAAATGGCATTTGCAATGAAGACTGATCTAACCTTTGCTTTTGAATACATTATTTATAGATTTAGGTTTTATTCAATTTGGACAGTCATTTAACAGCTATTTTTCCGCATATAGACCATAATATAATGAAAATTCCTTTTTTAGAACAAGGATGTGAGGACTTACTGATATATCATTTATAGCTGTATTATCTTACTTTCCATACACTTTAAACTTTGCAGAGACTATAAATATGCTTACATTTATAACATTTAGGTTGAAATTGATTCAGTTAGATATTTTGAGTTATCATGGAATGGAAAATACCAGTTTTCTGAATGGGAGGTAAATGGCAGCTTTAATATATCTGGAATAAAGACTTGATTTCTGGAAAAGATAAAGTTTGAAAAATATTTTGGCTTTAGTTTTATAGAACTACATATTTTGGATGAGTTTTTACATTTTTTATACTTATCCAAGGATATATGTTTATTGATTTTAGAGAAAGAGGAATGGAGAGAAAAGAGAAACATCAATGTGAGAGAGAAACATCTAATATCTATTGGTTGCCTCCTGTACATGCCCTGGCCGGAACCTGGAACCTAGGTATGCTCCCATCTAACTGAGTCCACCTGGCCAGGCTGATTTGGGTTAGACATGAATTCCTTGCCATTCTTATTCTGTCCGTGAGTATATTAGTCTATTTATTGAGAAACAACATAACTTCACTTTCATATTCAAGTGCTTCTACTATGACAAATGTTTCCAGAAAAAAAAAAGATATGTTTGATACTGCTATTAGAAGTACTTATGAAGTGGACATAATAATGTTATTTGGATACATGTAGAAACTAAATATGATTTACAAACACCTTTTTACATATTAGAAAAACCCAGGTGAAAAACCCATTAGAAATATGAAGCTCCAAAAGAAAATGTCTTGTTTTCTGTCTCTGTATTTTCAGATTCTTTATTAAGAAAATTCTCTGCTCTCAAACTTTTGATCAATCTGAGTGAACTTTTCTGTAATAATGAAGTAAAAATTTTGTCCACATTTTGCCATCTGTTTTCCCCCCACTCCCATTTTAGGAAAATAAGAATCAACCCTCTTCTCCTAACATTTTCTGATGGAAATTTCTCAAAAGTAGAGCCATGTTAAAAGAAGTTTACAGGAACACTCATATACCTAACATCTAGATTATGTCTATTAATCTATCATATGTTCATGTGTTTTAAGATAAATTATATTTAGTATGCAAATCATTGTGTTCAACACTTATTTATAGTTTTATTTAAAATTTACATAATATAATTCACAAATCTTAAGCGTAAATTAGGTGAGATTTGACAGTTGTATCTATTTTTATTACTCAAACTGCTACCAAGATATAGAACATTACCGTTGCCTCATGCCATTGGCAATCGGGCCCCATCTCCCCAAGATTAGTTTGCCAGTCTACAGTTTGATATAAAAGGAATCATACAGAATGTACTCTTTTGTGCCTGGCTTCGTTTACTTGACATAATATTTTTGAAATTATTATGTCACATGTGCCAGTGTTTGTCCTTTTATATTAGTACTAGAGGCCCGGTGCACAAAAATTTATGCACTCGGGGGGCAGGGGGGACCCTCAGCCTGGCCTGTGCTCTCTCGCAGTCTGGGACCCCTCGGGAGATAACGACCTGCTGGCTTAGGCCTGCTCCCGGGTGGCAGAGGACAGGCCCAATACCTAGGTGCAGCCCCTGGTCGGGCTCAGAGCAGGGCCGATTGGGGAGTTGGGGCACCACCCCCTGTCATGCACAGAGCAGGGCAATCAGGAGGTTGTGATGCCACCCTCAGTCACGCTCAGGATAGGGCCGATTGGGGGGTTGGGGCACCGCCCCCTGTCACACTCAAGGCAGGGGC
>NW_006287548.1:1267359-1281395 GCF_000327345.1 Myotis davidii
GCATATTTCACTATTATTAGTATATATAGAGGCCTGGTGCATGGTTGGGGTCCTGCTGGTTTACCATGAAGAGTGTCCTGGATCAGGGTGGGGGTTCCCTTGCGGCGTTTGGTGGCCTGGGCAAGGAGCCTCTGGTGGTTTGTAGGCCGGCCACATCCCCATGGGTTGAGGGTCCCCGCTAAGGGGCGCATGGCCAGCCTGGAAAAGGGGCTGATGGCTGTTTGCAGGATAACAACACCCCCTTAAGGTTGGGGGTCCCCACTGGGATGCCTGGCCAGTCTGTGTGAGGGGCTGAGGGCTGTTTTCAGGCTGGGGGTGACGGAAGCTCCCAACCGCTCCTTTTTTTCTTTTTTCTTTTTTAATTCTGGGCCAGCTTTAGCTTTGAGGCTTGGCTCCAGCTCTTAGGCCTCTGCTGCTGAAAATAGGTTTCTGGCCTTTGCTTACAATGTTGCAATCCTGCTGGCTGAAGCCCAGGACTAAAGCAGGTTTCTGGGGTTTTGTTTAGCTTCTATATTTGTTACATAGTTGCTTAAAGTTGCAGCTGAGAGGCCTGCAGCGGCAGGCGGGGAACTCTGGAGTCCTCCATCACTGAAGCAAGCAAGCCTCATATTACTTTCAAGCTGCCTGGCTGCCGGCAGCCATCTTGGCTGGCAGTTAATTTGCATATCGCCCTGATTAGCCAATGGGAAGGGTAGCAGTCGTACGCCAATTACCATGTTTCTCTTTTATTAGATAGGATTATTTTCTGATATGAGTATACTATAGGTTGTTTATTATATATTCTTTTATTGGTGGGTATCTGAGATTCCTGGCTTTTGATCCCAGGAAATGAATTTTGAGGATGCTAAAGTAGCATTTCACTTAAAACTATACTATTTCTTGTACAGTTATTTCTTAACAACTGCACTTTTGAAAACTCTAAGATTTACTTACTAATTTTATAATCTAGATGTTTGCATCTCTGCCTAACTTGAGCAAAATTTTTGGACTTTAATAATAACCCTCCCTCTGAAGACCAAAGAACATTGCTACCTGCTTCCCCTTTCCCCACCTCCTTAGGATCATCTCTGGAAATTCCATAGTGAAGTGTGTGTATATAGTGTCTACAGACTGGACTTAAGTCTGTAGTCATTTTTTTCTTTATAGAAAAAAAAGTAAAGTTAATTTTTAGTCTGTGGAACAGGTTCTATTGGGGCTGTTGGTGCTGTTGAAAAAGTAGGATTAGCAACTATTTTTGCAACAGTTTCATATATGCCTTTAGAATGATCTATAAATGTACAAACTTAAAGAGAACAGGAAAGGAGCTTTTTACAAAAATGGTTTTGAAGTTTTTCTGCTGATTCTTGTCCTGCAACATCATGAGGAGTCAGATAACTGCACATAAGCAAATAGTCATAATGATGTGTTGGTCAACCACAGGCCACATATAATATAACAGTTCTATAAGACTATGATGGAGCTGACAAATTCCTATTACCTGGTGACATTGTAGCACATGCGTTACTCATGTGTTTGTGGTAATGCTGGTTTAAGCAAACCTAATGTGCTGCCACTTGTATAAAAGTATAGCACATACAATTATGTAACATACATAATACTTGATAATGATAATAAATGACTGTTACTGGTTCATGTATTTATTATTTATGATACTTTTAATAATTATTTTATTTTTTAAAAATATATTTTTATTGATTTCAGAGAAGAAGGGAGAGGGAGAGAGAGATGGAAACATCAATGACGAGAGAGAATCATTGATCGGCTACTTCCTGCCTGCCCCGCACTGGGGATCGAGCCTGCAACTTGGGCATCTGCCCTTGAGTGGAACTGACCTAGGGACCCTTCAGTCCGCAGGCCGACGCTCTATCCACTGAGCAAACTGGCTAGGGCTTAATTATTACTTTAGAATGCACTCCGGCCGAAACCGGTTTGGCTCAGTGGATAGAGCGTCGGCTTGAGGACTGAAAGGTCCCAGGTTCGATTCCGGTCGAGGGCATGTACCTGGGTTGCGGGCACATCCCCAGTAGGAGATGTGCAGGAGGCAGCTGATCGATGTTTCTCTCTCATTGATGTTTTTAACTCTCTATCTCTCTCCCTTCCTCTCTGTAAAAAACCAATAAAATATATTAAAAAAAATGTTGCCTTTAAAAAAAAAAGTATGCACTCCTACTTATAAAGAAAAGTTTGCTGAAAAATGGTATGCCATGTTACATGTACCGTAGTCATGCATTTCATGGTGATCTTGTATCTTAATTGCATCATTTTTTGTTGTGCTTGTTTAGTCGCATGTTGTGTTGTATAGTAACATGCTGTATGGGCTTGTAGCCTGGGAGCGATAGGCTAACCATCAGGCCTAGGTGTGTAGTGGGTGGTTCTGTCTAGGCCAGTGATGGCGAGCCTATGACACGCGTGTCAGGTGACACGCAAACTCATTTTTTTGGGTTCATTTTTCTTTGTTAAATGGCATTTAAATATATAAAATAAATATCAAAAATATAAGTCTTTGTTGGACTATGGTTGCAAATATCAAAAAATTTCTATATGTGACACGGCACCAGAGTTAGGTTAGGGTTTTTCAAAATGCCGACACGCCAAGCTCAAAAGGTTCGCCATCACTGGTTTAGGCAATGTTAGTGCACTCTGATGTTCACACCATGACAAAATTGCCTAAGGGATGCATTTCTTAGAATATCGCCCCCCGATCCTCATAATTAAGCAGAGCTTGAGTGTGTGTGTGTGTGTGTGTGTATTCAGAACTGATCAGTGACTTCATTTTTGACCATGACACTCCGGGTTAGGGGAAGGTAAACGTACTCATACTGGCATCATATTGTGTGTTTTTCTTCAAGCTCACAAAAGTACCTTTTATTTGAGGCAAAGACGATTGTAGTTCCAAGCAGCCGCAATGCAATCGTTCGTGGCACTGTTTTTCCCTTTGCGGATTCAACTGAGTCAGAAAAGCGTATTGAGGTTGTACTTTTTCTGGGCAAGAAGGGCAGAGAAAACTGGAGGAGACCTCTGATCCACTCAGACGGCTCTTGAACCCAGTGCCTGGTGGGCCATACCCTCCGTGGTGGTAAACAGGGCAATATCACACCACATGCGGAGGAATGATGCAGGAAGGATGACAGCAGGTCACTCGGGGAGGAGCAGGCACCCGCAGCTTCAAAACAGGACAATTCCTGTTGGAGAAATAACGCACCAGAGCACACACTCTCCAGTATATTTTAAACACATTTTGATATCAATAAAACCTTCTTATGCCTGTCCAGGCCACTAAGATTACCTGCTTACCCAGGAGATTGCCATGGAACACTGTTCTTTAGAAGTTTGAATGTGCATTGGTAGTGCTACCTGTGCATACTAATGGAATCAAGCGCAATATCTTGACATCCTGATTGGGGAAATTTCTGTGGTGAATGAGAACATTTTGTGATTGTTTTAAAACCACGTGTATTTGTTATAAGGGGACAGGGGGGAAGCACACATCTGTAGGGGTGAGGAACCTTTTTTTTTTTTTTTTTTTTTTTTTTTTGCCAAGGGCCATTTGGAACATCATTCACAGGCCGTTCAAAATTATCAGCTTAAAAATTAGCCTGGTGTATTTGCTCAAACATTTAATTAACTCACCCCTAATGCCTTGGCAGGGCCAGACCAAATGATTTTGAGAGCCTCATATGGCCCGCAGACATTCCCCACTCCTGCTGTAGAATATAGTAGTTGTAAAATATATATGGTAAGGCTGGTTACGTCTTTGCCTGACTAACAGTGCATTTACTTGGAAGAGTTTGGGGAGAGATAAAAATTGGTAAATATTCATATACGGTTCCAAAAGATGTGCATGCCATTGCCTAAACTTGCTTCAAAAAGACCTCATGAAGTTGGACACCCTCCAAAGCTTTTATGGAACAACAAAAGAGATGATCAAACTGGTAGCTAGCTGCTCAAAGAGAAGCAAGAAGAAAAGAATAAAATAATGACTTTGAAATCCTATAGAAAACTTGAAGTGGAGAGATGATGTCCTTTGAAAACTTGTGAATAAGAGCAACAACACAATTAGCTTTCTAAGAATTAGAAATTTGCCCCCTGCCTACTCTCAGGCTTGCATTTTTACATCTCATGTTCCTGCCAAGCGACTTGCTTTCCTATGTGTGGGAACTGGTTTACTTTTTCTGCATTTTGTTTGCTATCTTTTCTCTGAAAGGAAGCGCCATGATGACTTTAGTCATGTTTCCAGACCTTCTGCAGACATATCTATAATCAAGCCGCACTATTGGTCCTTCATTTCATGAGAATTAACATTAGATTAATTTTACCTTGTCTATATTATTTTGGGATCCTTTTCTTTAAAATATACATATTTTTTATTGATTTCAGAGGGGAAGGGAGAAGGAGAGAAATACAAATATCAATGATGAGAGAGAATCACTGATCGGCTGCCTCCTGCACATCCCCTACTAGGGATCGAGCCTGCAACCCAGGCATGTGCCCTGACCGGGAATCAACCATGACTTCCTGGTTCATAGGTCTCTGATCAACCACTGAGCCACACCGGCTGGGCTTCAGGATCCTTCTCATACTCTTATTCTTGTTGCTCATAGCTCTCCCAGTAGTTTATTGCAGCTACAGTAACTAGCAGCAGCAGCAGCAGCAGTGGCAACACTAGCTGACACCTGTCCAGTGTCACTCAGGGCCGATGTGGTCCTGAGCATTTGGAGTGAAGTATTTCATGAAATCTCTCTGCATCTCTATAATGTAAATACTATTATAATGCCCAATAATGTTTCATTGCCTAAATAGTTTGATTTTGAATTATATTGCATTTTAGGTTAAGCTAATATCTTACTGAAATTTTTCTTTTAAAAAAGGACATATTGATTTATCCAATATGACTTATAAAATTATATACCAAACAATGTAGACCTTTTACTAGTCAGGTCAAGAAATATTTAACAAATATACTCCCCCTGCAAATTCTTGATGTTTATTTAGCATTACATATAGTCAGGTAGCTCCTAAGTTGAGAATGAAGTTGGGTCTGGAGTACATATGTTCCTAATCTCTGTGTATCTGAAATGAGGAATTCTGTCTGCCATTCTGTTTACGTTTCAATGCTTTGAAATGAGAGTTTCAATTCTTGAGCTTATAAATCATATAGGTGATATAAACTAGACCCTATCCAGTATTCTCTGTTCTTTTTAAAAATATATATTTTATTTATTTTTTACAGAGAGGATGGGAGAGGGATAGAGAGTCAGAACATAGATGAGAGAGAAACATCAATCAGCTGCCTCCTGCACACCTCGTACTGGGGATGTGCCCACAACCAAGGTACATGCCCTCGACCGGAATCAAACCTGGGACCCTTCAGTCAGCAGGCTGATGCTCTATCCACTGAGCCAAATCGGTCAGGGCCATTCTCTGTTCTTTATGTTAATAGTGTTGTAGTCAGTCTGATCCAAACTGGTTTTTATTAGGCAATATTAGTAGCTGTGCTTGTGAAGAAATGCAATAACAGGGCAAGGGCAATGGGGTTTGTGTGGGGGTAAGCATAGTATAAGAAGATTGTAGGGGATGTGAAGGATTGAGGTTTAAAAATATGTTAGCTAGCCCTGGCCTGTGGCTCAGTTGGTTGGAGCGTTGTCCCTTACACCAGAAAGTGGTGGGTTCAGTCCCCAGTCTGGGCATACAGGAGGCAAACGATCTATGTTTCTCTCTCACATCAATGTTTCTCTCACTCTTTCTCTCCCTTTCTCTCCTTTCTTCCCTCCCTCTCTCACTCTAAGATCAATTAAAAAAAATGTGTAACTATATGCTTAGGGGACTTTGAAAAATTTTGGAAACTCATGATTTATTTGAGATGGCAAATTTTCATAGAAAAGAAGGGAATAGACCAATATTTGTGGTTTGTGTTTTCTAGTATCTTATTCTTATATGTAGATATCTTGGTTTTGGTAAAAATTAAATTGCTTTGTAATTATTTGTTACTGATACACTGTATATTTCATAAAAAATTTTATGTAATGGCACATCTACATTTTCTCCCTGTAGTTACAATTTT
The DNA here is from genome assembly GCF_000327345.1 of Myotis davidii. Classification (NCBI taxonomy): domain Eukaryota; kingdom Metazoa; phylum Chordata; class Mammalia; order Chiroptera; family Vespertilionidae; genus Myotis; species Myotis davidii. The sequence continues at coordinate 1,273,421 of NW_006287548.1, forward strand.
TTGTTGTTGTGGGAATGATCATATTAATTTTTTGAGTATAATAAAAAGAGTTATATGATAGGACATTTCACATTTATTAATGTTCATGCTTATATTAATATTTTAATTAGTTTTTGTTCAGGAAGATGTCTTCAGCTTTTCATTTTGGAGAATTGACAATCACATTAAAAATAAAAGCCCTCAGTACGAAAGGGTTGATTTATTCTCACTGAGTTTAAAACCAAGGATGGATGGGTATTTGTAGTAGTTGGAGTGATTTTTAATAAAGTATATTTTAAAATTATGGTAAATTTTCAACTTACAAATAAGTAGATAAGAGAAAAGCATATCCCTGCTACACTGTCTTACTCAACCATAGCCACTTCCTGGCTCTGCTTGTTTGAAAACGAAACCTATGCCCCAAAATTCTTGGCTCAATTTGAAGCAAATCTCAGATGTCATATTTCATTCATAAATGTTTCTGTATGTGTCCCTAAAAGATGAGGATTCTTTTTAAAGTATCACCATATCATTTCAAATTTAAAAACAATGAACAATTTGCCATCATCACTTGATAGATCAAGGTTTAAATTTCACTCTCATATATTTTTATAGTTAGCTTTCTTGAATCAAGATTCAAACAAGGCCCACACATTATACTAGTAAGTCTCTTTTATATATGGGTCTCCCTTTCCCCTCCTATTCGTTCTTGCAATTTATTTTTTGAAGAAAGAGGACCATTTTTCCTCTGTTGTTCTCTGTAGTCTGTCTTTTGTTGATTGCATTTCATTATTACATTCTGTGTTTATCATGTTTTTCTGGTGTCTCTATTTCTCTAAAGTGATTTGTCCTGGAAGTTTAATCAATTTTTTTTTCGGGGGGGAGGGGAGATAGGAATATTTCATAGCTGTTTCATATATCTAAGGTCACATAACATAGCTATTTCTCTCTTTGATGTTAGTGGCTATGGATAATCATTGCCTAGAGCCATTGTCTCATTACTTGTTTGCAAAAAGGTTATATCTCATTATTCTTTCTTCATTTATTAGTTGGAATAATACTAAGGAGAGATATTTTCATCTATCTGAGGGACAGTTAGAAGACTTGATACTTTTGCTGTTCTGCTAGCTTTCAGAAAATGGGTTGGTTCCCTAGAATCCTCAGAGATGTCTTGGTACCTTATAAATGATAAGTTATCATGAACATATAGGTAATAAACCTATCACTATTCTCCGAGCTGAAGTTCCCTCACCTCTTAGCCAGTGGGAGCCTCTGCAGTTGAGAGCCTGTGAAGGCTTCCTTGCTTTGTGCTGTGACAACATCTCCCAGGCTCACGGACTTTCCCTGCCCCAGGCCCGGCTCACTGTTCTCCATGGAGCCCTGGGTGCTTTCTGTGTGAGGTGGAACTTGGCGAACCATGATGTAGGTGCCGGAAGCAATCATTGTTACTGGGTTGGTCACCGTGTGGAGGTTTTTTCCCAATGGACAGAGCGTTTTAGAAACAAATGTTCCTCTAGAGTTTATGCTATTTTCAACCAAAATTTAGGATGATATGATTTTTTTTAAAACTTGATTTTATATTTGCATCTCTTTTCTCGAACATATCTTGCTTCCTAAAGAATTAACATGATTTGTTTGGAAGTGTTATCTGTCCCTAAAAGAGACAGAGGCCTGGTTCACAGGTCCTGAGGCTACGTATGTTGAGAAGGAATTTCAAGTTCAGTCTCAGTGAGGGGCAGGTTTCTGGGCAGAGTTCCATGTGCCACATCCCTACAGGGAGGTGTTAAAGGCAGGTTACTTAAGAGAGTGATAGCAGGGATGTAAGAGATAGAAGAGGTCTGGTTCTGCCAATTTACCTGTCACCTGTTTACAGTCTTGTAAAATTGGGGTAGTGGCAATCTACATCCCAAGTCTTTTATGGAAGATAATACATGTGAAAATACTGTGTAAATTATTAATGTATCATAATAGAAATAATTTCCCCATCTTATTAAAAAATAATGCGTTTTTGAGCCACTGGACTTTTGATTAGCTTTTTTTGTCAGGTTTTGTTTATTCTTACAGGGTATGTTTTTTTGTTGTTGTTTTTTTGTTTGTTTTGTTAGGTTGCTGGGATAGCCTTCATAATTATCTTCTTTAACTGAACTTCCTTGTAGTTTGATTTATATGTTTGTGGACTTCTCTTGAGGAGAATACTGAATGGCTTAAATATTTGTTTGGCCTAAATATTACACATTTTTGTTTTAATTAATCTATAATATAAACTGAGTATAGAAGGGAGGATTAAAGTAAAAGGAACTTTACAGAAAAGCCTGTTTCTTGTTTTTGGTAATGCTTCATTTCTTTTGTTCAGTGTCATGGACACGGTAGATGCCAGAAGTATATCTCTGTGGGTAGAACTAACTAATCTTTTCGTTTGGTGGGATCTAACTTCAGAGTTCTGACCTCATAACATGGAAACAAATGGCAAGTACAGGTCAAGTAAGTGAGCTGGACACACTGTTATGTGCATGGCGTTGCTAGGCTTGTTATCAATATTTGGCTCATAGGCTTTCTTAGCCAAGACTCTAAAGATCCAGTTGGTATTTTTTAAAAAATTATTTTAATATACTCAGACCGGTTTCCTCCTCTATCTTGGGGCTGTTTATCCACGTGAGGTCTGATGGAAAGTGGCCAGCACGCCTTCCTAGCTGTACAGGCTTCCTTGGCCTGCCTTCAGGAGCCCTGTTCTGTTCCCTCCCGCCAACCTGTGCTCTCACAGGCCCCAAATTTGTCCTTTCCTCTGGTTTCATAGCCTTGCTTCATTCTAGCCTAGATTCCTTGTGGTTAGCTTTCTTTCTAATTTCTTATCATGGGTCAATGATAATTACCAAAACTTACACCTTATTGTTTTTCAAATACATTCTGGCTCTACAAGCATTGATAGCCAACCTATGTTATTGGCAGTGGCCTTCTCCTTGTAGCTTGAGCTTCTACTAGTAAAACACCATTACAATATTTCCATATAGAGTTTCATAACACTCTTTTGAAATTTACCAAAAGTTACATCTCTATAAGGAGTTAAAAATTGTTGCTATTCTTAATTATTTCTAGTGTGGAATAAAAGAATCATATTACAAACCTTTGGAAAATAAAGGAAATAGATAATTGTATTATTCTTTCATACTCATCATTACTTATGTCTTTTTTTCTTGTGGTCCCATCACCATTTATTTTTATATACAGTTGTTGTAGAATATACTTTTTTAAAACCCTCACCCGAGCATATCTTTTCCATTGGTAGAGTGGAGAGAGGAGGGGGAAAGAGAGAGGGTTGTTTATATCCACATGACCAATAAACTCAAGATGTATATATTTTATAGGATTTATAATGAACACTGGAAGAAAAATTTTATAAGTTTGTCTGTTCTTATGGTAAAAATGTAATAAATTTTAAATATACATGTTTTGAACTTTTACAAAGTCTCTAAGTATTGTACTCCTGTTCCACTGTTAACAGTTCATTATATTTCCTCCCATCTTTAATATACCTCTAAATGTGATATAACCATCAGTTTAAAAAATGTTTACCATCTGAGATATGTGCATAGCCTATCTATTTCCTTTATGTTCCTCTATTATTAGGCATTTACCAATTTCTAATATATTGCTATTGTAAACACTTAGGGTCAGCATTTTTGTGCATATAGTCTTTTCATATTTTGGATTATTTCTTTAGATTAAAACCCCAGAAGTAGCCCTAACCAGTTTGGCTCAGTGGATAGAGCGTTGGCCTGCGGACTGAAGGGTCCCAGGTTCGATTCTGGTCAAGGGCATGTACCTTGGTTGCGGGCACATACCCAGTAGGGAGTGTGCAGGAGGCAGCTGATCGATGTTTCTCTCCCATCGATGTTTCTAACTCTCTACCCTCTCCCTTCCTCTCTGTAGAAAAATCAGTAAAATATATTAAAAAACAAAACCAAACCCAGAAGTAAAACAATGAGGTTAACAGTATTAATATTTTACTAGTCTTGATTTACATTCCTGAATAGCCTTCTATGAGGTTGCAATCATTTATGAAACCTTTAGCAAATTGCTCAGTTTCTCCCCTGTCACCCAGTCCCACCACCATGCACATTGCTCATTCGTTGGAGGTTTAATGTTTCCTTTGAGATTCAAAACAGTTCAAGTCTCTACTTTATAAGGTTCCTTAGATTTTGAAAAGGAGAATGAAGATTTTACTGCAGTGGGGCAGACACAGGAGAGGGATGCAGAAGAGATGTGAGGTCCTGGAAGACCCTGGCAGTAGAGGTGGCGGATGTGAGTGAGGGAGGCAGAGTAAAACTGTTTTCCTGGCGTTATTCCTGCTAACCGATGTCTAAACTGTAGATGTGTCCGTATCCTATGCTAAGGAATAAACCCGGGACTGGATTTTAAAAATGAACATCACCTTCAGCAATCAAGCTGTGCATTTGCTCGTAGAAAAAAATTGGAAAGTTACAAGCAATGGTTTCTCAGTTTCTATAGAATCGATTGTGACATGTATACTTTACTGAAGATTTGGTAACCCGGTTTCAGAGTTAGGAACCTGCTGCATGCCAGGCACGTTTAAAGGTAGAAGTTTGCTATCTCCCAGCACATCATTAAAGATTGCTTAGCAACACTGTACGTTTCTGAAGATGATTTCATAGATATCATCTCCTGCTTTATGGAACGGTGATTAGGCATGCCAATTGGGTCCTCTGAGTGAATGTGTGGTCAGGTGCAGATGAAAACCTGGAGAGTTGCGATCTAGCACTGCAATGTAGTGAATTGATTTTCACACGTTGAGTATTGCTGCTTGCTATATGTATATATATATTTAAACTGGCTTTAGCTCAGTGTAATTTTGTTATCTAGAGCAAACTGGACTTTGGAAATGGTATTTGTGTGACCATTCAAGACTGTAGTAACAAGATTTTACACAGTTCTAATGAAAATAGACATGTTGAGCCCTAGCTGGTTTGGCTCAGTGGATAGAGTGTCAGCCTGTGGACTGAAGGTTCCCAGGTTCAATTCCGATCAAGGGCACATGCCCGGGTTACAGGCTTGATCCCCATTAGGGGCCGTGCAGAAGGCAGCCGATCCATGATTCTCTCTCATCATTGATGTTTCTATCTCTCTCTCCCTCTCTTTTCCTCTCTGAAATTAATAAAAAATATATATTTTTTAAAAAAGAAAATAGGCATGTTGAATGTAGCATTAAGCCATTTCATTACTCTATTGGTTATGCTATCAGAAGCCCTGCTAAGATAATTTTTTGGCCTTCAAATGACAATGCATTAATTACACTTTGTGTGTAGTATGTGTTCTCCATCGACAGCTGACTTGGATGCTCATCAACAAGATGTCCTTGGGCAAGTGTCTTTTTAACTCTTCTGAGGCTGGCTCTATGATCCATAAATTGTCTCTGACAAATTGGTGCCAACAGTACTCTGGGAACTCCAACTAGAGTGGGCAGAGGACAGGCAGGGACCAAGCCTCGGTCCTGAGACTGGGGAAACTGAACAGCAAAAATGTTTTCTATGTGGGGTGGAGTTTGGAGGAAAACATTCCAAATACAGCCTTAAAATTCATCTGCTTCATATAGACATTTCTAGCAGAAGGTGGGGAAGAACATAAAAATCAGGTATTCTAAGTGTTCTGGTTGGTTGAAGACCAGGATTTCCAGAACAGAATTTCTAGGAAAGTTTGATTTTAATAAGGATGAAAATAAATATTACGGTGATTGATAACTTTTGTTTAGTGCTTACTTTGTACTAGGCACTGTGATAAGTATTTTTATATATATAATCAAATTACTTCTGTCAATGGTGCTTTTTAAAGATAAATATTCTTATTATCTTTATCAGATAAGGATATCAATACCAGAAAGCTCCAGTGATGTGCTGTTCCAGTGGTGGGGATATGAGATGGTGTGCAAGCTGTCTGAATCCAGTGTCTGCAATTTACCTGCTGTTCCCACTGTCTTAGCTGGGTACCCTCTACTGTCCTTCCAGATCCACTCTTTACTTACCCTTCTCCTCACCATGTAGGTCCGGGAAGGTGGTGACCCTCCTGAAATGCATTAACAGGTACCCTGGTGCCTGGCTTCCAAACTGTTCAGCCAGTGGGCGGTGCACAGGGGGAGAACATAAGGCAAAATGAGAGAATGATTAGAGTAATCCGTATCTTAGTTCCCTCCCTGCCAGGTTGGCTGTGTATCTCAGGTCACAGAACCCTCTCCAGGATCCTGGTAACTGCTCTCTCTCCTTTTCCATTCAGGGTACCTGGTCAGTTCTTGTTACTAGACCTGACGTACTGCACTGTCCCTTCTTGGTTACCACAAACCCTGGCCATATGTTTGTAAATAGGCCCTCATTAAATTCTCTTGAATTACTCAGTTGGAGGGTGCCATTGCTTCTTGCCAGAACCCTGACTGATGCACCGGCTCTCCATTGTAAGCAAATGAACCACACTAAGATGAATGCTTGCATTGTAGGCAGTCAGCAAATATTCCTTAAGTATCTACAAAGCCATGAGGCTCTGTGCTAGGTGTAGTAGGGTGACTGAAGAAGCAGGATGAATGGGCCCTGCCCTTTTAAAAAGCAAAAGGTTATCAAGGAAGATGGTGCATTTAAATGGACAATACAGGCAGCAAGTGCTAAATGCAACATGAACTTAGACTAGAGAGCTCTCTGCTCTGCTCTGACAGAGGAAAGGATGAGTAGGTGTTTCGTTAGAGCTTGTAAGGACTGGTAGCATTTAGTCAAAATGAAAGGAGGAATGTGCAAAGTGTGTTTCTGGGTAATGAGAAGGTAAGTCTAGGTGGAGCTGAGGGCTCCTGAGAGGGAATAGTCGGGGATCGATGACGTGTGCACTTATGTGTAAAAAAGCTATTTTTTTGGTTTGTTTTTAATCTTGATAAAAAAACAAAACAAAACAACACACGATCTGTACCCACATTAGTGTTATACATATGGTTGTTCATGCCTGTGGTAAATTAAACCTGGTTTGATATAGGTGATAATGCTTCGATTCGCCCCTCCCTTTTTTGGAGAGGAACTGGAGTTTCTTTGAGTATCTGTTGACTGTGTGTCTCAGGCCTGCTGTTGTGTTTGGACACACCACGGTTGTAATTTATACTCTTGGTTCAACAACACGTTTACATATAATTAGCATTACTTTGTAATTACAGCAATAAAATCCATTCTGTGGGAACTGGTCCAGTATTTAGAACACTGAAAATAGTGGGCTTAGCACCAGTTATCACAATGATTTTTCCAATGCTTGAATTTCTAAGAAATCAGCCTCCACTGAACTTCAAAACAAAACTGATGTCTAATCAAATTTCCCTTTTAGACATGGCAGCTCTCTGTAGAACCGGAAAAGGAAGACTTTAAATCAAAAGGAATATTCACAAAATGACCTACACTCTTCTATTTAGAAATATGGGAGAGAAGAAGAAATCATTAAATTATCTCCGAGAAAAACATCTGGGAGGCTTGAATTACCTTGAATTGTTAAATAAAGCTTTACCTTATTTAGAAATTAAGTTGGTTCAAACATAAACCTAAGGGTAGGGTAGAAATTGACAACTTGTATGTATGAGACTGGATGGCCCATTTGATCCTTTGATTCCTCTTGGTTTAAAGTATTCCTTGGAAAGCTACATGGAATTCTATCTGAGCTTGCCTCCATGTAAGTATCTATTGTTGTACTGGTCTCTGCAACACTTAGACCAGTGGTTCTCAACCTTCCTAATGCTGCGACCCTTTAATACAGTTCCTCATGTTGTGGTGACCCCCAACCATAAAATTATTTTTGTTGCTACTTCATAACTGTAATTTTGCTACTGTTATGAATCATAAATATCTGATACGCAGGATGTGTTTTCATTGTTACAAATTGAACATAATTAAAGCATAGTGATTAATCACAAAAACAATATGTAATTATATATGTGTTTTCCGATGGTCTTAGGCGACCCCTGTGAGAG
>NW_006287548.1:1282385-1290160 GCF_000327345.1 Myotis davidii
AACTAATATCCAACAAATACTTTTGGTTGATCTTTTCTTTCATTTCAGCCCTGCTGATCATTTTACCTTCATTTGTGGTCTTGAAAATCTTTACTTACCAAAAATAAACTTATTAATATTTATTACTGCTGTGTTAACTCAAAGTGAAAAATAATTCTAATGACTCTTTTAAAAATATATGCAGATATTTTTGTTTTACTTTTCAAAATTAGAAATATTTCTCTTGCTAGGTGGTTTGAACAATATTAAATTTTAAAATACGTTTACATTGGATACTAATAAAAGAAAAAGTGGAGGGTTTGTCATAGGATTATTCCTAGGATAAATAGTCTTTTTCTTTAAGAATATGCAATTTAAAAATATTAGAATACATTGAATCCTGAGGTTTATTGTATATGAAATCATAACTCATGTTAAGAGTTGGATCTGCATGTATTTGCCGAATATTTATATGATACCCATAAAACAAAAATATTCCTCCATACGAAATAGGGTAAAAGCATAAAAAGGCATATTTGGCTGAAACCGGTTTGGCTCAGTGGATAGAGCGTCTGCCTGCGGACGGAGGGGTCCCAGGTTCGATTCCGGTCAGGGGCATGTGCCTGGGTTGCGGGCACATCCCCAGTGGGGGATGCGCAGGAGGCAGCTGATTGATGTTTCTGACTCTCTATCTCTCTCCCTTCCTCTCTGTAAAAAATCAATAAAATATATATTTAAAAAAAGAATTAAAAAAAAAGGCATATTTGAACTCCCTTTCAAAGGTTCAGAACCAGTAAAATTATGTTTCTGCTCTTGGTTTCCACTTCCTTAAGATATACTCCGTACAAATAGAGGAGAAGGAGAGGAATCTACTCCAGATGTGTTCCTTATCATTTCACACTTGCTCATCCTTAATCTTTGTTTCTTATTATTAAGAATGATGATTAATAACTTAATTCTTGCTGGAGAAACCAAAGTACATTGAAAACAATTGGAACTGGTTGAGAGCTTAATGAAGGCTATGCTTAAATCTTTCTAAACCCTGTTTTTTTAGACCATATTTTTCCAACTCATTACATGAAACAAACAAATGAGAGCATGATTACTCACTTACATATGAGTATTTGTCTGAAGATCATACATAGCAAAATTAATTAAAACTCTTCACTGTACTAATTTAAGGAGTGTATATTGTCATAAAGTAATGCCTCCATTACTTCATTTTGATGATGATGTATTTTGCTAAGCTAAGATACATGCTGTTAAAACTCAAGAAGCTTTACAAAATATTTATTAATTAAAAAATCAAATATAAGAGCTTTCTGACTATATATATATATATGCACACACACACACATTTGGGTTTCATATTTTCTATGTTTGGGGGGTATTTAAGTATTTAACTGACACCTCTAGGTGCAAAGCCCTGTACTAGAAGCTATGAATAATTTAATGATCACTTAGACATGATCCAAAGCTATTTGGCAAAGAAAGACAAATGTGTAACTATTATAAAATAATATACTATGGCAGATCATTTTTGTGATTGCTAGATGACATTAACTTTCCATTTTGCATTTGGGACATGCTGGAATTTCATATTTTGACCTTTATTCAAAGACACTCTGAAGGCTAACCATTAAAAAAGACCCCCCCCCCAATTAAAATTCTTCCCGTCAAAATATTGCATAAGAGAAAAGGCCAACTAGAGTTGCTTTAAATAGTTAGTATAGGATTGCGTGCTAGGTGTGGAGTTGGTTTATACATTTTCTTTCACATTTCCATAGATACAAATTTCCTACGTACTTCATTGAATTCTGCACAACATAAAAAGGATTATTCATTATTGCCCCTAAGTTTTTAAAACATCTCTTGGTCATAGTAAATCAATAAGGTAAAGTAAATAGTAAAGCCTGAAAAAAATTCTAAGTAGTGGTTTCTTCATTGTGTGTAGTCACTATGCAAGCCATTGCCTCTTATAAATATGAGAGATCATTCTTTTTCCAATTACCTCGAGGTTGAAGACTGGTAAAAGGAAAGTTGTTGCAGAACCCCCAGATGATGTCCTGGACAGTTACTTTTCTTTTATTTTCAAACCTTGGAGAAGTTAATACAAGTTAGATACCATTCTTATCATTAGGTAGATTTCTAGAAATTATGGGTAATGCTCATGTTAGTTTCAAATAATTATTATTCATTTCCATTACGTGAGTTACTACTATTAAAAACACTTTGGCTTCAGGATCCAACAGAAGTCATCAGTTTGAAGGACCCCAACTTTTATTTCCATGGTGCAATCTATTATCAATGTGTCTATGAGTATTTTATTCCTATCTAATAACTTATGCGAAGAAATAGTCAAGTGCCCAATCAATCCTCATGATCTCTGCAGACATTTAAAAGCTTCTGGATATTAAAATGCACTACCTAGGTTCCATTTCTTCGAAGGTATGTATAGCAAATGGCTTAGTCCTTGAAAGTTTAAGTAGCCAGGCCAGCTTTCATGCTGTCTGAGATGTTTTAGCATTCTCTGTCTGTAAGCAGTGTAGATATGCTGATGTCAGAAAATGCTAAGTCCTCAATTTGCATTCTTAGATATGTTACTGCTTTGAGTGTTATGAAATGCTCTTGACCTCAAGAATAATCAATAGCAGAGATTTTAGCGTTCTATTACTTAGTTGGAAGAATCCTAGTAATTTTGACAAAATTGGACAGTAGTATTGCATTCCATTACACTAATGTTTGGCTCACAGAGATAGCCTCAAAGAAGTCATTTTTTTGTATCCTCACCTGGCACTTTCCATGCTGGCACTGGGAAGAGGGAACCTCTTTTATTCTGTATGAAACAGCTGTCCTGGCCAGGGGTCTTTAACTCAGCCCCAAGGGAGCTGGACAGGGGAGGCAAATGAATGAGGTAGACCCTGTGAAGGCATTAAGGAGTGTTGGAGACTGGCCATGTGGAGGGTACATAGATTATGTGCGCGTGTGTGCAGTGTGATGGGTCCACTTCATTACTTTACACTGAAATGCAGGCCCAGTTTTGAAAGATTACATGATTTTTTAACAGCTGCTGGAAAATCAGATATCTATGCAAAATTTTCTATATTTAAAATATTGTGCAAATCAAGCAAAAACACTTTTAATGGGTCAGGCTGTGGTTTGCACTATGATCTAGATTCTAGACTAAACTACATGTGGATGGTAGCATCGAGACCATTTTATCATCATCTGAAGAACTTTCATACATTATTTAATAGCCATATTGACTGACATTAATCTGTCTTTATAAACTGGGTATTATTTATGAAAAAGATTACAACACCTAGGTCCAAGCCAAAGTTCCTTATCACATTAAGCATAAACTGGCAACTGCCACTGTTTAATATAATTCTAACAATAATGTCATCCTTTTTCTTAGATTGGAAGACTCTGAGCTAAACCTATTTTCTGTCTATGTGGGAGCCTCAGAGCAAGGTGGTTCTACTTGAAAAAGCCCCTACAGATAACTCACCTCCAACCTTGAAGGTCTTTGCATGAGAAGAGGTGTGAAGTGCTTCCTGATTGCTCTCAGGGAAGTCTCTAGATAATGTACTTGCTTTTCATCTGTTCTCCTTAGGGAAGATGTCATTCAAGAAATGTTTATTGAATATTGGATCCTCTAAATTATAAATTCCCATCCCTTGTGTTGTCTCCCTTGGTCTGAAAATTTTCTCCTTCAATCAATAGTTTCTATTTCAACCATGTTTATCATTGCAAATAACCATCTCCTTCCAATTGGTCTTTGCAATTTTTTTTGAAAAGCAAGTTACTTCCAAGTCTCTTAAAGAGAAATATATTCCCTTTCCATCCCCAGTCATTAAACATTTAAAACAAAGAAAGTTATTTTATTGAATACCTATAGTTTGCCAGGTAATATGCAAAGTTGGAGGGGAGTAGGAAAATAAATAAGACATAGAAATGTATGCCTCTAAAAAAGACGCTAACATACTGTTATGTCAATACTGTTGCTGGCAGGCGTTCAGATGTTATATAATAGATCATCAGTAGATCCAGTGTCATCTAGTTAAGTGCTGATCTGGGTTCCTTAAAGTTCCCAAAGTGTATCTGTGGAATGACTACTCCTGTACTGAATTACGTTCCCTTAAACAAGTTACTGCATTTCCTTGTCAGTAACATCACCCCTGCTCCATCCCCATAACATTTCTTTTGCCCTTTATTTTCTTTTAGGAACATAGGACTTGTATGCATGCATATAAGCCTAACACTAAAATTTCTGCGAATAATAGCAAGAGTGTGATCTTTTATAAATCCTAGGGAAAAGTGTTACTGGAATCTAGCTTGATCTTAACTCATATAACTTTAATTTTAATGTATTAATGAATGAATTTACAGAACATGCAATGTTGCTTTGTGAGATATGTCAAAAATGAAGCCACTAATTCTCAAATTGTTGTAGAACTTTGGGAACAGTCCAGTAGGAGTTTAAACCTGATTTCCTTCCCTCACAGCCTGAATCCTTCCTTCTGACTGAGTAGTTGAGTGTTGATGCTTTGAACAGAGAGTTCTGCCATCTAATTCCCCTGCTATTTCTACAGGTCAGGACTCCTTTAAAAAAAATATTGATTTCAGAGAGGAAGGGAGAAGGAGAGAGAGAAACATCAAGGATGAGAGAGAGTCCCGCCTCCTGCATGCCCCACACTGGGGATTGAGCCCACAACCCAGTCATGTACCCGGACAGGGAATCAAACTGTGACCTCCTGGTTCATAGGTCGATGCTCAACCACTGAACCATGCTGGCTGGGCCAGGACTCCTTTTAAGTCAGGCTAGTCTTCTTAATAACTGGTAGATCCAAGGACCTTGTTCAGGCTCTTAGTTTCTCCTCAGTCATGCTTTTTTGTTGTTTCTAGGAACAGGTAGTAATCCTTCCTCCTTCCTATCTCACCATCCAAAGAATGCCCTGGGAAAGATTATCCTGTGACATCATTCATCCTAGATGGGAGTGCTCAGTGCTCTACCAGACATGACCTTGGTGCTGATGACTTCTCCATCCCTGCTTGCTGTGTCTCCCTCCTGCTACATAAGAATATCTGGGAGGAGTGTCAAGTACAAATTGGTAGTTACAGAATAGTCATGGGGATATAAAGTACAGCCTAGGGAATATAGTCAATAATATTGTAATAACTAAGTATAGTGATGGGTGGGCACTGAAAATATCGAGGGGACCACTTAGTCAAGTGTATGCTTGTCTAACCACTATACTATACTCCTGAATGTAATACAAAATAATACTGCCAAAAAAAAAAAAAAAAAGATGTTGCTGCATAAGGCCTTGGAGTATCTGTAGTCCAAAGGAGTGAACCCAGCTACAATTTGCTTTCCCTTTAAAAATAAAGTCTATCCAAGACATTTAATAATCAAACCAAGTGCTGCATGACTAGAGGCAGAATAAGCCATGATAATCAAACACCCTTTCTCCATCTCCTTTTGGAATATAGTTCTCTGCTACAGGGGTGTTCAAACATTTGGTCTCAGGACCTCTTTGCTCTCTTAAATCCTTGAGGAACTCAATGAGCTTAAGGTTATGTGCCTTATATTTATTAATATTTTAGATTAGACGTTAAAGCTGAGACGTCTCAATTATTTTAAAATTTTATTCATAAATAAACCCAGTGCATGGTAACAAAAATAACATTTTTTTGAGCAGTAACTATTTTTCAAAACAAAAAAAAATTAGTGAGAAAAGTATTTTTATTTACATTTTCACATATCTTTTTAATGTCTTACTTAATGGGAGATGGCTGGACTCTCAGATTTATTTTTGCATTCAGTCTGTTTTGATATGCTCCTTTGGTTGAGGTTTATGAAGGCAGATATAATATATCTCACATAGATATATAGTTGGGAAATTGTGTATATTCTTTTTTATAATTACACCAAAACTTGACAAGTGGTAGTTTAAGGATTTTTTTGGCAAGGAACAACCAGAAACCGTATCAATTAACTTCTAATCCTCTACTAACTTAAAATCCATTGGTCTATCTTGAATTTTGAATGGATGTTTTTACTTAGACATTATTTTGTAATGTCATACAATTGTCCCTTGGAAAATATTGGTACAATGTTATGCAGATTTTGCAAGTATCACCACCAATCTTATCGTAAAGATCTTTTAGTATCGGGAAGCTATGAATCTCATGGAGGTGATACAAAACTCTAATTTTTATTTAAATGCTGGAATTTTATTATTGGCAACGAATGCTATCAGTTTTCCTTGATGTGGCAGGCTAGCTTTATTAGTTTTCAAAAAAATGTCAATTACCAAACCATGACTTCATTATATACCATGAAGGAGTGGAATGTGCTATTTTTCTCCCTTTAGCCAAGGACCAAGACTAAGCAAATAGTTCCATTTACATTTGCCACATTTTGGTAATTTTTCCTCTCAATTTGCCATTATGAGTAAGTAGCTGGAGCTTTTTCTGAGCTGTAACCTCAGTATCCTTATCCCCAGCCTGGTCTTACTTCTTGGCTCACCCATCTCCTCTTGTCTTGCTCATCAGTGCCTGTCCTATCATCCTGCTGTGAGGGTTTCACTCATCTTCCTGAGGTTCCCCATAGCTTATCCTGAGCTCTGTGTCCAGACATCCTTCCACCGAATTTTAATGCTGCTTTGGTGAAACTGTAACCCTGTCCTTGGTTACAGCATCAGTACTTAAAGATATTTGTTGAACTTACACCCATACTGTGACCTATAAGTGTTAAGGCCAAGCACACTTCTGGAAGCTCGTGTCATCTCTGTTTTTTCTAATAGTTATGTTGACCTTACCAAATGAAGAAAACCATTTCACTAATTAGTTTGTTTTTGTTTTGAAATGTGAACATGAGATTGAAGGCAGATGGATAGACTGCGCGGTACTTGACCAGTGGGGTTGGGCCTGGGCTTGGAAACTCCAGGTGTGGTTCCTCCACTTACCAGCTCTCGGACCTTGTGTGAGGTGTGCTGCCTCTTGGAGCCTTCTTTTCCTCGTCTGTGTAAAAGTGTTAGTGATGTTTATCTGTAAAGGTTAGAGTGAAGATTAATCTCATTGTGTGTAATAAAGTAGCTTCCACAATGTGTCACAAACAATACTAGTAGATAGCAACTATTTTAAAAATTATAATGACTTATTTATTTGGTACTTAGACATGTACCAGGTCTAGTTTTAGCTGTCACATACAGTTATATTATTCTAGAATGAAGTGGTACCCTTAGAAAAGTGGTGGTTTGGCATGTGTACATGAGCTAAAGTTGTAAAACAGAATTTTACATCTTCATGTAATGAACAGCAGATGAGAAACAAAATGCAATAAATCTTTTTTTCAATATTCAAACATGACAGCAAATAAACTCATGTTTTTCAGAGAATAGGGCCCTGAATTAGATGGGATTTTTATTTGATACACATACAATTTGAGGCCAATATTATTTCTGATACATTCTAACCTCATTACTTTCTAATCACTTATTTGCTCATTGGTTAATCATACCAATGGGTAGGTTTTATTCTGATAATTTCTATTTTTTATTGAGATATAATTGATGTATGTTTTTGTTATGTATCTACAACATAATGATTTGATATTTGTATATATTGTGAAATCACCACCACAGTACACCTAGTTCACATTCATTATCATAGTTTCAGATTTTTTTCTTGTGATAAGATCTTTTTTAAAAATATATTTTTATTGGTTTCAGAGAGGAAGGGAGAGGGAGAGAGAGATAGAAACATCAATGACGAGAGAGAATCATTGA
>NW_006287548.1:1290208-1329488 GCF_000327345.1 Myotis davidii
CACCTGACTGGGAATGAAGCTGTGACCTCCTAGTTCATGGGTTGATGCTCAATCACTGAACCACAAATGGCCGGCGTGATAAGATCTTTTAAGATCTAGTCTCTTAGCAACTTTCAAATGTGCAATACAGTATTATTACCTACAGTCACTAGGCTGTGGATCTCCATTCTTTTTTTCAAATCTCAAAAGTAGATGACAAGGCAAAAAATATCAGGGGTGATAAAACTGAATATGAAATTAAAGTGTCAATTGCTTGTTCTCATATGCTAGACTTTTTCCAAGTAATGGAGAAATACTTATATTTTCATCTGGGAATATCTATTATGTGTGCATGTACCAAATGAACTGTAGAAACTGTGGCCTGCAAATACATAAAGCAAATACAGTTCTTGCCAGCTGGGCGTAGCTAAATGCACACCACTCTCCCTGTAAGTTAGTCATTAAAAGTGAACTTGTGCTCATTGGTCTAATGTACTGAAGAATGCTGATTTTCCTGTTTGACATGATAGTGAATGGTAATGCATTGTATAAAAGTACTTATGAAAGGATATTTTTATTTTCCCATTTAAAAAATTGATTCTGGTTTTTAAGGAACTTTCCTTATACAGTAAGCTCCTATAGGCTCTGGCGAAATCCATCCTGAAGAACCTAAGGCAAATAGCTTCTGAGAATATGACCTCATTAGCAGGCCTGATTCCTTTGGCTATATTTCCTGATAATAGTTTTCTTTTACATATGTGCATGTCAGATGGCAGTAGCAGTAAGAATTTTTCTCCTGTGCTCATTAGTGAATACATACAGGATGAGGGAGAATGAGGCAGTTCAAGGAGTGATCAGTATCCTCTAGCTCTCTCCCTTTCTTTACCTTTTTTTTTAATCATGTTTATTGGGCATCGATTTTAAAGCCTATATTCAATAGGAACTTTGGCATATATAAATAGTTGATGTAAGTATTTGCTGGATTCAGTTTTAGCAACTTTTAGCATTGCTCTCATGAAGAAGATTGCAGAGACAATGTTTGTACTGATTTAGAAATGTTAGAGGAAGACAAGTATCACATGATCTCATGTGTGGAATCTAATGAACAAAATAAACTGATAAACAAATTAGAACCAGAGACACAGAAGCATGGAACAGACTGCCTAATTTCAGAGGGAAGGCAGCGGTTGGTGGGTGGAAAGAGATCAACCAAAGAACTTGTATGCATATATGCATAACCCGTGGACACAGACAGTAGGGTGGTGAAGGTTTGGGTCAGGGTGAGGGGGGCAGAGGTGGGCTAGAAGGGGTCAATGGGGAAAAAAGGATATAATGTAATACTTTCAATAATAAAAATTTTAAAAAATTTGATAACTGATTGAAATGATTGTTTTTTTTTAAATCTCTTTATTCATGTAGTAAATATTTACAGCACACAAAAAAGAATTTTGGGGGAGTGGCTTCTTAAAACCCTGCAGTATATTAATTGTGTTTATGGCTGTGGTTTTCTTGATTTTTTTTTTACTTTGTTCTTTAATACGGACTTTTAAAATTCTTTAAAAAGCACAAAATGTCCCCAGTTTAGGATTTGAAAAAAAAATTCTATCATCTATCTATGTATCTATCTATGTATCTATGTATCTATCTATCTATCTATCTATCTATCATCTAATATATCTATCACCTATCTAAAATTTTTGAATGGTGTTGGCAGAGTCTTGAAGAATAGGCTATGCTGTTGACCACATGAAAGCAGAAATCTGCCCAAGAATGCCCCGCCCTACAGCTGTTTGGCTCCTGTTAAAAAGGCTGCAAGGGCTCTGCCAACAGAACAAGTATAATCTTCCTGGCATGGCTTTCCTGTGCCATCTGGTTCAGGGCTGTGGCCCCACACCCAATGGCAAATTTCCTCCCTTTGGAGGAAGTGAGCCACATTCATCAACCAGTGGGTATAAAATTCTAATCATTTTTGCTATCCATGCTTATGAACCCTTCTAATTTACACAGAGCATGAGCCAACTCACTAGACCACATCTCAGAAAAATTGTGCTATGATCTTGGCTCTACCAGAGGCCAATTTTGTGACCTCAGGAAATATGCTCAATTAATCTGGGCCTCAGTTTCCTCATCTGCAAAATGAAGTAATTTGATTAAATTCCTACTTTGATGAATCAGTCTATGACATCTAACTGGTAATTTTCATAATAAAACAGTGTTGCAAGGAAGTACAATTACTGGGAAATGAGATTTAGCATTGACCATTGACGTTGATTGTTGTAGTTCTTACTAAGTTTTAGAGGGTTTTGAGGGCATTGTGGGAACATTTGGGCAATATGTGAGAAGTAGCAAACTCTTCAAGAATTCTGTGACTATACTTGGTCTTTGCTTAGAGCCTAAAGCTGTTGAGTAACTGTTTACTGAATGGTGACTGAGTGTTTCCTGTTGCCTAGTAGTGCAGATTTCCTGTCTTGAACTTACCCTGGTCCTAACCATTCTTATTTCTAAATAGGGTATTATCTGTATGGCAGTCACCAGTAATTGACTTTGTTGCTTGTTGAACTCATGCTGGTTTTATAATTCTGGACTAGGCTCTTTGGAAGGGGAAGTAAAAGGAGTATGTTAAGAAGATGAAGACATTGCACACACACTTGATAATGAAGCATGCTAACAACTGACCATAGAGGCAAAATGAAATAGATATAAGCAAAGCATGAGCAAGGTAATGTGGGGTCATAGTAAAAGGAAAAGGTAATTCTAATTGGAGAAATTAATTCTCTGAGTTGAGCCTAGAGAGATGAGAGCAAAGATTAAAATTAGGTAATTTTTATACATGTTCTTTATGAAGTTGAGGACGTTCTCTAATCCTAATATACTGAGAGTTTTTTTGTGTTTTTTTTTTATTGACTGGGTATTGCATTCTACATGTATTGATATGATCATGTGATTTTTTTGAGGTTTGCTTTTAGCCTAATGATAGGATGGATTACATTAATTGATTATTGACTGTTAACTAAGCCTTTCATACCTAGGGTAAATCTTAATTGGGGGTTGTGGTGTACAGTTATTTGTATATATTGTTGGATTCAATTTACTAGTATTTTGCTGTGGATTTTTACACATATGTTCATGAGAGAGATTGGTCTGCAGTTTTAATGTTTCCAACTGTTTAGGATTTAGGGTAACGCTGACCTTATAGAATGAGTTACAAAATATTCCCTCTACTTCTGTTTTTTGACAAAGATTGTGGGAATTTGTATAATTTCTCCATAAGCATTTGTCTGATTGATTAATGAACCCATCTGATCTGGATGCTTTCTGTTTTGGAAGGTTATTAATTATGAAATCAACTTATTTAATAGATATTCTTCTCTTCAGATTATTGATTGTTTTCTGTGTTTTGACAGATTGTCTTTTAAAGAATTGGTCCATTTCATCTAAGTTACAAATTTGTGGGCATAGAGTCGTTTATAGTCCTTTGTTATTTTGATTATGTCCATTGGAGCTGTAGTAATGTCCCTTCTTTCATTTCTTATGTTAGTAATTTGAGTTCTCTCTTTTTCCTTAGTTAGCATGTCCAAAAGACTTATCAGTTTTATTGATCCTTTAAAAGATTCAACTTGGTTTCATTGATTTTTCTCTATTGATTTCTCATTGTCAATTTCATTGATTTCTGCTCAATTTTTCTTTCTTTTTTTTCCTGCTTACTTTGAATTTAATTTGCTCTTTTTTTTTTTAGTTTCCTAACGTGAAAACTTAGATAATTGATTTTAGATCTTTCTTCTTTTCTAATGCATTCAATGCTATAAATTTCCCTCTTAGCTCTGTTTTTGATGTACTCCATAAAATTTTTCTCTAATTCTCCAGGTACTTTATGATTTTCTTGACTCCAAGTATTAACTCTGTACATTTGACTTACAATTCCATATGTCTTAGTCCTAATCTCTTTTATGAACTCCATTCCCATATTTTAATCCCGCTATTATATACCTTAAACCTTAATCAACTGGAAACATCTCAAATTCAACACATGGAGAAACTATAGGGTGTCCCCAAAATGCATATGCACACTTTAAATAATTATAAAGTCAATGTTTATTAAAATAAATTTCATTTTTAAAACTGAGCTACCAGATGTTAAAGTATGTATACATTTTTTGGGACACCCTGTATATTAGTTTTATTCTACTTTACTGTTTCTTCCTCCATGTTTTCATCTTGCTACATGTCTTACAATTGATTCTCTTATAGTCTTAAATTTTAGTGTGTTTTCTTTTATTTATTTTTGTCAGCCTCTGCCTTTCAGGGACTCACAAATAGCAAAGAGACTTGCTTTTTCAGTATAATCTTTTTTTTTCCCCCAGATTTTTAATCCTCTTTGTTTTTTTAAAATTTATTTTTATTTATTTATTTTTTATTTTTATTGTTTTATTGCTTAAAATATTACAAAGGGTATTACATATGTGTCCTTTCCCCCCGCCCTTGACAATCCCCTGGCCTCCCCTATCCCCCAGTGTCTTATGTCCATTGGTTATGCATATACATGCATACAAGTCCTTTGGTTGATCTCTTGCCCCCCTCCCTCCTGCCCCGCAATCCTCCCTGGCCTT
This sequence comes from Myotis davidii, assembly GCF_000327345.1. Classification (NCBI taxonomy): domain Eukaryota; kingdom Metazoa; phylum Chordata; class Mammalia; order Chiroptera; family Vespertilionidae; genus Myotis; species Myotis davidii. Next base: position 1,294,795 of record NW_006287548.1, read on the forward strand.
CCCGCTGCAGTTTGACAATCAGTTTGAGGCAGCTCTGCCTCTGTATCTATTATATTTTTCCATTGATTATTATGTAGAGTGGAAGAGAGAGGAAAAGACAGAGAGAAATATTGATGTGAGAGAAACACATTGTGCCCTTGACTGGAATTGAACCCAGGTTCCTTCCGTCTGCAGGCCAACGCTCTATCCACTGAGCCAAAACGGCTAGGGCTGTAGTAGAATCTTTATATTCCCACATATTCTATGCCTTTTATGTTTTGGACTCTGCCTTTATGCATGTAAGAGACTTGTAGAAATTTCAGAGAAGGATAAAGAAAGTATGCTTATGAGATAATTGAAAAGGAGTCAAAGCTTGGCTTAACCCAGTGGGACCTGCATCAGACTTTGAGCTTACAAAACTATAATATAATAAATATGTGTTGCTTAACAATAAGTTTGCTGTTACAGGAGCAATAGGAAAGTAGGAGCACTTTTCTTTATTGCTAATTGGCTATCTGAAGGGCTTGGTTCTCATATTTTAGATACTAGGAATTTATAATTTTCCTAGAAAAATTAGCTTATTTTTACTTTATATCAAAGGCAACTATGCTCATTTTCAAAGAATGGTATTTCTTGCCTATACAAAATTGGACTCAATGTTTTGCTATTGAATGTGATTATATTCACTTACATGTTTGTTTGTGACCATATACACATGTGTAATATATATAGCTATTTATTTCTTACTATATATGTAAAACATAGATATGCTATATACATATAGAAACTATTACAAAATAACCAGAGGCCCGATGCATGAAATTCGTGCAAGAGTGGGCCTTCGCAGCCACAGGCAGCTGCCTGGATCCCTCCCTCGTGGCTGCCTGGATCCGGATCCCTACCTCACAGCCACTGCGGCTGCCTCGATCCTGTGGCTGTAGCCCCAGCTTAGCCCAGAAGGACATCCAGTCTAATTAGCATATCATGCTTTTATTATTGTAGATATTTTGAGATAACTTACTATGTGGTTTTGCTTACATATCAAAATGATCCAAAATAATTTTGACCAATTTGGAAACCTGTAAAAAGGATAATATATTTGGCCCTAGTTGGTTTGGCTCAGTGGATAAAGTGTTGGCCTGCAGACTGAAGGGTTCGAAGTTCTATTGGGGTCAAGGGCACATGCGGTTCTATTGGGGTTGTGGGCTCCATCCCTAGTAGGGGTTGTGCGGGAGGCGACTGATCAATGCTATATACATATAGAAAATATTATAAAACATATATATATATATATATGTTTTTTTTAAGGGATGCTATATTTGCACAGTCTTGTGTTGTAGAAACTTTACTTGGTGTGGGGCCAGGCATTTTTGGGGAGACTAGACAGGCAGTTACTACCATTTGGTATTTTCACGTCCCTGCCATGCTTATTCAGCTTGACCAGTGGACTGCCCCCCCCCCCCCGTTCTATGCCCATGATTGGCTGCCTCTAAGGGACTCTTTTTCTGAGCTGTGACTGCAAATGGACTTGCCCAGGGGTACAGACACTTGTTGGGAGACTGCCACTGACTTTCCTCCTCAAGTCTTTCTCAAATGTCCTCATTTCAATAAGACCTGACCTGACACCCTATTTTAAACTATAAACTCTCTGTATCCCACCTCCTTACCCTATTCTGGTTTTTTTCCTGCCAGATCACATCACTTTCTAACATACCATTTCACTTAATTGTTTATTTTGTTTGTTAATTACTGCCTATTTCCCCTCCTCACTGATAATTTAAGCTCTATTCTTCCAAGGATGCGGTTTTTCTCTACTGTTTTGTTCATGGATGGTTGTAACAATTCAAAATGTACCTGTTGGATATATAACTGCCATGGACATGTGGTATGCCAATTTCTACTTCTTTTCTACTGCCTTTAGCTCTAACAGAAGGTCCAGGTCACAAGGTTAAACCTTTTGTTTTAGGATCAATGAAATAGACTTTTCTGTTACAACATGAGTTCTTTTCTCCTCTTTCTTTGTTACTCATTTGTTTCTCCTTCTTTTGATTCATGTGACAAATTTATGATGGATGCCGCGGATAGGAAAGTGGAGAAGTTGTTTCTGTATCAGGGAACTCATGCTCTAGCTGGCGGAGGAGAACAAGCAATAAAAATTAACAAGCAATTGACTAAGGTAATGTAATGTTCGATACTGGCCATGGGGGAGAACATAAGCTTTAGAGGGACAGGAAAGGAATCTCTGAGCCGGGGGTACTTGAGCTCCTCTGTTTCTACTTCCTTTCTTGTGCTTTCCGTGTTCCTTTTAGCTATATCTGTGACCCATCTATAGTGTTCTGGAGGAATGTCTATGGGAGAAACTAAACTAACAGTGGTGGACAATAGTGTCCCAATACTTTTGAAACTCAAAGACAGATACTCCTTCACCATTCCTATGATGGCCATACTGAAAGAAGTTTTATAAACAGTGAGCAGGAATAAAGTTGATGAGTTCTTTATGTTACTTAGAGTTAACTTATTTTTATAAACACTGTCACCAATACCTCTTTTGATATAAATTAAAATGCTCTTTTTTATGTCTAATTTCCTTGGTAATGGAGCATGAAACTTTGTGTGTGAGTAATGAGTTAGAGGTCACGGTAGTTACCTGTAGGATGCTTTAAACTTAATTCATTCATATATGCAGAGCTACACACACACACTTGATAGTATCTGTGAGAGGTATTCTTTGGGGTTACCTTTTAAAAGATGCCAGCATCATAGCAGCAAGAAAGTTTGGATTTAATTGGCTACATTAAGTAAAGTTTGCATTGTATGAATTTGCATTCTTAAATACTTATTAAAATCCCTTTTGTAGCAGAATAATTTTTGATGTTGTAGAATGAACACATTATTTAAAAAATTCTAGCTTGTTCTTCCTACTCTTTGGGGATGTGACTGCTTCCATTCTTTGGCCGCAGGCTTTGCATTCCTTTGGACCACACAAGCTTCTAAAACCTTGGCCTCCAGGTCTTTGGACTATAAAATTTCATTGAAAATAATTAATGGAAAGCAGGATTAAAAAATAGCTGCTTTTAACATTAATTTGAAACATTAATTTGAGTTAGAATGTACTGTGATGATGTAGGCAGATTTGAAAATAATTGAAAGTTGTCCTTTATTTAAAACAAACAAACAAATCACCTCTATCTAGATATCTGGACCTCTTCCCTCAAATAAATTTAGGTTAATCCCAGAATGAAAAATGAAACTTTTATACATATATATATTTCAGAGAGGAAGGGAGAGGGAGAGAGAGAAACATCAATGATGAGAGAGGATCATTGATTGGCTGCCTCCTGCATGCCCCCTACCAGGGATCGAGCCCACAACCCGGGCATGTGCCTTAGACCAGAATTGAATCCAGGATCCTTCAGTTTACAGGCCAATGCTCTATCTACTGAGACAAACCAGCTAAGGTGAAAAATGAACCTTTAAAGTTAAGGAGCAATAGAAATGGATATGACCCCTTGTCTTATTCTTAGATAATTGTTCTTTCTGTTAAGTTCTTTAATCTTAATTTTTATGTATTAAAAACTATACCTTGTCTCTGCTGTTTATTAAGCATCTGACCTTGAGTAAGTCAATTTATTTACGTATGCCTTGTTTTCTTCATCTATTAGATTGATTAATCATATAAAACATGCAGTACCTATTCTAGTCCCTGGCCTATAGTAAGTACTGAAACAAATTATCTACTATGCTGTTGATGAAGATAATTGATGAAAATGGTGACATCTTGTTTTATGGACATATTGCACCAAATTCAAGGGGTTAAATTCTACAAGGAAAATTCTAATTTTCCATTAACTTCCATTTTACAATTATTCTTGTTTTCTACTGGGTAAGATTATTCTTGTGAAAACGCAAAGCCACAAAAAAAACAAAAACCACCCACACCCACACACAAAGACCAGTTGCATTATTGAGCCTGTAATCGCCACCACTGAGGAACACAGCCCTACTCTAGACATTGGCCTTTTGTTGTTGTTGTTTTGTTTTTGCAGAGATTTCCTCCCCTTTGTCACCATTGGGGGTATTTTTTCTCTTCTTGGACCAGAAGGGTTTTGTTTAGAAACCTCCATGTTTTCCCTCTTTTGATTATTGACATAATCTCAGTGCTCGGTAGTCACAGCATTGTAGTATCTGGCTTGCCAGTCGCCTCCTCTAGGCATTGCAGATGGAAAATTGTTATCCTTCAAAACTTGGGCTAATATAGACTCTCTAAGGCAGGGGCAAATTTCATGACATCTATGCACAGTGAAGAATATTTGTGCCTGTTTGGAACAGTTTTTACATTGATCATTAAAAGTACCCAGTAATTGTCTTCCCATAATTGCATATGTTTTAGTTTCCTATTTCAGTTCACTTTTGTAGACTGGTTAAAATCCCAGTGGTGTTTAAGTTAACTGTGCATTATTTAAAAAACAGATAAGTTACTATCAGAAATGGAGGAAACAAAATGTATATTATGTGATTTTTCAATATTTTAATGATCCTAGGAGTGTAAATAATAAGATTTATTGCATAGCACATATACTAGAGACATTTTCAAAGTAATTTAAAAGTTATATATATTAGAGAAATTTTTGCAATATAAAGGTAGATTAAATGTCACGATCATGAAAAATACAATAAATTTTTCCAAGTGATTAATTGTCTGAACTATTACACATATGTGAACATCTTTTCATGTTTGATCAGTTTTACTCCTGGTGGTAATAAAAGCAAGTAAATGAAATGCAAAATGTTGACTGCAAGGTAATGGTTGAAATTTCCACATGCATAAAGAGTCAGGGTGAATTTATGGTTTTATGATGGCTGTCGGCTGCTAATACTGTATGTATACTCTTATAGTGATCTGTAGCATCATGGCCGAAATCCCATGGGGACAAACTCACAGCGGGTGTGTACTGTGCGTGCTCATTTACCTCTCTTGGAGACTGCTTTCAAATAACTCCTCTGTTTTTGTTCAGGATTTCTTTAACTCTTCCCTCCTTTAGAGTTAAAAAGCAGCCTCAATGTGCAATGGGGAAAGTTACAATTGCAAGCAGTATCTTTATATTCTGCCACCCTGTTTCACTTAAACATTTTGGGGGGAGGCTGAATATATGATTCCAAAATATATCAGATTACTTTTCCCCTTTGATTTAGTTCTGTAAAACTTTTAAAATTTATTTTCTTTTTATTACTTTTATTGTTTTTTTATTAATTATTTTCCCATCAGCATTTATCCCCAATGCCCTCTTCCACCTCAATCCCCTCTGATCCCTCCCCCCCATCACCAAACTGTTGTCCATGTCCATGTGTTCTCTCTCCTTTTTTTTTCTTTTTCACTCAATCCTGTACTCCTCCCCCATACCCCACCTCCCACCAGAGCTGTCTGCCTGCTCTCTATCTATGAATCTGTCTCTATTTTGCTTGGTAGTTCAGTCCAATTAAATTCCACATCAGTGTAAACTTTTTAAGTTATGTATGCTTTCGAATCAAAATTAGACAAAAAAACGGTCTTAGTTTCAACTCCCGTGCCTCATTTTCAGAATATCCTTGTTACCCCAAGTATGTCTGAAGGTGGAGTGTGTGTGACTTAACAACCCCTTCCCTCTGGCATCATCTTCTATAAACATGTTTAAAATCAACAGATTTTATCTGCAGTGCTGTAATATGTAACAAACTAACTCCATGGAAGTTAATGGAAATTAATTCCATTGAACTCCTTTTGTAAAAAGGCTACGTTTACAAGGAAAAGGTAGTACTCCATTGATTTCAGCAAGAAGTTTTGGGTAAATTTGGAGAAGCATATCGTTTGTAGCATGGCCGTAGCAGAAAGACTCAGTTCCCAAAGATTACTGGGGAAGTCCTTTCTTGCTCTCTATTCTGTATTTTCTGTATTGTCTAGTGGGCATTGCTTAGTGTTTTGTCCCATGGGTTATTCTCCCTATTTAGAATATAGTCCATTGTTCTTAGCTCACCTGTTATTTATTTATTTATTTATTTATTTTTTGTAGGAAGCAATTTAAACAGTCCTTAAAAATTTGTCCTTTTATGTATTTATTTAATAATTCTTTAGTTTTGAAAGTATTATATATGTCCTTTTTTTCTCCCCATTGACCCCACTAGCCTGCTCCCAACCCCCTTACCCTAGGCCTTCACCACCCTATTGTCTGTGTCCATGGGTTATGCATGTATGCATACATGGTCTTTGGTTGATTACCTTCCGCTCCCCCACCGTCCCCCACCTTTCCTCTTGAGATTCTGTACTCTGTTCCATGCTTTCATGTCTCTGGATCCATTCTGTTCATCAGTTTATTTTGTTACTTAGATTCCACTTAGCATGATATTGTCCAGGTCTTCATGCTGTCTCAAAGGGTAAGATATTATTCTTTTTCACTGCTGCATAGTATTCCATGGTATAAATGTACCACAACTTTTTAATCCACCCATTTGCTGATGGGTGTGCTGGGTCCATCATCTCACCTTTTATTGCACAATCACCTTGAGTTGGAAAAGGTCTCTGGTTAAAGACTCTAATGGATGGTGTTTTATGCTCCTCTTACCTGGTTGTATAGTCACTGCTCATGTCTTTGTGATCCCTATCTGGGCAATAAACTCAGGCAAAGTTTCCTAATAAATCATCAGTGTTTCATGCATAAATCTAGCATTAGAAGCAAAAAGGAGTTCCTTTCATTTTGCTTGGAATAGCTCTTCAGATACTCTGTAGAAAACTTAACTTTGAAATGTCGAAAGCCTAGCTAAGGAGAATTCCTTTGAATTTTTAAAGCCTATTACTTTATCAAGTCAGATATGAAAATCTATGTACTTGGGCCACACTTCAGTAGCCTATTGAATAGATGCTATAAAGGAATTATTATTTAATGGTATGCCCTGGACTTGTTAATAGTATGAGACATTGAAGAGGAGGCAGTGTGACAACTATTTCTATTAGTTTTTGTAGAATTGCACTTGAATTCTCTGGGTTATGTTTATTTTTAATACTTTATAAAGATTCATGTCGTAAAGGCTTAGAGCTTTATCCTAGAAGAATTTCCACTTCTTCTCAGGAACTGGTTGCCCTTTATTGGAAATTGAGTGATTTATAGCTCAAAAGTTTCCCAATTTGAGAGGCTTTCTAAGAATCTCAGAACCAAATCGATTATAGCTTGGCTATTCTGGTAAAAACCTTACTAATGTTATTTCCTCCCTTGCCCCCCATTCATTGGTTCATGTTCTTGTCTCATCATTATAATGTTTCACTTGCATATTTTTCTCTGGAAATGGGCAGTGCATAAGTAACTGAATGGGCTCCACTACTTAATTCTAAACTGTGGTATCAGAGTATCTAGCCACTTATCAAATTGAGAAAAGAGTTCTTTTCCTTAAACATTATGCTCCTAAGTAGTTTTTAAAAAACAACACATTCAACTCTGACACAGTTTGAGTTGCAGTCATGGAGACGAATGCTGGAGTTCTGGCTCCCAATATCACTGAAAATCTTAGTGTGAGGGCGTGCAGAGAGCATGGAGATCCAAACAGGCAAAGGGCTCAGGGGTCACCCCACTTCATCCATATATTCCAGTTATAGCTATTCCTTTTGATATCCCCCTGTAGTTTTGGGGTCTTAGTTTGAACTTACAAACCTTTTTCACTTAGTACCCTCAAGAATACCTTTCTTTTCCAGAGTGTTCCTGGGATAACCTAAATTGTAGGTTATAAAAAATTCCTTGAATATGCTTTTTAAATAGCTAAGCGTTTTTTTTTTTATTATTACAATTTACCTTCCAGGATATTTGATGGAATATATATACTCAGACGGAGGATCCTGGATCCAGACGATATCTTGGCCGATGTCGTGGAAGACAAAGATAAGGTAGATGACTCTAAAAGTGTTCCTCTATAGAGCTGTGTGTTTTCCAGAGAGTGAGATCCTTAGCAAACTCGTGTGTCAGTTATTATTAAAACTTACTATCTGTTCAGGTTTTTACCTGGGCAGCCCATAAATCAGAGTTCTCCATGAGATGTTTGGGAAAACTTTGACAAGGTTCGAGGGTCTGTTCATGGTGGCCTAATTAGCAGACACTCCATTCCCAAGAGTTCCTGATACGTCTCCGTAAATTAGTGTCAGGCTCTGAGGCTGTTGGGGTTCTCACGGTCATTGTTGTCTCTTGAGTTTATTCTTGACCTTTGCTGAATATTCAACCTAATGCCTGAAATTTGAACATGTTTCAAAACAGAGAATACAATGGGGAGGAAAGTCATAAAGAACTACAGTGAAGACTTTTCTTAAAGTAGTTGCACATAACTATCTTTCCTGATAGCTTTGTTTTTATTGCTGAAGTAAAATACTTTATTGAATAGTCAAAGAAAGTTTGAGCATGTTTTGCCATCTATTTGGGAATAATTTCATTGCAAATCTTGTTTTAATGGGATTTTTCTTCTGACACTAAACTGAAAAAAGGTATAAACTAAACTATTCGGTTTCAATAAACTGGATTATTGATGTTGCGGCATTGTTTATCACTACGTCTGTGCTGGGCTCCTCTTATCAATGGCTAATGTGTCCTTCAGAATTGAACTGCAGCCCTCCCTGAGAGAGCCTTGCTTCAAAGTTCCTCTGCTGTGCATCCTGTGTGCACCTGGCCAATTCATGTCTGTGAACGTGTTTCTCTGCATTGTTTATTGCAATCTCAGGTAGGGGTGTGTGTGTGTGTGTGTGTGTGTTTTGACCAACTGGAATGTAAACAAGTGATTCATTGAACTTAGGTAATATTTACTTTTTACCCCCCTAAAATATTTTTTGGAATTTTCACATTTAATTAGTCTTCACAGACATTCTGCCCACTTATTTTTCCTATTTCCTGTTGGGACTCAATCCTGGGTTGCCTTGCATTGTAATTAGTGACTTCATACAGGACTTACCTCCCTAAGTAGATTGTAAGCTCCTGGAGGACATGATCTAGGAGATTTTTATTTTTGTGTGTTCCTTGTATTAATGATATCTGGTACAATATCCTACTCAAACTTGATTCTCAAGGAACACTTACTTAAATTAATGAGTGAAAGAGAAAGCTTTCCTGTCTGCAGTTGACTCCTGCTGTACATGGTTTCAGTGCACACTTCTTGTTTGTTGTGGGGTCTCACAGTACGTAACACTGCATTATTTATGCTCATAACTTTAAAGGAGGACTGTCACTTCTGCATTTTACTGTTTTGCTTTCAGCTTCTTCTCTAAAGCCATCTTCTTCCTTGGAAATATTCTAGGCATTTGGGGTGTTAATGAAGAAGGTCTTCCTGCCTCCAATTTCACTGATGTCCAGTGTATTAGAATGGAGAGCTGGAAAGTGGCAAGTTTAAGAAGAGCCAGAAGAAGATGCCTCACCCCCGCCTCATACAAACCTCCTTACAGGGGGATGTTTCTGTGAACAGTGCCCAGGGACATAATTTGTGCTATAGTGCGCTTCCTTTTAGAGAATTCATTTTAACTGTCTTGGCCGTGTGCACCATCCGTTTACTAGACACAGAAACAGCATGTTTGTATGTAATCTCTGTTTTAAGGGACTTCACCATCACTACTAAATAAGGTGAAAAATTGAGATAATCAGTTAAAATCCTAGCAAAGGATTAGTGCTGTTTGGGTTCAGACTTAGTGAATCCTATAGTACGCTTTTCTCTTCTACATGAAGCCTACCCTATATTGTTCTGAGGAGTTGATGGGAATTTATACTTTGATTTTGTCAGAAAATACTGTATTCCTATTTCTTCCTTTTTTTTACGATAATATAAGTGAAAAAGAGAGCATCACTAATTTTTTTCCTGACACCCTCTCTTTAATCTTAAGATTTTTCTTATAGACTTATTTTCGGCTTTCGCTAAATATTCAACTTAATGCCTGAGATTTGAATATGTTTCAAAGTAGAGAAAACATGGGGAAGAAAGTCTTACAAAGAACTATGGTAAAGATTTTTCTTAAAGTAGTTGCACACAACTCTCTTCCGTGATAGTTGTCTTAGTATGGGGAGCAGGTTCTGCCAGACTCCATCTTTCCTGATTTTTTTTGCCACTTTAGATTAAGAAGTATTTATGAGTGATGCTTCAGAATGTTTAGTGACATGTGAAATTCACCCAAGATCCTTTGGGACATATTGAGTTTAGGTAAAATTATAACTCACCTGTTTTCAAAGTGGCCATTTAATACTTTCTTGTATTGAAAATATAGATAGAAAACAAGCCCAAAGAGCCGTGATGGATGTACCTAATCCTTGTGCCAAAGTCCACACACCTCAACTCCTGGGAAAGACTCACTCCAGGTGAGAAATTCTAATCAGGAGGTAGCTTAGCTGGGAAGGATGAATCAGGAAAAACAGAAACTTAGAATTAGAGAGCAAAGTAGGCTGAGGCCATTTAGTTAGTATACAGAAAACCATACAGCACACTTCTGCAAAGACTAAAATTACAGGATACGTGGCATTTACTTAAAACCAGGCAAGGGCTAATATAGCGTAGGCAGTTTTCTAAAGAAAAGGAATGACTTTCTGAACGTTGGCCCTAGAAGTGCTTTGTCTTTGGTCTTACCTCTCTTAATGACTTTGGCCAATATGGAGCATGGTGCGTGCCTTACGTGGAGCCTCTGTGGGAGGTGTTTGTTTCTTTGTTTTTTTTTTGTTTGCTTTCCCACTAGAGCCCCTTCACAGAGGAATCACATTTTTACAATGATGCACTATTTCATCTTACATTTTTTCAAAATATTATTGGAGCAGCTTAGGAATTTTGCATAAGATTTGTGCTGAAACTTAATTATCCAGTTGTGACAGTTTTTCTCAAAATTCTTCACTTTTTTTGTCTCAGTCTGATGATACCAGTTCTCTGGGATAAATATCTAAGAATTTACAGCCTTACACTAACATCTCCCCTCTGGATGCCCAAGGCTACCAACTGAGTTTACCTAATAACAACTACTTAATATTTTATTGAGCACTAACAGTGTCCCAGCATGTCTTTGCACTTACATATTCTATTTTAGAGTGACCCTGTGGGCAGGAGCTATATATTACCCCTGTTTTTAATTTCTGAGGACAGCCACAGAAATTCTAAGTGACTTGTCAAAGACCACACAGGTGTACTAAGTGGCAGAATCAGACTCTGGAACCTAGAATTTAAATTTTGACACTATTTTGTTCTTCTTCAATGTGCCAAGCCGTGTGTTGGGTGTTTGTATGTATAATTTCTAATCATAAAAATTCATCAATCATAAATAATCAAAAATGTGTTTTTACGCAGTTACATCATTATTAAGAAAAGATAATAAAACTATGGAATGAAACAAAATTAATCCAGAATTAGAGTGTCATGCATATATAGTTTGCTTCACCTGTCTTTGCCTGCAGCCTGCATCTAATTCCCTATACATGCCTGCCAGTTTTATCAGTTGCTTTCTCTTGTGTCTCCTTTCCAGGTCCCAGGTTACTCAGTTCAGTTTAATTCCAAGTGGATCTTATAAACTGTATTTGTTTCAGAAACTACACTAAATGCAGTTTCATAGATAAATAAATTCTGTATTCTAGTAGCTACTTTTCAGATGGATTACAGAATGTGTGCAAATTATACACTGTGCTGTCTGTAGGAGGCAGAGTGATGACCCCCCAAAGCATCTGTACCCTGATCTCCACAGCGTGTGATTATGTGTGTTAAAGGCAAAAGGATCTTTGCAGAACTGATTAAGGACTTTAAAATGGGAAGTTATTCTGGATTGTTTGGGCCCAGGATAATCACAAGAGTCCTTATAAAGAAAGAGGAAGGCAGGAGAATCAGTATTAAAGAGATACCATGGAAGAAGAAGTTGATTTTCCAGTGCTGCCTTGGAAAATGAAGACAAAGATTGCACTCAGCTTCTAGAATCTGGAAAAGGCCAGGGAATGAATCCTCCCATAAAACCTCTAGAGCAGTGGTTCTCCACCTTCTGGCCCTTTAAATACAGTTCCTCATGTTGTGACCCAACCATAAAATTATTTTCGTTGCTACTTCATAACAGTAATGGTGCTACTGTTAGGAATCGTAATGTAAATATCTGATATGCAGGATGGTCTTAGGTGACCCCTGTGAAAGGGTCATTCGACTGCCAATGGGGTCACGACCCACAGGATGAGAATTGCTGCTCTAGAAGGAACACAGCACTGCCGACCCCTTGATTTTAGGTCCATGAGGCCCATTTCAGACTTCTCACGTCCAGAATTGTAAGTTACATTTGTGTTGCTTGAAGGCACTATAATTTGTTATAGCAACAATAGGAAACTCATACACTGTCTCTTATCCAATTTTAAACTTATAAAATGATGATCGATTTCTCGGTTTCATACTAATGCGGCTTTTTAGATCTTATAAGACAGGGAAAAATCTCTTATACTTCACATTAGTTTACTGGAATGTGCATTCCTTCCAGAGTCTATCACAAACTGATTCTCAATTCTTTGGGTGAGCCTTCACTCTTTGGGACTTGAATGATATGCTGTTGTCTTGTATTATGTAGAAATCATTGAAGTTCCACACCCAAGAGCTATGCAGTATTCCTTTATCAGTTTCTCATTTCAATATCCAAAGGCCCTAGGAAGTCCAAAGATTGATGCTTAATAAGCCACTGCAAAACTTATTGTTCTCTAATTGCTATTATTTCAGTCTGAGAACCTCTGAGCACTGAACTTTTCTAATGATTGTTTTTCTTGTTAATTGCCATTATTATATCCTGACTTGGTTGTAGAAGACAATTGCAATGTAATACTGAAATGTGCAAATATAAAACTTGTAGTATTTAAATTGGATTACTGCCATGGTTTTACTAAATATGCAAAAGTGAAACTATATTGTGTGGTAATGTCTCTATTTTTGATAAAACTTTGACTGTCATCAGAGTTTGTCTTGGAGAGATGCCAACCTCTCCTGGCCTCCAGCAAGGCGAGACTGGCCTCTGGAGGGTGGGTTGCTTCCGGGATCACATGTGATATCTAGTACTCAACTATTACAGTGTCAGTGCAACCTTATCTGTTCTGGGCAAGTTTCTTCACTTCTGTTAGCCTCGATTTTTATATTTGTAAAATGGGTAAAGTGTTCGTTTTCAATCGTACATGATTAGTGTAGGAAAACTATAGTAAGTTTTAAATACAGTATGGCATACTGTAAGTATTCAAATGTTAGCTGTAATATTAAAATTTTATTTTGGTAGTGTTACTAGTGCATTTTTACCTGGGTTTTGATGTAACCATTAAATTTTTTAAATTTAAGCATTAAAACATCAAACTATTTTACAGTACAGTCTGTTTTTTAAAACCCTTATTCAGTTTCTTTAAAAGTTACTAAATTGTTTGTTTAATGGGAAGATTATTATTATGATAAGACACTTGGACTTATACATTATTGAGAAATCAAAATGCCACTATGACTAAATGTAGCATTAGAATAAGAATACTTTGATCAGAATGTAGTGTTTGGTAATATAAGAAGCATTCTGGGATCAAATGTGGCTTTGAAACGGAGACCGGTGTGCACATCTAGTGAGCTGTGACCTCACACCAGACACTGTCCCTAAGCCCAGTTGCTCGCTGAGAGCGCTCTGTTGCCCTCTAGTGGACTCCACAGCGACCGGGAAACCAGCTCACAGGAGCTGCTCCCTGACTGTGATGATGTATTCGGTTCTATTTCATTCTAAATGAACGTTTACGGTATTTTTTAGTATAACCCACAGATGCAGTCATGGAGAGTAAACCAGACTCTATATTGTAACCAGTACTTGTCATTTATTCTACCTTTGCTTTTGTGAGTTTTCTTAGAAGGGCTAATACAAAACCTTTGCATTTATAAAACCCCTTCTTTTGGTTTAGACTTCTTCTCATCTTCCTGTTCACTAGTTGAAAGGTTAATGGCTGGTTGTGATGAAGTGTAACTTTTTCAGTGTGGAGTTAAATAATATATGGGATATATGTAGTGTGTTTTTCTGAAGCTAAATTAAGTCAGATTACTCTAAAAAAAAAGGGTCCTGAATTGATTACATAATTTTTGAGTCCTGATTTTGTCAGTAAGGCTCCCATTTAAAGGAGAAACACCTATTTTAAACCCTTGATTTTTAACCGATCAGAATATGGGGTTTTAAGGTGTGTTTTTTAAGTTTTTTTTCTTTGGTTCATGGGTATTGAAGTTTGAAACTATATTTGAAACAAAGTTTATAGAATGTTTCAGGAATAAATGCAGAAGCCACTATAAAAAAGTATTACTTTGGCCAGCAAATACTATCTCAAACTGTTAAAGAATATTCTCTGCTTTTACAATTACATTATTGAATCATAGAACCAGAAGAGGCCTCTGCCATCATGTGGTCTAAGCCCATCATCTTCCAAGAGAAACATCTGAACCAGGAAGAGCAGCGAGGGTGCCACATTCCCAGCCCCGTCTTTCCCGAGCCCATGTCAGCCTTTCCCCCTGGGAAGCCTGATGCCCTCCGGTGCTGGGCAGAGCTGCTCAGCTTCCTCCCTCAAGTGCTTCCTGCACTCAGCTTCCTAGTCTTCCCGCGTTGAACATGCAGTTGTTTGTAAAATCTAGTTGTTTAGCAAAGCCAATTCATTCTCTCCTTTAACCTGTCTCATGTGTCTATTCCCCTCTTTGTATTTCCACAGCTGCCAAATTTCACTCCTTAAAATCTCAGGCAGGGGGACTGAATGGATAAGGACTCGGCGGTCTTGCCTTGAGCTTCATCCCTACTCCACCCGTTCTGTGGCTGAGAGCAAGCAGAGTGGCCAAGAGCGTGGATTCTGGGTAGCCAAGGCCATTTACTTCTTGGTCCTGCTCTGTGTGTGGCTTTGGGCAAGTTACTTAACCTCTTTGTCCTTAGTTCCCTCATGGGCAATTGGAGCTAAAAATAGTACCAGTTTTACAAGTTAATACATGTGAAGTGTTTAGGAGAGTAGCTGGCCTGCAGTAAGTCAGCAGTATGTGGTAGATGTTATCACAATGAACATGCTACTGTTGTTAATGGAGATTACCTTATTCCTAAAGTAACACTTAAGTCACGCCATTTTCTCCCAGTGTATACTGAATCAAGTCCAAACCTCATATCTATACAGCGTATTCAGAGGCCTCAGAATGCCCCCAAACTATCTTCCTCAAATTCAACCTTCTCTAACCTCAGTAGTAATAAAACTACTATACTTACTATTCTCTGTGTACTTTGTATGTGCTTTCTTGCTTCATAGCTTTCTTAATGGTTCACTTGCTTAGTGTGTCCTTACCCCTAGCCTGCGCCTATCCAGGATTCATTCCACATATTACAGGACGCAAACTTCATGAGGAAAGGGCCTTTGTTTTCTTCATTGCTGTATTATTGTTTTTTATTTTGTTTTGTTAATCCTCACCCTTTTCCATTGATTTTTAGAGAGAGTGGAAGGGCGGGAGAGAGACAGAGAGATAAACATGATGTGAGAGAGACACATCGGTTGCCTCCTGCATGCGCCCTGGCCAGGGCCAGGGATTGAGCCTGCAACCAAGGTATGTTGCCCTTTACAGAAATTGAACCCAGGACCCTTCAGTCTGAGGGCCAACACTTTATCCATTGAGACAAATTGGCCAGGGCCATTGTTATATTCTTAGTGTCTGCAAGCAGTGCCTGGAATTCATAGCTGTTCAGATAGTTGTAGAGTGGAGTTAAATGAATGAATGAGTGAAGATGTGTGTATGTTTTCAGGTGTGGAGTGAGCCATTTAACCATGCTAAATTCCAGGCTTTTCTCCTTGATAAATGACAATGGTAAATGATATCTTTTTCACAGTGTCACTGGGAAGGTTGAGAAGCTGTATGTGAAAATATAATGGGAATTATAAAGTGCTGTGTACATGTAAAATGTATTTATTCCGGCTGCTCAATTCTTATTGATCTTTCAAGATCCAGGTCAAATTGTATTTTTTTCCAGTCAATGTTTGCCAGCCATCCCAATCCTAATTTTATAGAAATCATTAACTAGTCTTTATAAAAAAATACTATTGCCTAGTAACATTTATCAATTGCCACCGTGAAAATCTTAAGAATTTTCTTAGGGTTTAGCATAAGACTTACTTTTTTTTTTTTATCCCCAAATGAATTATATGCTTCTTTACAATGGGAATGGTCTTTTGGCATATTTTTTTAACACCTGGATTTCTTACCTGTGATTTCATATTTAATAGATATGTTTGATTTTAAATAGTGACAGAGTTGGAGCTAGAATCAAAGATTTCTACTGGTCTTTCTTTTCCTTTCACCAAACTATTGTCTCTTTTAAATATTTCAGAAGGAGGCAGTTTATGGGCACATTTCCACCCCAGGGGGAAACTTTGGAAGCAGTGCCTTTGTGATCTTATTGTGGCAAAGACAAATGGTGCTGAGTAACTTACACCAAAGTTCTCCAGATGTTAGCCAAGCCAAATATGTTTTCCCTGGTGTCTTCTGTTGTTTAGGAGGCTGGCAACTATAGTTGTGTGTGTGTGTATGTGTGTGTGTGTATTTGTTGTGCACATCTGTGATGCAAAGTTCCCCCTAGAGGTTGGAAAGAAAGTGTAAAGGTTGATGGTGCTGGTAATTCAGCTAGGCTTTGAGTACAGTGAGGATGAAAATATTTGATATATGCGTAAAACTTCAAGTCCTTGGTTGGAGGGGAAAAGGCAATAAAATGAGATTACAATAATGCTTTACTGAGAGCTAAAAATGTAATTCTAAAAAAAATATATCAATGAACATTTTCACCCATTACAGCATGCCTATAGCCATATGTTATGTTATTGGACCCAGTTCCTTCACTGTTTTCTCTCACATTAACTTCTTTCGAAGCTATTTGTATAGGCCCATCTATGTCCAAGAGGTATGGGACTATTATTTTTAAAATACATCTATTTTTGACTTACCTAGCTTACAAATGGCAGTTGCATCAAAAAGCCTCAAATTACATGGAATGGGAAGCGATATATAAAACATCCTCTTTGAAAAAGGCAAATGCCTCTGGGTACTAATTGGGCATCACATCATCAATACCTGGATGCATATCACTTAAATAAAATGGCATCCCTCCGTGATCTAGCTGAGATCAGGCCACTAAAGGAACATTGCAGATGCTGTGTGGCAGAGCACTGGGCTTTGGCAGTTTGAATCTGGCCTTCTCTGATCATTATTCTAACCTCTCCCAACCTCAGTTTTCTCATTTGTAAAATCAGTTGCCCCTGTCCCACTGACCACACTGGGTTTGTAGGAGGATCAAATGAAATCCGGGGCATGGTGACACTTTGAACGAGGATGTACCAAACAAATATAGCTCTTTTGTTCTTATCCTTTGCAGCAGGAGCCCTGAGGTATATAAGCAAACATTTCCTTTTTGTCCAGGAGGGACTTGCTTTGGAGTAAGAACACGGAGTCCGGGAGAGGGATCTGAGAGAGGTTGGAAGGAAGATGGCTATGTGAAAAGAACAGTTTTCTTTTCCTTTCCTCCAATGAGGTGTTCCTGAAAGAAGGGGCCTCCGTAACCAGGAAAGAGGGTAACAATGGGGATTGTAAGAAGAGGCAGGTTAGTGAAAGGAAGATTGAATTAACCCTTAGGAATTTAATAGGTGGGAAGAGAAGATATCAGAGTGTCCACATACAACAGCAAGGAGGGAATATACTCAGTGCAGGAACACTTCCCAGAGCTTCCCAAGGCTCTGGAACCTGCTACAGGCTGTGTAAGTGATCACTACCCCATTTTTCTCCTTAACGGCTGGCAGTAGGTTTCTTAAAATGGAAAGAAAGCCGAAACCGGTTTGGCTCAGTGGATGGAGCGTCGGCCTGCGGACTAAAAGGTCCCGGGTTCGATTCCGGTCAAGGGCATGTACCTGGGTTGCGGGCACATCCCCAGTGGGAGATGTGCACGAGGGAGCTGATTGGTGTTTCTCTCTCATCGATGTTTCTGACTCTCTCTCCCCCTTTCTCTCTGTAAAAAACCAATAAAATATATTTAAAAAAATAAAGTAAAATGTACAGAAACTGGGTGCTTTTTTGAAATGGTGTGTGTGTGTGGTGTGTGGTGTGTGTGTGTCTGTCTTTCTTAGGATAAGAGAGACCTCAAGAAATAAGATAAAATATAATGGAAAGAAAAGCACCAGAATACCTGAGATCCCATGACTTAAGGCAAGGCAAAAAAACGCCAACTGTAGGGATATTACTCAGTACTGACAAGTGACCGGTGAAGCTTAAACAAGTAACTATTTAGATCCTTGATATTTTTACTAAGTGATATGAGCTATTCAACCATTTTATGAGATGAGCCATGTACCAGACTCCTAGTTAATCGGTTACTCTGCTAGTGCTTCTATGTCTAGGAGCTCATATTCACTTTGTGTTGTTAATTAGTTAGACTGCAGATCAGTTGGAATTTGGGGGGCTGCTCTTGGAATCAAATTAATGTTGATAACCTTTTCATTGAGGTACATGTTCCAGATTCCATTTACATGTACAGATACCTTACGTTTAATAACATTTTAGTAAGTAAGAGTATTTAATTCCCACATATTTGGCTGCTTAAATTGTAGCATTTAAAAGTCCTATAAGTATATAATTTTTTGTTTAAAAATAAAGTGGATTTTCCCATCATGAATATAGAACTTCACTTAGAGACTTTTGGCAGGGTTACCAAACTTTATATTTACTGCTTTAACTTTAGTTTTCCTTCTTGCTTGCCTTCTTTTGATGTTATGAACCAATTTTGAAGGATCAAGTGACATTTCCTTAGCAATAAAGAAGAAAGCCTCCCTGCGCAGACTTTAATCAGTGGAGTAAAATAGCATAGAAGATTGTTCCTATATAACATCTTTATTAATCTTCATTCAAAATATGTTACAAGGGAAGCACACATATTTATATAATATTTAACCATTAATGGACCAGAAAGACTGCAAGCTAATGTGATTTGAGATGATTCCAATGGCCCACCAATCTGAAATGTGCAGTTATTATGTACATGAATGGAAAGTTGAAGAATCTCATAGTTCCTCATGGCAGGGTTGGAGGCTTAGAGCTGAGGCGGCCATCTAGCTTCCCGCACGAGGAGACCACAAGGGCCTCAGGGACTGTGCCTCTGAGCCAGCGGATTGAGTCAGCTCTGAAGTCAGTTCATCCTGACTCAGGACCTCCAGTGAGAGGAGTCATACACTCTCTTATATTAAGCCTGTTTCGGTTGCATGTTTCAGTGACTCACAGATTGCAGTTTCCCCATTGTTACCCCCTGTTATGGGAGTTTGGGCCCCATTTCCCCACTCCTGTTTATTCCCACCTGCTTGTTCTTCCCTCTTTAGTTCTGTGTAACTTTCATTTGAAAAATTTTGTTCGTGTTTCTGCCAAGTGACTCAGCTTCCTCCTTTCAGAAGTTTTTGAATTGTTTGAGGAAGACTGGAGCCCCATTCAGGTTAAAATGTAGACTTAAGTTTAGTTTGCAGGACTTTGATTTACTAGGCTAGATTAATTTGGAATTTTTCCATTTGGGAGAGTTATATCTTTTTAAGTTCTTTATTATTGGTGATAGTTAAGTTTGTACAAGGGAACACTTCATGATATTGAATGATTAGATTTATGTTTGTCAAAAATTCTCCTTATTTCACTCATGCTTTTAAAAATTATATATTGACAACCAATATTCTAATTACTGAGGAATCAGAAAGTTCTATTTTTGTCATTTTTAGATACTTAAAACATAAATAGTTAATTTGTGTGTGCCTCACAGAGGAACACAGAGGCTGTTTTTCCCAGGTCTTTTCTTGACCTATCTTCCTATTTTTTTGTTTTAACTTCATGAAGAAACATTTGCTGCTAATCTTGAAATGTTGGGAGTTCTCCTTCACTGGATATAATTTTATTTACATCAAGAAACTGGGAACTATGTTTAAAGCAAACAAATGAAAAACAACAACAGCAACACTCAGGCAGTTTAAGATGTTTGCCAGAACCTGGAAAGAAGTCCGCTAATCCTTTAAAGAATTCTGTAATGGCATGAGATAATGTGCTTGATACTCCACTCCACCTTGCTCTAAGCAGTGGAGAAGTTTAGTAATTATCAGCTTTTTCTGAAGTCGTCTAGAACGAAATGGGGCCTTGTCCTGACATATGGTCTTTTCCTTCTAACCCTTACCCAAGTTATAAGAGGTGTCTAGATGTTCCCGATGTAGCAAGGGACGCCAGGGAACCCCGGGCCCTAGTCGGGGCAGAATGGCGATTTCTCCTATCACCATGGCAGTGGTAGTCAATGCATTTTTATATCCAAGTAACATAAAGATGGTGGTTCTTTACATGGTGACATTTAAACCATGATCATTCTTTTCTGAAATGGCTATATGACAGTTAAAATCAGTGTTTTTTGAGGTAGCTGCAGAACTTGCCCCTCTCCTCAAACTACAGGGGATATTTCGGTGTATTGAGGAAGATTGGAGATTAAGTGAGAAGTGTTGGGATTGGGGTCATGAATGTGACTAGTTAGGAAAATAATTTGCAAATTCAGGGTGCTGATGACTTGGGGAAAAGAAATGCCGTGATAAACATTCAAATAAAACAAGCAACGAAGAATAACGTGAAGGAGAAAGTGATAGAAAAGTGATAAAATAATGTTGGCATTTCCTTAGGGAGACCTAATGTCAAAGGCATAAACACTCAAGCTATTTAGATGTCTCTCTTCCAAATGGGAACTTCTATTTAAGGAAGTTAAGTATTTAACGGCAATGATTGAACATAATGGATGAAATATTTTACACTTGACAGAAACTTCAATCTGAGTTGAAGCTTGTACTCATATATAATGCATTAAAATATGGAATGTAACTTCTGGTTAGCCAAGTTTTAATTTTAAATTTTAGCATCTTTTGTGTATATAAACACAAACAGAAAAGTTATCAAGTTGTCATGTTTCAAGAAAACTTAGATTGAGAACAAGTACATTTCTTGCTACATTGCTATTTGAAATGAGTTCTCAAATAAAAGACTAAGGTACTGTTCTTTAGATCTTTGCTGTTCATTGGAAGTCAAAAGCTGAAAATAAATATAGAATTTATTGAAATGAATGCTTATGGAAGTCTGTTTTCTGGTAATTTAATTCAGCATACTGCTTAGATTTTTCCAAAATTAAATATTGTACTCTTAAGTGGACAAGTTTTTTTTTTTTATTCCACTATAGTATCTGATGGCTTAATGTCACCATAAGTAAACATGGTAATTTGAAATGTAGAATTTCTTTATTTTAGTTATAACTTTATTTGAAAATTAAATTTTTAAACAATGAAAATACTTATGGCTGGAATTTTGAGAGCACTATTTTGACAGTATAAATAACAGATTTTAAAATTTGATAGTGTCTCCATATTAGGAGAGGAATGCAGCTCTGGATTAAATTTTTGACAAACAATCCTTTATTATGACATCCAGGTGATTAATACTTCAACCAAATCATTGTTTTAAAGTATCTCCTTTCACTGCCCATGAGATCTGGAGCTGCAAGCATACATGAAACCTGGCGTCCACTTTGTACCCCTAACCATTCACTTTGGGACAATGCCAGTGCCTTGGTTAGAGTGTTTAAAGTATAGTCTACATGCTATGTTTTAAGAATTAATGTAAGGCCAGACGATTTTTATATGTGACTTTCTTCTTGCATTTGAGTGACACACAGATAATGTCAAAACAAAAGCTTAAGAATGAAAGGTGGTAGGAAAGGAATTTTAAGCAAAAGACACCTTTGCAGGTTTTCCCCTTTGGTTTGAAATGATATAAAATTATTTCACTACTAAAAATGTTAATACCTGTTGAATCTCAATTTTTCAAATACCATAAAAAAGTATCCAAATCATAAGTAATCATATCAAGCAGAAATAATTATTAGAAACTGGGCATATAAATTTCCTTCATAGAGACATTCAAATATCAATATTACATATATGCTTTTCACACAAAACTGATGCAGTGACATTCTTCTCTTTAACTTAACATTTTGCATTCTTTGAAGGGTAATTTTTAATGTCAGCATAGTGTTGCATCCTTGTTTAAATGGGGATGTTTGGCATCTTGCTTTCTATTTGACGTTTTTGCTATACTTCGGTCAATAATTACTCTAGTTACTATAGGTGAATTTTAAAGCAAGATGTCTTTTCAATATAAAAATCTTGGAATATTTTAGGAAAATAACATCAAGCACTTTAAGGTACAGCATAGAATTTCTGTTAAGAAAACTGTAGGTAAGTGACCATTTTAATAGGGCTTATTGAGCTGGTTGCTTACTAGGCAGCTATGTATGGGTTCTGATCTCTGTTATGATGTTTGCAAGAAAATTCCCATTTGTCTTAGAAGAGATTAGTAGTAAATTATTAGCTATAATTTGCTTTAAAGACATTTTCCCCTTGAAATACATATATGAAAAGTTTAAAGCAAGTTTTAATTTTTAAAAATCTTAAATCTGTTTTAGGTTTAAAACATCTATTTCCGTATTAGGGTTATTTTGCTATGGATTTAACCATTGCTTAGCAATTTAATAATCCACGGAATACCTTTTCACACCAACTAAAAACAAGCATACTTTCTAGATGCCTTCTACTGAGGAAGATAATCTGAACATGAAAATATTTATTTTAGATTTACAAGATTGTAAGTAGAACACTACCTATGATTGTGATTAGAATTTACTTTATTGAGAGTTTATCAAGTATGAGTCACGGTACTAAAATGCTTACATTATCTCATTGAATCTTTAGGATTGTCCAGTGAGGTAAACCTGTTGTCCCCATTTTACAGATGAAGGATCTACTGCTGAGAGAGCAGCATGAAGTTGTTGGCCCCTGTCACAGAGCCAGTCTGTGGCTGAGCCAGGAATCAAACTTAGATCTCGAAAGCTGGACTTCTCAATGGCTATGCTTAGACACAGAGTTTGCTTTTCATTTATAAACTAGAGGCCCGATGCACAAAATTCATGTAAGGGCTCGGCCATCACAGCCCCAGCTGCCTGGACCGGAGGCCTCATGGCCCTGCCCCCTGCCTACTGGTTGGTCTGGAAGGTCATTTCGCTGCCTGGTCTAATTTGCATATTAGTGCTTTATGATATAGGATATTATGCAGCCATAAAAAAGGAAATCGTAACCTTTTGCGATGGCATGTATGGACCTGGAGATTATTATGCTAAGAGAAATAAGCCGGTCAGAGAAAGATACATATCACATGATCCCACTCATGTGGAATCTCATGAACAAAATAAACTGACAAACAAAATAGAAAAGAGATATGGGTGCATGGAACAGACTGACAGCTGTAAGGGGGGCGGGGGGGCGGGGCTGGATGAAAGAAGGTGAAGAGATTAGCTAAAAAACATATGTGCAGAACACATAGACACAGACAATGGCATGGTGATGGCCAGAGGGAAGGGGGTTGTGGGGTAAGTAGAGGTGAGCAAAGGGGGAGAAATGGGGACCAAAAGAGACTTTGTTGGGACGATGTGGGCATGATTCAGTATGCAGATGATGCTGTATTGAATTGTACACTTGAGACATGTTTGGTTTTGGAATCAGTGCCACCCCTATACTAGTAAATGTTAAAGCAAAACAAACCAACCCCCGCCCCCCAGAGTTTGTCATTTGCTTTTTCATGTTGGTGGTATTTGGAACTCGATTGAATTGTCTCTGCATTGGCTCACGTATAGAGTCTTTGTGCCATGAATCCATACCCAGGACGTAGTTTATGGAAAAGCAAAAGATGCCTCTTATTAAAGAGTAGGGTATGTACAGAGAGGGGTGAGGCTGGGGAGTCACAGGATGTGAAACTCATTTATTTCTGCTGCTTTATGGTCTTGTACAAATATTAAAAAACAACAACTAGGTTGTGAATTTCTTTACTTTTATGAAACGTTTTAATTTCTGTAGAGTTGCCATGCATTATTCAAGATTATAAGATGATTTGAATTTCAGGAGCAGACAGATTTTCTGATGAGGATTTCAAGCTGTGTAATTATGAAACCCATATAGGTTAAAAGTTCAGAACTCGTTAGCTAAATCATTAAAAAAATAACCAGTTTCTAAGCCTGGCATTTCATTTGGGGGGGTATGGTTACAGTGCCACTTACTGAGGACTCCCGGACTCTGCCTCATGTCCCACCGCATGCTGGAGTGTCCGCGACCATTTACCACATCGCTTATCCTATGTTACTATATAATTTATCAAGAAAAATCATATTTTATGGCGGCGAATTTGATGCTACAAAGTAAGGCACATTCCTAGCAATTCCTTTAACACTTTTGTTGGCTCCTTAAAAATTCAAGGAGGTTAATGAATGAGTGCCAGATATCAGAAAGGTTCATTGGAACCTGTTACAGGTGTCGGGGCACACATTTAGGAAATGAACTGCAAAAGTCCTTCAGAAAATGAGTTCGTGTTTTGGAATAAAATATAATGAAATTACCATTCACATTAAGGAGATAGCTCATACGGAGTATTTTTTATTGGGGTAAAGTATATGTAATAGAATATATTGTTGTAACTATTTTTATTTGTACACTTCGTAGACACTAAGTACATTGACTATTCATCTTCAGAACTTTTCATCTTATGAGCGGTTTTTGTTTTGAATGAAGTAATGCAGACGTCATTGAGAATATGTTTGGATTCATAGAGGTGCTTAGAACCTTTAAAGCTTTTGACTTTTCAATTTATGTAGCAATGAACTTTGATGATGTACTATATGGCATCCAATGATACAGATGAAATACTTGCTCAACTTTTGAAATACTGTCAGGGTCATGCTTGTTTTCTGTGGGATGCAAGGATATGGAGGGGGAAACTACATTCACATAAAAACAATCTCATGTAGAACTAGTTGAGATGATTAAAGATATCATGATCATCAAACAGTTAAAGCTAGAAAATAAAATACGGTATTGATGAGCTTTTTGACAGGCATGAAGATTTTAATGCACGTTATCTTGCTTTGCTAATCAAGGAGATTGAGATGCATTTGCCTGTTAAATACAAGTTGCTTTCGGCTTAGTTATCAGGGATTTTACATTTATTGTCTCTTCATTTGAATGCTACATAAACCCTCTCCTTTACATCTGAGGGGGTCACTATTTTTTTCCTTTAGAGTATTACTGTTATATGTTGAGAATATATGTAATTTTAATGCGTGGAGAATAACAAAAAAGAATTTTTTATTGCTTCATTTCATGCTTGGTAAGATTCCAACTGTCAAAACATTATAAAATTTTGAACCTCGAGGCACATTTCATCACCAGAGTACTAATTACTGCAGAGAACTGGAGCGAGTCATTATGGAGTAGTATTTATTAGAGCTGCCCAATTTTAATGTGTTTTTTTTTTCCTTTTGGACCAGAGACACTTAAATAAAAGGTTAAGCTGTTTTGGCACAGAAGAGGGAAGAAAAACTGCATAGTGCATGCAACACTGTCAAATATAATACAGGAAGGGTGGGATTAATTGAAAATTAGTCACCGACTCACACAGAGACTTGACATCTTATTTTCAGAGATGCTCTGAGTAGGGCAGATCTTATTCTTGATTTATTTTCATTTTGTTTAATGTTGGACACCTGCTGTGTGCTGGGCACCGGTGATATGAGGGGAATGTAAAAGACAAATGTTTCCCTTCATGGAGCCTCTATTCTTTATGGGGAAAGAGATGAGCAAGGCAGCAACAATTATATAGCAAGTAATGTGTAGTAAGGGCTATAAAGACCAACACAGCAGAGGAAAGGGATAGAGAGTGTGTGTTTGGGGGACTGTAGAGGAAAGGGCACTTTAAATAAACAAGTTAAAGGAAGCTTTTCTGAGCACCTGACATTTTAGAATTGTCGTGAATGAAGGCCATTTTGAAATATTAGTCATATAAAATTTTAATAGCACACAGCTACCTCTCCTATACTATACATAGTATGAATAAATTACTATAAAATGTAGTAAAACACACAAAAATAACTGTCAGCTATTAAATATGCAATACTCTACTTAATAGATGTTTTATTAAATTTACATCATGTACAAGGCACTGACTAAATACTAACTCAACTAGAGGGAGAAAAGATAAAGGATGTATCTCGGTGTTCAGGAAAATTACAGTCCAGTGTCAGTCTTTGTGGTTTCCTAAGAGAACTGAAAAGCACAGTCCAAAGCAAAGTGTGTGGGATGTAACAGTTTTCTGTTTGGCCAAACACTAGGAAAGTGTATTATTTGGTAATTATTTACAGTTTTGTCTCTTCATCTTTATTGCTCTCCTCTCCCCAGCCAACACTATGAGGTCCTTTGATGGTGATCATATATTCATTGCAAGTACTCAGTACATAATAGATGCTCAGTAAAAGCTCTTAGGGTGAATGATTTGAGTGACTGAGGACAAAATGTAAAAAATGTCCAATTTGTAGTATTACAGAGTTGTAGGCTGAACTTTAAGGGTCATTGTACCTTTGCATGCTAAGGATTTTATATTGGCCTCAGAGTTAAGCACTTGCTGAATAAAGGATTATTAACTTTCAAAGATTTTAAGTGTTTAAATGATTGAGGAATAATGGTAGTTGCATCTTTAGAAAGTTTCATCTTTTTACTTTGAACAGGCTAAAGAAATCAGAACTAAATACATATTTTTAATCCTCACTTGAGGATATGTTTTTATTGATGAGAGAGAGAGAGAGAGAGAGAGAGAGAGAGAGAGAGAGAGAGAGAAAAAAGATAAGAGAGAGAGAAGAAACATTGATGTGAGAGGGAAACATTGATCAGTAGCCTCCTGTACATGCCCTGACCAGGGACTGAACCCGAAAACTAGGTATGTGCCCTGACTGGAAATCAAACCCTCAACTTTTTGGTGTATGCTCCAACCAACTGAGCCACCCTACCAGGGTTATAATTAAATATTTTATTTTTTATTAAATTTTGGGGGTGACATTGGTTAATATAATTATATAGGTTTCAAGCATACAATTTTATAATACATCATCTGTATATTGCATTGTCTTCACCACCCAAAGTCATATCTTTATCCGTCACCATGTATTTGACCTCCTTTACCCTTTACTACCCATTCACCCCCTTCCCTCTGGTAACTGCCATTCACCATTGTCTGTGTCTATGTTTTTGTTTGTCTTGTTTGTTCATTTGTTGCTTTCAGTTTTATATCCCACATATGAGTGAAATCATGGTTCTACAAAGTGAAACTAATCAAAACATCATGGAATTAGCAGAAAAACAGACACAGACCAATGGAACTAAAAAGCTCTGCCCAGAAAACACACACACAAATAACTGTCAACAAAACAAAAAGAAAACTAACCGATGGGAGAAAATATTTGCAAACAACACTGGTAAGGGGTTAGTATCCAAAATATATAAAGAACTCATTCAACTCAACAACAACAACAACAAAAACAAAACACAAACAATCTAATTTGAAAAATGGGCAAAGGACCTGAATGAGGCACTTCTCCCAAGAAGACATACAAATGGCCAACAAATATATGAAAAATGCTCAATTTTACTAGCTATTAGGGATATGCAAACCAAAACTACAATGAATTACCACCTCCTATTATCAATGAGATAATAGAATGACTATTATCAACAAGACTAGTAATAACAAGTGTTGAGGAGGGCGTGGAGAAAAAGTAACCCTCATTCACTGCTGGTGGGAATGCGGACTGGAATAGTTACTATAAAAAACAGTATGGTGGTTCCTCAAAAAATTAAGGATAGAGTTACCATCTGACCCAGTAACCCTTCTTCGGAGCATCTACCCCAAAGATTTGAAAACAATTATTTGTAAAGGACAATCTGTGTTCATTGCAGCATTATTCTTGGTGGTAAGGCATAGAAACAACCCAACTGCCCTTTGATAGATGATTAAATAAATAAAGAAGATGTGATACACACACACACATACACACACACACCCACACACACACACACACACTGTGGAATACTACTCAGCCACAAGAAAAGATGAAATACTCTCATTTGCAACAAAATGGATGGATCTTGACAATATTATACTGAAAATGTATTTAGTATATAAACAGAGGAGTACATTTATTGAGATAAATATTTCATCATTTACCAGGAAATGACAAATTGTTTTTCAAATTGGGTGTGCCAGTTTTCATTGCCTATATATTTACTTCCTTATGTTTTGGTAAATATACATAACACCAATTTAACCATTTACACCATCTTAAGTGTACCATTCATCAGTATTAAGTAAGTATATCCACATTGTTGTGCAACCATCCCCACCATCTGTCTCCAAAAATGTTTCATTTTCCCCCAGCTAAAACTCTGTACCCATTAAATATCAACTCCCATTCTACTATCTGTCTCTATGAATTTGACTATTTTTAAGTATGGAAGGTATCATGCAACACTTGTCTTTTTGAGATTCGCTTATTGCACTTAGCATGTCTTCCATGTTCATCCATGTTGTAACCTGTGTCATAATTTCTTTCCCCTTTTAAGGCTAAATAATGTTCCAAATTATGTATATACCCCATTTGTGTATCCATTCAACCATCAACGTTGTTTGATAATCATCTTGTATTTTTTCTTTCCAGTCTTGGAATCAATAATTTCTCCAAGAAGTTCTGGTTCCTTTTATTGGAGAATAGTATTGGGGTAGATGGAGGTGCTACTTGTATTGGTTACTATGGATGCATTGTTTCTAGGTCTTTTCAGTATACAGAGCTAGGAAATACATGTTTATTAGCACATAGGTATATGCACATTTGTATTTATTTTTCTCCTTACTAACTTGGACATCTATTAAAATCCCTGAGGTCATATTGATGCCTCAGATTCCAGCCCACCACTGCAGACTTAATTCTAACCTTTGCTCTCTTTTTATATTTAGGTCCTTTCTCTGGGATTAGAAGTCTGGCTATCTTTATTGATAATATAGACTTAGTTATTCATATTTTTATATACACAGTATAATTTCAGATTTTCTATTCCGTACCCCTGTATGAAGGAAATTTACTGGCTAGAGTATTTGTATTCATACATATTCTTTTTAAGCTTAACCATAATACATTTATTTGACTAGAGAAAAGGAACACTCTAAAAGTCAATGAATAGCAAGTGTTCATATTGTTCATATTTTCCTATTTGTCTTACAAAGTTTTTCGTGCAATTTTTTAGCTTGTGTCAAAATGTGAGTAAGGTTCGTGATCTTTCTGTGATTAAATTATATGAGCCAGTACTTCAGGTTGCCTATATTAGTTTGGGCATCTGTCACTCATCATCTGACAAAAGCAGTGTGATTGGTCAGTCAGTTCTGTCATTCCACAAATAACAGAAGACACCTCTTCTGACTTAAGAAAATTATTTCAGGAGAAGAAAATCAGATACAGTGAGAATATGCACGTAAGCACTCCATATTATTTGAGAACACCACATTATACTGTCTAGTTATCTCTGTGATATCCAATTATATGAAATGCAAGTTCTGATAACTTCTTCACTGTAATTTACAAAAAGAAAATCCCAACCAACAAGGCAAAAATTATGGCAAGTCATCGGTATCTAATACCTAATCACTTTGCTTGTGGGTTTACCATTCACTTTCCAATTTGACAATATGCTATGGGGCTGTGCTGTAATTTTCATTTTAGGCTATACAACAGAAATGATATTACATTTAATGGCTGAATAGCTTCCATGTTACAATTAGAGGTATCCTAAGCAATGAGAGGTGGCAAATCATCCTTTGAAAACAAAATTACAGGACACTCACAAAGAACCAGCTTTTCAAAGGCTTACCAACAAGCCATTCTTGAAGTGTGCCTTCCTAATCTCTACTAAACTGATTCAATTGAGGTCATAGTTGCTTTTGAAAGGAATGCTCTATAGAAAGAAATCTTAGTTTTCAGGAATCAAGAGTGAAGAACTATGGGAGATAATAAAATAATTAAAATAGATTAGTAGTTGTGAACCTATCATTTTTAAAATTTTAATTTAATATGGGATTCCTGTCTTTACTGACAACTGTGTATTTAATCCTAGTAAAGTTTAATTCCCAGTGACACTGACACATTTTAAGAACAATTGTTGTAAATGTGCTTTTACAGAAAAATCAGTTATTTTTCTAGTGGGTGGATTCTTTTTCCTGTAGATTTCGCTAGACAAGAATTTTGGTTGTCATTTTAAAAATATGCTTTTAAAGCTATTTCAGTTTAGTCAACATTTTTAAAAGCAGATGCTGTTTTTCTTTCCATTTCTGCTGCTGTTGACTATGAAACTGATTATTCCTGGCATTTAATTAATTAAAACGTAAATTGTAACTCAGACTACTTTGTTTTGTAACCAGATTTCTGTGCAGAGCATATGGGAAGACACAGTTTGAAATTTGCAAGACATTTTAGAGAAGATGACGGTCTTCTTTGAAAGAGACAGGACTTTGGAGTGCCCAGTTCTTTGTAGCTGAATTAAGGCATCTTAATTCCCTTTGTCCCTTTGAATTAGCTTCTCAAGATCTAAAGAGTCAATCCAGGGTCCTGGATCTTTTGTGATGTGGCCTTAGATAGTCTTTCCAACTTATTTTCCACACACTCACCCTTCTCCCCTAGCCCACAGCTCTTTCCAGGTGTGGCTTTCACTTTTTCTTGGACTTGAGAGCCAGCTGTGATCCTCACTGCTGACCTTTACATATGCTCCTCTCCCCCTTCACTGCCAGGCCCATTCATATATATCCCCCTGGTCAGAGAGTCCAGTCCTCTGAGGCCCGTTTCCACATTGCATTGAATTAAAGTTGACCTGCCATAGAACTCTGTGATGCCTGCCTGCCCGCCTCCACAGTATTTCTCAGTGGGCCATCAGACTTGCCTGGCCAGCTCACTTGTGGGACTTAACCCTGTCATACGGAAGCTCTGTCTCAGGCGCGTGCCATGGATTTACATTTTTAACAAGCACTAATGTATGTTCCTGTGTATATTGACATTGGAACATTGCTACATCAAAGTGCATACTTTAAAGGTAGGGATCAATTCTTTCTTGTATTTGGATCGGTGCTGCACATTTATTAGCTGATCCGTAAGTGCTTGGCACATAAACACTAGGATCCGAGTCCTGTACTCTCCCTAAGAGGCAACGATTCTCTTCAGTCCGGTCATGGTTGGCCCACTTATATGTGGTACTAAGTTTAGGTTATAGCTTTGCTACTCAAATGGTCGTCCACAGACCTGCAACAGGTGCATCACCCAGTCTTGGGCCCCACTCTTGACTTAACTAAATCAAAACTTGCACTATAACACAAACACATATCGAATGGTATGTACATTAAAGTTTGAGAAGCACTTTCTTAAAGGGCCAGAGTTGCAATGCATTCTTGGAATAGAGTGGGCAGGATTTTAACACCTTAGACAAGGAGACACTATTTAATGAGGCAGTGGGACTTGAACCTTTAAAAGATGTGTATTGGAAGATAGGGTGCTTCCAGGAGAAGCTGGAGGGAATGGACTGTTACATAAGTCATGATGTGCTGTGGAAGAAGCATGCAAGGATAAGGTTACCTGGTTTCTTTATATTGATGTAGGTTGGGTTGGGGCACTAGGGAGCAATTTCATTTTTCCATTTTTTCCACCAGGATTTTTCACAATGGAATGTGCACCGGATTCCCTTAATAATTGCAGAGTGTGCAGTTAACAGTGATTGCAGGTTTAATAAGGTGATCCAAGATTTAGAAGCACCAAGTGGGAATCTGAAACAATTTTTCACTATTAGGAAATAGATTCAGTGGAAACTTGAGAGGTGGGTGCACATTTCTGAGGCATTTTGGTTTAATGTTAAAATATTTCTAACTTCCTTAAACCCAATCAATATGCCCACATGAGTAAATAATTAAGATTTTTTAATTACTTCCACAGGGTTTTCCTCTTAATTGAGTTTACATGCTTGGAAATGCCAAGAGCCTGTTGCTTAAGCCTTTCCATTTTCTCTCCTCTTTCACTGCTCCTCCCATTCCTCCCCTATTTTAGCCTTGAAGTGTGAACAGGTGAAAGTCTTTCCTCTCTTTGATTTCAATTCAGCCAGTTTGTGGTCTGGTGAGGTCAGTGGTGGCTTGGATTGAAGGGAGGAGTAGCAAAGGGGGCAATCCAACAGACGCCCAAAGTCATGCTGCATAATTTAAATAAGTATGCTGTTGTAAAGTGAGAAGTAAGAATTGCAGTAATCCCACCCTAGCCAGTTTTCTCAGTGGTTAGCGCGTCGGTCCATGGACTGAAGGGTCCCGGGTTCAATTTCAGTCAAGGGTACTTACCTAGGTTGCAGGCTCAATCCAACCAATCCATGTGTCTCTCTCACCTCAATGTTTCTCTCTCTCCCCTTCCCTTCCACTCTCTCCAAAATCAATGGAAAAAAAAAAAAAAAAGACTTGCAGTAATCCCTTTGTCAGCCGAAGGCGGGCAGGTAGCCAGAGAGCCAAGCTGGGAAACTAAGACAGTGAGGGGAGCAGAGTATTGGGGGAGAGGGCTGTGCTGGTGACAGGTCAGGGGCGGCAAGTTGCCTGCAGGTGGAGAGAGCAGCAGTAGCCAAGGTGTGCATGCTTGGATGTCTCTCAGCCCCTGACAGCCAGGCCCAGCTTCAGCTTAGGACGTTCTCCGTTTCTGTGCTCCGTGGCCACAGCGATTGACATTTGGGATGACAGCTCTGCCGGCTCACCTCAGACCAAATTTGCATGTATTGTGTGTTTTTTAATGTTATGTGAATGTTCTAGTTATGGCACTTTGGGTTTCAAGGGCCAAGCATCTAACTCAGATGATCGTTTAAAGTGTGTTACTGTAATGGAACATGGGTATTTCAGGGGAACTCCAGGGTGGGAAGGCAGGCCTCTTGAGAAATGAAAGGAGGAATGGGGTGTTTTCAGGGCCGGAAGCAGCCTCCTCTCAGGATGTACAGGGCTTCACTCATCTGTAGGTTGCTCTTGGAGATCTGGTCTCTGTCTCCTGTTTCTCTTCCCCGTCCCCTTGATTGGTTCTTACTGCTCACTGACCTTGCACATGGCCTCCATCCCAGCACTGTCATGACTTATTAGGTTCAGTATCCGCTGTTGACTGGCAAGAGTCTCTTGAGTCTTGGATCAAATTCAAAGGGGAGGGAGAGTACCCACTTTCTTCATTTTATCCCCATAAGCCAAACCAAACAAGTGCTCGGCTGCCTCTGAGAGATGTGCATCCCTCGTCAATCAGCTTTGCTGAGTTTGGGGTGGGTCATATGACATGTAAACTCGCTTCCCTCGGAGACGGCAGGAGCATCAGGTAATGAAATATATATGTATCATTGCATTTTAATCATGATTACCCATGACATGTTTGGTTAACCAACAATTGTACAGTTTTAACTCTTTTCAAGACACATTTGGTAGAATTTACAACCATGCATAAAATACACCTTAAGAGAATGTATTACCTAGTGGATAGACAATAGCTGAATAAGCCAAACAGTTTATTCTTTAACAACTTGAAAGTAGTGTATTTATAGTTGTATTTTATAATGTAGTTGAACTTCCTACTTATTATCTGACCTCATTTTGTAAAGACATGCTTCTAATGAAACTTTTCAAAAGCATATCTTGTGGATTACTTTAGTTGAAAGCATTTTCTTATAATAGTTATAATGGAGTAATTATTTCATGCCAAACAGGTCTAGTGTGGAATATTTATAGACTGAGGTATGTTTTCAAAGCCTAGTGGATTAGCAAAGAGTTGAGGAATTAGGGCCAAGTGCCTTCAAATGCTTGTCTCTTTATTTTTCAAATTAAAGCCAGTATTTGAATAGATAGAAAATCTAAGTGAACATCTTTGATCATCTTAATAATAGATATCTTTAAAGTGTAAATTATCTGCTAACTCAATTCACTGTAATGCTATGTGAATTGATGTATTGTTACTTAAAAATTTGTAATTTCAATAAAAAATATGCAAATTTTTAACCACGTGTAACCTTCTGGCTATTTTGTTTTGCCTTTTTACCCAGTTCTTTCATAATCCAAAATTTTTAAAATTAAAAAAAAATTATTCATCGTTTTTAATCACATTAAAATGATAAAGATAAACCAGAAGTATTGTTACTCACATAGTTATCTTTTCTATGACCATGAATTTCAGGACAATCTATACAGTCATTCTTAAGATACTTCTGAATTAGGTTAATATTCCATCTCTTCATAGAAGTTAAATGATAGGAAGTTAGTAACCAACTGAAACTTTGTTGTGAATATATAAGAACAACATGGAACCCAAACTATTTAAATACTATTCTGTAGTTGTGAATAAATCCCAGGAATAAAGGTGTTCATGAATACCCAACTTCTCTTTTTTCTGCTCAAGTGAAAATTTAAAATAGTTGTCTCTTGAAGTTACTTCTGTTTTAAAGTTTTCTTTGTCAGTATCTGCAAGAGGCATGGAACAATGTTGCCTTTATAAAACGTTTATGAAGGTCAAATGAAAATACTGTAAACTCTGTCATTTAGCAGTACTAGTACATTAATTGGCGTTTGGATTGATTATGCTAAAATGCTAATAGAAATTTCATTCTTACAATTTTAAATTACTGCGAGCAAACTAAAACATCCACGCATGAAATAGCATCTCTTATGTGTAATCGTATGTAACAAACAGATACCACCTTAAGTTCATCGCCACC
>NW_006287548.1:1329530-1342737 GCF_000327345.1 Myotis davidii
TGACTTTCATACATGGTAACTGTGTTTTCATCTTCGGTCTGCCCAAATTTGAATGGAAGGATGGTATTGGGCCTTTTAAAAATTAAATGTGATAACATAACTCAAACTACAATATTGGAATCGAGGTAAAAACTGCATATTGCTTAACATTCAAACAACATTCACAATTATCAACCCGTTGGAAAAAAGATGCCACTGAGCTACTTGCTCTATAATATGGGAAAGGAACCAGATGGTTCATGATTGGAAAAAGAAAAAGAATGAATAGCTTGATGTCTTTTGTATTTTCAGTGAGTTCTTTCTTAAAAATATTTTTTATTGATTTCAGAGAGGAAAGGAGAGGGAGAAAGAGATAGAATCATCAGTGATGAGAGAGAATCATTGATAGGCTGCCTCCTGCATCCCCTCTCCCCCCCAACCCCACTCCACTAGGGATGAGCATGCAATTTACGAATGTGCCCTGACCGGAAATCCAACCATGAGGCTCAACTACTGAGCCACAGTGGCCAGGCTTTTAGTGAATTCTTGAACCAAAGGGAAAAATTAAACATAAAAAAGAAATCATTGTCCAAGGATCTTGATCAGACAATGAAGGCCTGGCTCTGTCAGCAAGCAGTAGGCACAGGAACTTTAGCCACATCCACATGACTCAGAGATGACCAGGAGGGACGCCAGTGATGCTGGTTGTGTTAGTTTATGACGTTAATTGCTTTGATAGAGACCAGATGACAGAGCTTTAAACAAGATACATTTATTTCTCTCTCTTGGAAAAGTCTGAGTTGAAGGTGATTTGGGGAATGGAATCCAAGCATCTCTGCTCTCAGAGGTCTGTCTTATCACACTACCATGCTTTAGCAGTGGTTCTTAAACCTGTCTATTCATTAGATTTATCTGGAGAATTAAAAAAATTACTCCTGGGCTTTATATCAGAATACAATTTAGTCTCTGAGATTTAATACCACCCTAGACCTACTGAATTAGAATCCGTGGTCAGAATTTAGTAATTAGACCTCACTTAGCTGCAAGGGAGGCAAGGAAGATAGTCTCTAGCTGCAGGCAAGTGTGCAGGTGAAACTTGGTTGGTTTTATTATTAAAAAGAAGGTAGATCCTAGGGCAGTGGTTCTCAACCTGTGGGTCACGACCCCTTGGGCAGTTGAACGACCCTTTCACAGGGGTCGCCTAAGACCATCCTGCATATCAGATATTTACATGACGATCCATAACAGTAGCAACATGACAGTTATGAAGTAGCAACGAAAATAATTTTATGGTTGGGTCACAACATGAGGAACTGTATTTAAAGGGCCAGAAGGTTGAGAACCACTGTCCTAGGGGATGGTTAGTTGTTTTTTACTTGCCAGTTAGAGTTTGAGACACTCACAGTAATAATGATTTAAGGTCAATTGGTAGAGAAGGAAGAACAGTGATAGAGTGGGAGGCTAGTTGGCATAAGTGAAGTTGGGGTGGTGCTATATTGAATACCTACAGGGAGCCCAAACTCCATCCTATTGGAGTCAAGCATGTAAAACGGCCAGATCTTGAAACTCAAGGGCCCTTTTAGAGGGGCAGCTCTACCAGTTGCCCTTTAGGAAAGCGGACTAGGTCTTTACACATCCAGTTAGAAAGCTAGATCTTTACTGAAATACCAGCCAATTTAACATGTTGGTTATGGTTTAACAGCCACTTACAAATTCCAGCCTCATTTTTTATAGCATCATATTTAGAAGACAGAAAGAGCATTTTTCTCATTGACAAAATTGTCCCTCAAAATTCATTCTAATATCTATAATAATAAAAGCGTAATATACTAATTAGGCCGGAAGTCCTTCCAGACAAAGCTGGGGCTGCCAGGGCCGAGCCCCTTGCATGAATTTTGTGCATCGGGCCTCTAGTTTAACATTATAAAAGGAAATTTGCTGAAAATGGCCACGTTGTCTGCAGAGGCGCTTTGTAAACTGAATGACTACTGATATTTTTAGTGCTTTGCACTGTATTTGCACAGACGCACTCAATGAATAAAAGCTGAATAAATGATACAATGAATAAAAGCTGAATAAATGATACCTTTGTTAAAGAGTCATTAGTGTTTGCATCCCCAATATAAACCTTTACTGATTTTAATGAAACTAATGTCATTAGGATATATTTCTGACATACTCTTTTCTCCATTGTCACACACTAGGTAGATTTAAATAAGCTTTTTATCCATTGACAAATATTGGATCTCATAGATTGAGTTAATTACTTGGTAGAAAGTTAACTCTTATGCTTAGTTGGTCAAGATGTTATTCAGTGAATTTGTCATGACTTTATAATGACATAAATATATTTCTAAAAATGTTTCACTTGTATTTGTTTGTCTGGTAATATCTGGTTGTCAGATGCCTTGGCAGTGGCAACTACTTGGATGACAGTGCTGTTGGATTAGATGGGCTTACATTCTGGGCTTACTTGCTTGGTTACTGTGCCCGTTGCACAAATGGAAATGTATTCCTTTTCGTCAAGATAGCTGTTGTCTCTAAAATGCCAGATTAGTGAGACAAGAGATGGGGCTTATGGGTTGATATATGCTCTCAGAATTTGGACAGGTATTGCAATTTTTCACTTTTATTGATTCCAGATAGTGTTATCCTTGTTAATGTGGATGGGGAAATACTGAGGCTTTTGTGAGTGCTTGAATTTCTCTAATTCCCCTGTCTAAAAGGCAGTCACTGTGTGGAGCTCTGTAGGGACATCCTCTAAAAATGGGCTGGATGCTCTCCTCCGCCCCCTTGGTCATTTGAAGGGGGACCGAGGCTGTGGCATCTGCACCCCACTCTTACCCTCTGCCTCCTGCTGTTTTGTTTGACCGAAAATTGTGGGTCAAGGATGGTGGCTGAGAATTAGCATAGAAAGGATGATTGTTTCATCAATGTTGAGTAATTGAAGTATAATTTTTATGAATCACTGTTTGACACTTACCTCTCTCTGGGAAATGAGTAGTTGATATCCTATACAGAACCATTTGGCCACTTCTAAATATAAAGTACTTTCCGAATCAGTTATCTTTATTTTTTAAAAAATTAGCCGAAGTTCTTAAAAATTCATCTTTTCACGCCAACACAGACTTATAGATGCTGTCAATACGTTTTTAACAAAGTGAAGTACACTGGTTTTAAGATGAGTTAGCCACTTGATAATGATTCAGATCATTTCATGTTTATTCAATAAATGTATTAAAAATAAGAATGGTATATTTATGGAGAATTCTCAAATTGCTTTGAATTAGCTGACATTTCTGTTAGGCATAATACATATATTTTGTAATTTGTGAAAAAAAATTAGCTTGATTATGTTTCTCAGGAAACCAAAGACATTCATCTGTTTCTTTCAGATTGGTGAGAGGACAAAAAGGAGATTTTGTCATTTGGTTTATTGTATTTTTCACTATTCTCTACAACACCAGTCAGAAAATAAATCATGTTTAACACTATCCTACATGTTCTGAAGGGAGGTCTTCTGTTCCACATTAAACTTATAGAACCTCAGGATTTAAAGCCTTTCTCTTTCAAGGGAAACAAAAGTGAGCTGGAAATCAGGCATGGGCCAAGAGGGCAGGGAGGTAAGTCACTTACAAGAAGGAAGTTGGGAATCCGGGGCGAGGGCACGATGGTTGGAGCGATAGAGGTCATGATCATTTGTAGGAGAAAGTGGACATGATGGAATAAATTGAAGGTTGACCAGGTAAGAATTTTGATAGAGGCCAGCATATTAGGATTGACATGTTGGTCCAACCTAATTACTTTTATGACCTGAGAGTAAATTCCAAATTTCTCCTGGCAAGAAATAGTGATTTTTCCCCCCTATGCTAGTAATAAATTTACTGATTGTGACTTCTTATATATGCCTTCTAGGCACAAAAATGAGAACATGAAAACTATTATTCTTACAATTTCTAACCTTATGGCCAATGCCTTTGCTTCCTTATACTGGTTGCATTATGTTTTCTTCTTGGTCAGAACCGTCTTATGTACTGCTGTACTGGAAGCCTTGCTATTACCTTTGACATTCCAGAGCACTTTGCATCTCCCTGCCACCTTCTAAAAGAGCAGTAGCTATAACTCTTTCATTAAGGAAAGTATGACAGGCAATCAGTCATTCACTTTTCTCATGTATCATTGCTAATCAAAGTCTTAATTTTTAGTTTCTTTTCTCTTTTGCATTTCAGCTTGCTTTTCCTTAGAAGATGCAGACAAATAATTACTATAAAGTGTAAAAAATAGAATGTCCCCCAATCTTATGGTTGACTCAGAGTGAAATCTTTTATGAATTTCATGCCCCACATGGAGCAATACTCAGCACTGTATTCATAGCGAGAATGCACTTTAGAATTAATTATTTGTGCCATTCATGCAGGTATTCCCTTACTATTAAATTATTGCTTTCTTATTCAGTATAAATTTGCTTTTCATTGTGTTAGGTGTGACCTCTGTCATCAGTGGATAGTTAAAAATTCCCTTCCAGGAATTCCCTCTGATTATCTACAACATTTTGGTTTGAATAATAGGCATGCTGCATAACTTGGAGAGGTGGCCCTTTGATATGCAGATTATTAATTATTTATGGAGTGACTATGTGGAAAGGGGAGTAGTAGAAGATATAAATTAGTAGAAAATACTGTCCTTGCTTTCAAGGAGTTTATGATCTTATTGGGGAGGCAAGGTGTACTTGGAAGTCTGATTATGTGCCTAAGGAAGTAATACAGGCCATCTATGCTGTCGGATGGGTGTGGGTGAGTGTGAGGAAGTTACAGAGAGCTGGGTCAGTAGGCTGACCCAGTCTACTTATGATTGTTAGAATTTGACTGGTCCAATAGCGGGCAACATGGAGTGAGAATTGAGAAAGTGGCATCTTATCATAAGTCCAGTGTGGTAGAAATCTCTACACTGCAGTAGAGTGGTGAACACATTTAAAACGACGGGAGATTCACTAGGAGGAAATTGAATATGAAGAAAGACAAATCGAGGTTTTCTTCCTGGAGGTTTCCCTCTTTTGTTTGAACTGTGGCTATTTGAATAGTCCACTTCAAAATCCCATTTCATCAAACAGGGGAAGGGACCCTTTGTAGGACATAAAGAGGTAATTTGGTGGACATAATTAAGGATATCACTTAAAGTATAAGAAAGCATGAGAAAAGTGTCATCTTTTCTTACCTGGGAAAAGCAAGAGAGAAAGTGCCATGAGCGTATATATGGAAGTTTATATTAATGTTTTCTATTTAATAAATGTGATAGAAAAATACAGTTAATATAAAGTAGGAACTAGAGTGAACATAGTAATTTTACCTATTTCATGTGCTACAATCTGTTTAATTTGTCACATTTTACCGCCCTTCTAATCACTTGAATTCATATTTTGCATAAAATTTTAAAAATACTTTGGAACGCTGATCACGTTGGAAGAACCTCTTTTCCTTAATGGTGCCATTTGGTTTAACATCCACTGGCCATTTTCAGTACATTTGTTTAGGGTCTGTGAAGTCTACTTTACATATTTTATATATCCAAGAAATTAGGTATAGAGCATTAATGCATTTGAGGCTCTGGCGTATATTCATCCAGTATTTAGTAAACTCTTGCCTTCCTTTATCAGGGTATCTCAGAGAAAACTTCAAAGAAAATGACAGAAACCCAAAGAAATACTCCTGTGGCCAACTTTATACGCTTGTGGGAGGTGACAGGATGTGTTTCAAGGACAATTCGACACGATTCCTACCAGTGTCCCATAGCCAAGGACATCTGGGAAGTGACAGTAGCTGACAGACCATTTGGCACAGCAGAAATCAGAAATGGACTAGCTCAGTTGGATGAAAATGTCATGCTGACTAGGAGGCTAAGAAGTAGAACGCAGCAGTGACAGCCTGTGCAAACAGGGGCTGCGAGCATTAACTAGTGGACAGATTGAGTACAGTGAGGGCTGCAGGCCACCCGTCAGTGGCCCTGCCATACTTATGCACATGGAAAGTTCTTTACTGTCAGTGGGAGTTCCCCTCAGTAAAGGGAAGGTGTGTCTATGTTCATTCTCATGCTGGACAGTGACAGGTAAGAAATACACCTTGTGCCCAGCTCGCATGGCTCACTGGTTCAGTGTTGAACCATGAGCCAGGAGTTCATGGTTCTATTCCAGGTCAGGGCACATGCCTTGGTTGTGGGCTCGATCCCCAGTGTCGGGTGTGCAGGAGGCAGCCTATCAGTGATTCTCTCTCATTATTGATGTTTCTATCTCCTTCTCCCTTCCTCTATGAAATATTTAATAAAACAAAAAAAATAAAAAAAGTTTTTTAAAAAAGAAATACACTTTTTGTTATGAAGGGTAGTACAGTTTAAATGTGAATTTGACCTTGAAGTTAAAGAGAGTAGCTGAGCTGGGTTTTGTATGGAGGTTATCTTAATGCACTCCCATGATCTTTTTGCTTTAAGAGTCCTCTTTACTTTCTTTTTTCTTTTCTTTTCTTCAACTTAAGACTATTTGAAACAAAAGAAGAAAAAAAGAGAGCTTCTGAAGATAATGAGAGAGGAGATGTTGAGAAGAGGATTGATTTTAAAGATACTGTCTCTCAGTACTTGGAGGGAACAGGTTCTAGAATGTGGTTAGGAATAGCTATTGCCCTTGAAGAGGAAGAAAGGTATTCTGTTATTTTAGGACAGGTTAATAGGTTGACTATAGAGTCCGGGATTTAGAATGTGTTAAAGAGTTGTGGGGTGAGGCCCCCTTCCAGTCATTCCCTGGGTAGAACCTGACACAATCCTTTGGTGAGCATTCTCTGGTGATGATACAAAATAATACGTTTGGCTGAAAGTTTTAATTGGGTCTTATATGTCATGCACTATGTATTCATGGCTCCTGTTCGTCAGTCTTCCTGGATCATTAAAAATAAAAACCAAGCACTTGGTTCCTTTGGTTGACAGGCATTTTCCTGCCTTGATCCCGATCTTTCTTTGAGAACCAGCTCTTGCAGGATAAAAACTTAGAGATTTGTA
Organism: Myotis davidii; assembly: GCF_000327345.1. Classification (NCBI taxonomy): domain Eukaryota; kingdom Metazoa; phylum Chordata; class Mammalia; order Chiroptera; family Vespertilionidae; genus Myotis; species Myotis davidii. The sequence continues at coordinate 1,336,551 of NW_006287548.1, forward strand.
AATTCTCACCATGTTTCTTGGATTCTTGCCTACCACCTCAATGAGAAGAGGCAACTTGTGCTTCTGGAGGCATTAACCGACTCATTCCCTAGCCTCTCATTTCTGTGATGCTAAAACTCTCATGCTGATAAACCTACCAGTGATTGTCCATCTCACAGATGCCTAAGGTTTGATTTTTCTGTTATAATCTTGAAATGTGAGGCCAAGTAGGTATCTCCTATATAAAAATATTAACATATCAGTAACATCTATATTACAACTTTCTTTCTTAAAGTATCCTCTTCAGGTACCATTACATGACAAACCCTCAGAGGATGAACGGTGCATTGTTGTATCATGTAGCAGAGTACCATTTAGGTATTTGGTAAATGCTTCGGTTTTATTTTTAAAAGTCACTAGAATGCCCTATCAAATTATTTATTATTTTTATAATTTCATTATGTATTTGCTTTGGTTAACTACTATTTTTAAATTTATTTTTGTACTCTATTACTATTCTGCCCTGAAAGGGTAAGTAAATTAAAAAGCTACAAAATAGTATTTATATACTTTTGACTACTGTGATCATTGATTTCTCCTATTTTTTTTGTTTTTCTCTTTTTATGGAAATCATTGTTTAATTTCCCTCTCCAATCACAGTTTAAGATATTCTGTATTTATGAATATATATATATATATATTAAAATATGTGCATATAGATGTCTATCTAAATGGTACTGTGACTTTAGTTTTAGATGGTTAATTTCTATAGCACAGTTATGCTTCTCTGTAAACAGGTTCCCTATACCATAGCTTTTTGTCACATGTAGCAAAATTAATTTGTAGCTTTGCAAGGCCTCAAATTGATATTTAAAGTAAAGATGGAAGAGTACTTAGCATTCTTTCTTAAACTTATGCCATTCTCCTAAAAGCAATTTTGCAGATAGATGCAGGGGAAAGAAAACAGTGAGAAAGCATTGTCTTTCATAAGGAAAAAATTGCACAGTGATATTCTGAAAGGCTCTCATCGGAGAATAAAGGATGTAATCTCTCCGTATTAAACACAGATGGAATATTTCAGTCTCAGCTGTCATTGAAGAATCTCCATGTCAGTTTGGATTGGGCACCTTTGGGACATGTGTAAATGACAGTGATGAAACCATCTCTTTGCTGAGCTGGAGTGCACAACGTCCTGTTATCTGTGCCATCTGGTGTGACAGAGGATGGCAAATTCTCTCTGCTGGGAATGGTCTTTCTTTGGGATTTGTAGACTTTAGCATAGAATGTGTTTGACCAAAATCAGCCTTTAACTGGCCAGATTTCAGTGGCAACAGCTTTAAAAAAAATGGCATTCCAAGATACTGGAAATGGGAGGAGGAGACAGAGAAATTAGTTGACACATCTTTAGATATTTGTGTGGGTAGTGGTTATTTTCAATTGGGTGCTTTGTAAGCCCTGACCATGTTTCTGTCCTCAGTGATAGCTGTTTCTAGTTTTGTTTTTGCCATTTTTTTTTTTTTTTACTGTTGCTTGTAGTGTAATAATAATACACCATTGATGCTCTGGTTCTCACCCACTGAAGCAATGAATGGTGGTCATTCTGCTTCAGGACTGTTACTTTATTGTGGATTCTAAAAATTGGTTTACAATGCTTTATCAGCACTTAGTCAATTTATTTATTTTAAAACCAATCCAAAGATTTATTGACTTGTTGAGTCTTGCAGCAACGTGAGTTCCTTTACTGTCTACCTCTGTCTGTGATTAAAATCAAAACAAAGTTAAATTACATTTTACTAACAAAAGCCCATTCCTGGTATGAATTATGAATTAGTAACAGAAGGTTTAGAAATGATTAAGGTTTAATATGTCCCCCCAAATTGGGCTTAGATTATGTGGAAGCAGTCTAGATCCACTTAGGAGTTTATCTGTTTTCACAAAATACCAACGCAAGATGAGACTTTTCTCTGGATTAGTTCAGTAGGGAACTGTATGGGGCAGGTGTGCTCATTAATGCAGTCACCTTTGAATGGACTGTGTGTGGGATATAGTCATGAGAAACGTGAATGAAAAATATAACCAAGTAACACTTGGAGCTCTTTGAGTTATAGTTGAATAGAATTAAATGATTTACAGTTAAGTTTAATATACAACTGTCTGTGTTGCAAGTTGCATTTGTTTTGAGTTCTTCGTATATAGTGTGTTTAGAACCCAATCTGACAGATGAGTGCAGTTCTGCTCTGCTGCTCCCTCAGCTCTGAGTGGGAAGGTGAGTTAGTTGGACTCCCTGCCGCCCCGCTCAGTTCCTGGAAGTTACTGACCTTCCCCTTTCATGAGGGAAGAATAGGTTGAACCAGCAGGTTCTCCCTTGCAGTCCTCACTTGCAGTGAGGTTGTTTGTTTCCTCTGAGTTTACCAATTTATAATTCACCCTTAACTCACCATCCTCGTTTGACATAAAAAATAATTGTATGTTGTGTGTGTGTTTTTTTTGTATGGTTTTCAGAATGAAAAGTGAGGTTGTTTAACTTGGTTAAAAGTTGGGAAGACACTGCCTTTCTTTTTGCACACACATCACTCCTCTGCCACCCACACGGGATTGTACAAAGGAGAAAGGTTGGGACTCGGATACCTGACCTGATTCTTAGACACAGTGTCACGCCTAGGACTTACTTGGCAAAGAGGCGCAGAGGAGCATGTGTGCAGCGGGTGGTGGGGGGACAAGTGGCACAGTTTGACGCTCCTCCTGGTTTCTATGGTGGCGCCCTGATACCCTGGTGCTGGATAGGAAGCCGTTCATAGGAGACCATTAATTTATTACTTTGCACTTTAGTCTAACATTGCAGTGCATCTGCTCACAAAGGAAGGAATAGGATTTCTTTTCCACTCCCCACCCCTTTGGAAACTCTTCCAAATTTAAGCAATTAGTGAAATCTTGAGAACACATTTGGTTTGGGTAAAACCCTATTTTTGTCTAATTCTAGTGACATATCTACCTAAAATATGGATATGTGGACTACTTAGATATTAGTATTTGGATGTTCATCTCTCCAAACCTGAGTGAAGTTTATTGTAAGGGTAGACTGTTTGAGAAAAGTATTTAATTTAATACAAAGATATTTCAATTCAGGAACACCTAATTTCTGCTTTTCTGGCTGACTTTATAGTGAAGGGACACATGGCATTCTATCTATGGGCCTCACCAACTTTCCATCCCACTTCTAGCTGGCACCTGCCTTTATGGTGACTTTCACAGTGCCCTTTTAAGGAGTGTTAAACATTTGTTTAAGGTGTTAAAGGGATTCACACAGGAAAGGTACAAGTTAAGCTTGGGGAAACTTCTAAGGAATTAAGACTTTAGATTGTAACATATTAAATAAATAAAAAATTGAGGGAGTAGCAATGTACACAGTGATATACAATAATGTCATTTACAATAGCATCATAAGACATAGCATAGTTAAGTATAAATGTAATACACAGTATGTTCAAGATCTGCACATTTCAATCTACACAACATTGCTGAGAGAAATGAAGAGAGGCTGACCTAAATAAATGAAGGGAAAGTTTTTATGGATCAGACAACTCTGTTATTAAAATGCTAATCTTTCTCAAATTGATTATATATAGATTCAATGTAATCCCAACAAAACACAGCAGGTGTTTGTTTTTTGTTTTTGTTTTTTAGTTGGTAAGCTGCTTCTAAAATTTATATGGAAATATAAAGAACCTAAAATAGCAAAAACAGTTTTTTGGGGAAAAAAAATGAAGAGAACTTGCAGTACCTGATTTCAAGATCTATAAAGGTACCTAAGTTAAGAACAGTATAGTATTGACATTAGGATAGAGAACTAGATCAATGACCTGAGTAAAATTCAGACATGGATTATATTTATATCTGTTATTTTTTTTGGAGAAGATGCTCATGCAAGTAATTAAATTTATTACCTTACTCTTTAGTCAAACATAGCAATATATCTGTCCATTAAATGGTGCTAGTGAAACCAGATATTTATATGTAAAAAATTCTCTATCCATATGCAAGAAATTATTTTAAATAGATCATATATGTATATATTTATAAAATTTCTAAAAGACATCATTGGAGAAAAAAATCAGTTTTAGGTTAGGCAAGTGTTACATGTAAAATATCTGAACTATAGAACAAAAAAAAATTGGACTTTATCAAAATTGAAAACTTTTGTTTTTTGAAAGACACTATTAAGTAGAAAGAAAAGCCACAACCTGGAAGAAGCCATCTGCAAAATTTATATTCGGTAAAGGACTAGTATCTGACATTTACAAATTACTCTTATAATTTAATACAATAAATCATCATGATTAAAAATGGGCAAAATTTTTGAACAGACCCATCACCAAAGAAGATATAGAAATACTCAGGAAGCACATGAAGAGGTGCACTGTATCTCTAGTCATCAGACAAATGCAAATTAAAACAACAATGATACCACAGAACTGGCTAAAATTAAAGTACATAAAAATAGAAAGTATTGGCAAGAATGCAGAACAACTGAAACTCTCTGATATAGCTGGTGGTAATTCAGAATGCTGAAAACATTCTGACATTTTCTTAAGTTAAACCTATGCTTGCTTAGCCATTTCATCCTCAAGTACTGCCCAAAAGAAATGAAACACATGTTCACACAAATACTTGTACATGAATGATCAGAGCAACTTTATTTATAATAGCCCAGACTGAAAACAACCCAAATGCCCATCAGCTGGTGAATAGATGCACACATTGTGTTGTTATGTCTATACAATGAAATTCTACTCAATAAAATGGAACAACTGTTTTTGCGTGAAGAAGCATGGATGCATCTAAGAAGCATTTTTGCAAAGTGAAAGAAGCCAGACACCAAAGACTGCAACTATAATATGATTCCATTAAATGAAATTCTTAAAGGGCAAAACTATAATCATACAAATTAGATCAGTGGTTTCTTGGGGGTGAAGTGAGTGAGTTAACTGCAAAGAGCAGGAGGGGACTTAAGTGGTAGAAATGTTTTCTATCTTGACTGTGGCTTTGGTTGCACAATGGCACACTGTAGCCAAAACTCCAAGTTTACTATTGAAATGAGTGAATTTTATTATATGTTAATTATTTCTCAATAAAGTTGTTTAGAAGTAAGACCATAGTAGTATTTGAAAAAAAAATTCCCTTCAGCAGTCTGCCAATTAATAAACTTAGGTGGAATTATAGGATTGCTAAGACTACCATTTGAAAATCCTAAAGTAGCACAACAATCATCAGTGACTGCTGGAATCATTTGGGGAGATTGTTGGATACGTTTACAGATTACCCTACAAACTGTTAGCTACTTTTACTGGGTAAAATGTGCCTTTTCTCTGGTTGCTCGTTTGTCACCTAAATTTGCATCATGGAGCTTCTTGATGTGTCTGTATTACATTGGACTTCTGTGGTTGGTAGAGATTTTCTAATCTGCTCCTCAATCCAGTGAAGTCTAACACTCATATTTATGGGAACTCTTCCATGGGCACCAGACTCTCTTCTTGCTCTTGTGGAGGGTAAACAGAGAACGGATCATTGCAGTAGTTCAGCTGAGATAATAAGGGCCTATACTAAAGCAAAACATTAAAAATTGGTTAAAATCCAGTGTAGATAAGGATACAGGAAAACAGGGATTTTTTAAGGGAATATAGAATTAGTGGCATCTTTTTGGAAGGCACTTTGGCAATAGCTATCAAAATTTAAGTATATAAATTATTTGATCCAACAATTCCCCTGATTTCATATACATACACACACACACACACACACACACACACACTAGAGGCCCAGTGCACAAAAATTTGTGCAGTCGGGGGGAGGGGGGGGTCCTTCAGCCCCGCCTGTGCCCTCTCGCAGTCTGGGACCCCCTCAGGGGATGACCACCTGCTGGCTTGCTGGCTTAGGCCTGCTCCCTGAGGGATTGGACCTAAGATGGCAATCAGACATCCCTCTGGCACCCAGACAGCCCTTGGGGGATATCCACTTGCCAGCAGGGAGCAGACCTAAGCTGCTGTCGGACATCCTTAGCGCTCTGAGGAGGCAGGAGAGGCTCTCACCACCACCGCTGTACTGGAAGCCATCAGCCTGGCTTGTGGCTGAGCAGAGCTCCTCCCATGTGAGAGCTCACTGACCACCAGAGGGCAGCTCCTGCATTGAGAGTCTGCCCCCTGGCGGTCCG
>NW_006287548.1:1344258-1377719 GCF_000327345.1 Myotis davidii
TTGTTTTATATTGTTCTGTGCTTTTTTTTTTTTTTTTTTTTGCTTTTCTTCTTTGAAAAAAAAAGTGATTTTGTTTCATATTGCCAACAGAAAAGTTAAGCACAAAATGCCTTCAAAAACCTGATTTAAAAAAAATACACTTTTTCATTTAGAAAAAAAAAGGTATTCAAATGCATATGACTATATATATGTGTGTGTGTATACATATATATATATATGAAGATATATATTGGTAATAACAGTTAATCAGAAAGAATGCAAATGTTACCAAGTTAGGGTAATTTAAATTTATGCTACAGCCAGAAAATGAAATATAATGAGATAAATAAGCCAAAAAGTCACAAAATCGCTAAGATATGTTATATCATAAATATATACTGTGCTAATTTCATTACTATATATTTTATTTTACTTTATTTTATTTTTCTATCACCATTTATCTGCCCTGTATCCTCTTCCACCTCAACAAAATATTATGTAAAATAAAAGTTATATAAAAACAAAACAAAAACCTCAAGAAAGCTAGGGCAACTCTTCTAGAGCTAAATGGTCAAAAAGACAACCAAGTGCAATGTGTGCAACTTGACTGGGTTCTGACTAGAAATAAAAGTTATAGAAGACATTTTAGGGCAAGTTGGAAATTTTGAAAATATAGATATGAGCCATTAGGCAAAATGGAATTTTGTTGATTTTCTTTTTGGACATGACAGTATTATCATGACTATGATGAGAATGTTCTTATTCTTGGGAGGATCGTGGTGTCTTATAATGTTGTCTGTAACTTTGGTTTAAAATAAAAGGTGTGATACATACCATGAATGAAGCAACTAGGGCAGAACATTGATTTTTGAATCCAGGGGGATGATGAGCATTCATGTTATGCTTTGTAACGTTTCTGCATGCTTAAACTCTTTTATGATAAAATGTTGAAAAATAAAATACTCTCCCGCTTGAAAGATAGTATACCCCAGGGAGTTTTCAGTTCTTAAAAGATTCAGCCACCTAAGAAGTACATCCCTCTCTTCCTCACTGTTCTGAACATCACAGTTTTACTGAATATACAGTTGAACTACCCATTTATGTTTCTACATAGAGGAGGGAAACCTTTGTGTATTATAAATATATTTTAAATCTGTTTGAAAAACTAATCATTGACTGATTTTAAGTTATTTTACATTAATTAAAAAAGAAAATGCAATTAGTTAAAACAAAGACTTAAGACTTTAATTTTCTATATGGAGCCGGTGAGATTTGAGTTCAAGGGTACACATCTATAATAATAAAAGCGTAATATGCTAATTATACTGGATGTCCTTCTGGACGCAGCCTGGGCTGCGAGGGAAGCCCTGGTCCCAGGTGCCTGCCAGCAGCTGGAGGGAAGCCTGGGTCCTGAGTGCCGAAGGGAAGCCTGTGCCAGCAGCCGGGGGAAGGAAGACCTACTCTTGCACGAATTTTATGCATTGGGCCTCTGGTTGCTATATAACAAATTACCCCAAACTTCCCTGCTTAAAACAAGGTTGGTTTGGTAGCCCACAGTCTGTAACTCAGCGGTTTGGGCAGACTGAGCTGGCTGCTCAGATTAGGGGCTCACAAAGCCACAGTCATGGTGTCAAGCCCAGCAGAGCTGTTATCTGGGGGCTCCAGGAGGCTGTGGACAGAGTTCAGGTCACTGGAGTTCTAGTCCTGCGGCCTCATGTCTGTGCTGGTTGCCCCCAGGGGTAGCTTTCTGTTTCCAGAAGCCACCTGCATTTTTTCTCGCATACTCTCCTCCATCTGCAGACCAGCACCATTTTTTCCCCATTCGTTCTCTCTCCTGACTTCTACAACCACCAGGAAAAACTCTCTGCATCTTAAAGGGCTGGCTGATTGCATTAAGTCCATCAGAAAATCTCTCTCTAAAGGTCAACTGTGCCTTTAGAAATAATTATGGGCATGATATGCCATCACACCACAGGTTCCACCGTTACTCAAAGAGGAGGTTATACAAGAGTGAGCATCATTGGGATGATGCTTATAATTTGGTTTGAGGATTTCTACTTTGATTCCTAGGAGACATATTTTTGTGATGATGAATGAATTATGTCTACTTAATCTATTTTTTAAAATCAGGACATACTTTAATTAGGAAAAAACTTGGTTTTAATACAGTGTAAAAAGCCAGGCATTCGCTTTTTATGAAAAACAACAACAAAAAACAAACAAACAAACCCCAAAACCCTCAGCTTTATTTTGTAATCATAACGCTGACAGAAATATGAATGTTTTTGAAGGGAATATGTAATGCTCTTTCTGTAGTTATTTGTATTGTTATTTCAAACTTATTCCCTGAATTTTAATTCTCTTTATATGCTCTCCATATTTCTTTTCAAATTGCTCTGTATCAAATCAAATCCAGCCACAACCACTGCTAGCATGCTCCAGATATCTGTTCTAGCTAATAAGCCAGCCCAACAAACAGTGTCTGACAAAACCATCCTGTTATGGCCATGGATTGGCGGGCCCAGGAACTCAGGCAGGGCACAGCAGTGAGGCCTGGTCTCTGCTTCCTCATGCTGGGGCCTCAGCTGGGAAGGCTTCTACCTCCGGGGGTGGCTCAAAACCCTGAGTCCTAAAATCAACCCAGAGGCCTTTTTGCTCTCATGTCTATAGACTGGACTCCGCTGGGACTCTCCCCCAGAAGCCTACACAGCTGCCCCATGTGTCCGGAACTTCCTCGTAGTAGGGAGACCTCAGGGGGTCAGGCTTCATACATGACGCCTCCGGGTTCTTAGCACAACTGAATATTTATCTAAAAATCTCATATTGCATTTTATTTTTTAAGTATTTCTCTTGGTTTCAGAGAGGAAGGGAAGTGCAGACAGATAGAAACATCAGTGATGTGAGAGAATCATTGATTGGCTGCCTCCTGCATGCCTCACCCTAGGAATCTAGCCTGCAACCCAGGCATGTGCCTTGACTGGGAATCGAACCATGACCTCCAGGTTCATAGGTTGATGCTCAACCACTGAGCCACACCAGCGGGCTCAGATAACATTTTAAATGAGATGCGATCCAACATTATTGTTCATGTTTGGTGGTATTCTGTATAACTTTCTTAAAGTGTTTTCAGATATTCTGAGTTACGGTTTTGTCACCAGAGAAAAGCAATTATGACTTTTAAATCACAAAATTTAGATTTTTGGATGGATGGAAAAATATAGATTACCTACATATGCTATTCATCACTAAGTAGCATTTTTTCGCTAAGTTGTATTTTTATTTCATTTAAAAATAATTGGCATCAGTTTGCATATAACATAGACTTTTACTCTAAAAAGTTTGCAGCATAATTAAATGTGGGGTTTTGCTGTATTCCCTTGTCATTAATAACGAACTCTTAGAATTCTGTTCAGAAACTGGCTACCAGCTTTGGGAAAGGAGAGGATGAAAACATTATAAGATAGAGTTAGAAAAGAAAGGAAAAATCATAAAAACAGTTTTGATAAAAATCAAATCTATTTGCCTTGTTCTTGTGTTTCTTACGCAGAAGAGAGCAGAACTTTTTCTTGTGTTACCTCAAGTGAGATCTGATGCTGCTGAGATTGGTGATGGGAGGAAATTAGGACTCTACCCACCCAAATCGTCATGGCTCTCGAACAGAACCGTGTTACAGCAGCCACCTGCCATACTAACTTTCCTCCAAACTCCCTGAGGACGCACTTTTAATTCATTATTCAGCCTTTTTTAATTTTTATTTTTTTAACATTTCTAGTGTTCTGTTTAAACTTGGAGGCCCATATGTATTCTCCCATCAGAATTTAGGTTATTAAGACCATGTTTATTCTTACTAATTTGAGAGGAAAAGACTTGAAGAATCCTTGAGGAATTCCATCACCTTATAGAAAATATGACATATTGTTTTTGGTTTTGGTTCTGTTAGCGGTTAACACCATTGCTGTTACATTCTGCTTCCTGACGTTCAGCAGCTACAATGTAAAATCAGTAGAGACACACTGGCTCCAGGGAATCTTCCCAACCATCATTGTTCTTTCTATTCATTACACATTGGGCTTCACTAAAAAACTTCTCTTTAAGGATTCAGTGAACTCCTGAGTTAGGATTAAGTGATGCTGACACTCAACACCCAGGAGTTCTCAAGGTGGTCCCTGGGCTCCAAAGCATCAATACTACCTGGGAAGTTGTTACAAATGCATTCTTAGGACACAACTTAGACCAACTTACTCCAAAACTCTGGGCTTGGGGTCTAGTAGTTTGTGTTCTAACAAACCATTGCAGGGAATATTCACGATAAGTTTAAGAACCACTGTCTACGATTTTTGCTATTGGTGTTAGCATTTAGCATAAATTTTACCTTCTATATTTTTGCGTATGTATTATTTATTACCAGCATGAGACATTTTATGTATATTTTTGTTATCCATTATTACATATGATAGGTATCCTATATAATAAAAGTGTAATATGCTAATTAGACCAGAGAGCCCAACGTCATTCCAAACGTCCTTCCAGACAAAGCTGGGGCAGCGAGGGCCGAGGCAGAGGCGGTTAGGAGCAATCAGGCAGGCAGGCGAACAGTTAGAGGCTATGAGGCAGGCAGGCGAGTGGTTAGGGATGATGAGGCAGGCAGGTGAGTGGTTAGGGGTGATCAGGCAGGTGAATGGTTAGGGCGATCAGGCAGGCAGGCAAGCCAGCAGTTAGGAGGAAGTGGTCCTGGATTGCGAGGGGGATATCTGAATGCCAGTTTAGACCTGATTCCTGTGAGAACGGGCCTAAACCGGCAGTCAGACAACCTCTGAGGGGTCCTGGATTGCGAGAGGGTGCAGGCCGGGCTGAGGGACCACTCCTCCATGCACGAATTTTGTGCATCAGGCCTCTAGTATGTATATATGCATGTAAACTTATTTTATTTTGTATATTGATTTTTAAAAATAACCAAAAGAGTATTGTCTTTGCCATTGCCCCCTGAAAATTTTGATATAGAAACAAGGAAAATCACATAATGTAGACAGAACTAGGCCAGGTGGGACTCTGTGGAGCTGGAGATTGACAGATAAAGGGTGGGGCGAGGTGCTGAGAAAGGGCTGAAGTCAGAGGGCAAGACTGGGTGTATGATATGTGTTGGGAGCTCAGCTGAGAAGGCTTCATTGGGGCAGCTAAGTGGGAATACAGCAAAAGCTGATGCTGTGTCCTTTGGTATTAGTCAAGACTCATCCCTTCCAATGATTTGGCGGAGGTTGAATCAACATCCTTTCCTTGGTTGTTTTAATTTCCTGATAGTCAAGAACTACCTTTGCCTTTAGCCCCATATAAAATCAGTCCCACAGTACAATAAGATGGCTTTAATGATTGCACAGTTGTCACTAACTTGATTGTAAAACTGTATTCTACATATAATAGCCCTGAAATGTGTTACGGTGTTAGTATGTAGAATAGGCTGTAGTGCTGTAATATGTAGATTATGGTTGTTACTATCGTTAGATGAAACGCAGAGGTGGCGTCCATCTGAAAAGAGGCTTTGATTGCTTTCTTCAAGAACACAATCTCATTGCTTTGTCAAATAAAAGTTTTCACTTATTTTTTCCTCTTACAAGGCTTTTCTCAGATTTTATCTTGTTGGAAGTCCACACTTCCTATTTTGCAGTAGTTGGGGACGTAACATGGCTTTGAGTAACTTAACCCTGGTTTTTATTTATTTGTTAATTGATTTTTTTGAATGATAGTTGAGTTATTATTCTTAATTTCAGTATAGCCTAAAAATGTAAACTTTAGTTTTAGTATATGTACTTATTGTAGGTTCCCACTAAAAAAATATTGGTTAAATGAATGAATGTTGGTTTTTCTAACATAGTTCACAATTATTTGGGAAAGCTTCCTCTATATTAGAAAGGGGCCTGGAAAGGTTATTTTTGCTACTGCTCTGAGTTGATTTTTGTATTATATTTTTGTAGTTTAATATTGATCTCTTTTTGAAATTCTTAATTGCTTATAGATTTTTAAAGCTGATCTTAATTTTATGGTTCTTTGATTTAAATGTTCCACTTAATTTCAAATGGGAAGAATTTAAAATAAGCTGTATGCCAGGATAGATTTTATGGATACTTCTCGAGAAATGTGCTGTTATAAAGCTGTATGCCATGGCATTTACTGGTAAGGTTTCTCATCATGTGAAAATGGAGAAAAAAAAAAACCACATAGAAAACTCAACCACCTGTTATATATCTTTAATGGTGTAAGAACTCTACCAGACTTTTGTTTTACTAGCAGACTCATTTGGGTTTCAGACTTCTTGTAGTGTCTATCTCCCCATAGCTTCTAAATGGCCTATCAAATTGTTTTTCCTCCTAAAAAGGTGAAGATCTCTTCATTTTCAACACCTCTCTCCCTCTTAAATTACTCTGATGGGTCTGACACCCCTCAGTTATCACCTGCAAGGTCACCTCAGACCTTTTCCAGGTTCTTCCCTCCCTTTAACCCTGCTCTGTCTGTGGTCACGGTGACCTTTCGGAAGGGACAGTGTGACAGGGTAGCAGTGAGAAGCCCTCGTTCCTCTCACTGAGAAGTGTTTTGACTCTTTGGTTGGTTGTAATAACAATCAGCCAGGGCTGTCTTAAGCAAAACCTGATTTAAGAATGTCTAACAAAACCCAAGGGCAAGGAATTAAAAATATAGATGTTACAAAGGGATATGCAAAGCTGTCAGGAAGCCAGGTGTGTCCCCTGCCTCTCTGTACATCTGCTCCATGCTGCTGCTGCTTCTTTTAATATGTTTGTATTTATTACAGAGAGAGGAAGGGAAAGGGATAGAGAGATACAGACTTCAGTGATGAGAGAGAATCATTGATCAGCTGCTTCCTGCAAGTCCCACACTGAGGATCAAGCCCACAACCTGGGCATGTGCCCTGACTGGGAATTGAACCATGACTTCCTGGTTCATAGGTCATTGCTCAACCACTGAGCCATGCTGGCCAGGCACATCTGCTCCATTCTTTCCTCCAACTTGCACTCGATTCTGTAAAGATGATTAAACCAGGGCCACTGAATTGTACAGTTAACTTTTTTCATACGACCAGGCCTGACTGGATTATAAGATCTTTGACCAGAAAAGATACTGAGATCGGCCCAACGTGGAGTACACACTCTGTCACATCCAGCTCACTGTGGATGGAAGATGAAGTGTACAGTAAAACAGCGTGGGCCCTCAGCAGCCTTGCTCCACTGTGAGGCTGTATCTGCTCTGACTCAAGCTGGGACAAAAGAGGAAAAAAAGCAAAAAGAAAAACCCCAGGTTTGTGGTTTTAATTGATGCAAACCTTTTTAACATTCACATCACACTTTCCGAATTATTAATTGCCAGTTTCAAACTGTGAATTCTTGTGTTTCAGAGGGAGAGACAGGGAATGTTTTTCATCAGTGAGGAATGAAAAACTGGGGGGAAGAAGCTGAAAGAATGTGCAGGAGGGAGAGGGTTTGATGGCTGATACAAGGTCCAGGAGGAGTCGGGAAGAAAGCCGTCCAGGGCCAGTCAGATGAGTCATTGGTCTTGGCCAGAAGAGATGCCTTGTTCTCTGTGGCCGGGAGGATCAGTGCTGATTGTGTGTCTGAGTCTGAGGGTGAAAACGTAATTCCTGAGTAGAGGCAAGGGTGCTAGGTAAGAGTGATAGGATTGGGTAAAGGCCTGGAAGAAAACGGTGAGGTTTGGAGTAACTGAGATGTGGAATAGAGCCACGAGTAAATGAAAGGATTTCTGAGGGTGTGATTGAAGCTGAAACCCAGTATCTGGACCAACAGGTCCCACGTTGTTCCATCCTTGGGGTGGTGAACACAGAATTTAATATACAGATGATGTATTACGGAATTGTACACCTGAAACCTAAATAATTTTATCAAACAACATCACCTCAATAAATTCAATAAAATAAAAATAAAATATATACTTGATAGGTAAAAATAATAAACATGCCATCAAGGGAAGATTAGTACACAAACTCGTGTTTTTAATTTTAGCACATTTACTAGGCTTACGCTATAAAATTGCTCTTATCATTTTAAGATCAAGCATGAAGGGAAAAACACGTGTTATCTAACACTCAGGGTTGGTAAGGTAAAAATAACCTAGTTCCTCAGAAGATTACTTCCAGTACTGAGATGTGGAAATTACAGGTCCAGCGTAATTCGATAAAAACAACATCCTCAAAAAAAAAAATAGCACTGCATTTTACTGAGCTCATTCTGATAACTGTCAATGTAAGCAAAGTAAAGTTAGTTCTACGCCATTAAAACAATGTGGCTGAATACAGTGTTTGGTTAAAGAAGGGTCAGAACTGTAGATACACCTACCAGATGCCAAACTTTATAAAGATTGGTAGACAACTAGTTGGCAGCTGAGGATGAGTAGAGAACGTTATGGCAGATAGCAAAAACTTCAGCCCGGAAATAGCAGTACGGTGTCTTCACGGGGAATCTGAGCTTTGGAGTCAACTGCTACTGTTTCTTGAACTAAGAGTTCAACTCTTCCCAAGCCTGGATTAGGGCTGAGTACATCCAGTATGTATTAGGATACCCATTATATAGAGAAGTGGGATATGAACTATAGGAGGATGAGAATAGATTCTAGGTTTTTTGTTGTTGTTTGTTTTCGTTCTCTGTTTGAGTCATTTTAAAATGATCCATAAGGATATTGTTTCATCTTGTAGTCTGTAAGGCAGTGGTTCTCCAAAGTTACTATGCACTTGAATCCTTCTGGAGGCTTGTGAAACACAGACTGCTGGGCCCCACCTCCAGAGTGTCTGCGTCAGTAGGTCTTCATAGGACCTGAAGACTGCATTTCTAGCAAGGTTCTCAGAGACCACGCTTTGAGAACCATTGCTCTACACTCCAGCGAGGAAATGGAATGACGTTGGATGTTAATTAAAAATATTAATACTAACAGTCTAAATTAGGAAAACGTCTTAGATTGTTTCTTCAGAATTTTTCTTGTTTTCATGTACTCATGTCCATATTAGCAAACTAACGAATGAGTGTGGGTTTGAAGGTTATTTTGATAGGAGTTCTTTTAATTTGTAGAGAAGGATTATTTGTTCCTTACAGACTTGACCATTCACATGCTTTTGGGTAATTAAGTAAACCCTCTTTTCACTGATAATATCAAAGGTAAATTTTTTATAACCTGTGTCAAATTCATAGTTAATTGAAATTCTACAGTTTCACAGGGAATTTTTGTTTTTTATCCAAAGTTATCTGGTAATTAAAGTACAAAAGGTCAAAGATTCTAGCCTTTATCTTTAGAATCGTAATATCACCAAGGGTCATTTGAATATAAAATGAATACTTTCTCAATTTGTTCAGTGTTTAAAAGGCATGGTTCCTGCTGGTATTGAAATAGCTCATTTTAATGTCTTTTTCTTCCAAGTATCCATGGGCCTTCCATATCAATTTTTGGTTTAGGATAATAATTCCGGTAACTAGAACAACACTCATATAGTGTTGAGCTCTAACAAATGCTTTATGGATTTGTTTCATCATTAGAATATTTTAATATTAATGAAAGAAATGTATTTTAAATACTCAGAGTACATTTCATTTAGGGAAATATTCTAAATTCCTAGAGAATATGAGTGGTAAAATGGATGGCTCAGAGTTGTGGTTTCCTCGCTTCCTTCAGTTTGGGATCCCATCAATTCAAGTTTGAGCTAGTGAGTCTACAAAGTAGACTTTACTAGTATGTCCTTTATATTCCCAAAGAAAGCCACCATGGAAAACATAAATAAAAAAAGAGCAATGGGATCTGAATTATATTTTTCCCTGGTTCTTGCTATGGCGTAAAAGATAACCAGAACATGTGCTAGAACTTCCTGTTCTTACCTGATAAGAGCTTGTGGGTTAACTATGCTTGAGGAGGTTTTAATATAATGTTCTGATAGCTGATAGAGGAAGTGTCTGAACATAAATAAATTGTGTCCAGCTGATAACCTCAGACAGAGAGCTGATGGCTCTGATTTTTCGTTTTCAGATATTGTTTTAATGCCTAATAAGATACAGTTCTACATGTGGAAAATATTAAAGTAATTAAAAACATTTGGCTTTTTTGCATATATTATCTAAAATTAACTGTCTTGTTAACACTCATCTCTCTTGTCTCTAATTGGGTTGAAATGTGTGAAAGAAAAAGAGCTTTGATATGGAACTGTTTTTCAAAGGACGACTCCAATGTGATACACACAGAAGAGCAAATAGATGTGGCGTTGAGAGAGTTTCTGATTGTCAGCGTTTCCACTTAGGTGGCAAAAGAATTAAATAAGAATTTGCTGTATCTCAATTACTGAATTTTTTTAAAAATATATTTTTATTGATTTCAGAGAGGAAGGGGGAGTGAAAGAGAAATAGAAACATCAATGATGACAGAGAATCATGGATCAACTCCCCATACAGGGGATTGAGCCCACAACCCGGGCATGTGCCCTGACTGAGAATCAAACTGTGACCTCCTGGTTCTTTGGTCAATGCTCAACCACTGAGCCATGCCGGCCAGGCAATAACTAAAGATTTTTTTATGTATCATTTAGAAATCTAAGCATTATGACTTCAGAGCTTAGAGTTGAAAGGTGGTGCTCCAAGATCTGATGCTGAAGAAACAGTTTATCCTATTTCTTTAAAGTATTCATAATATTATCTAACTTTTAATCAAGAGGGGACACTATATTCAGTAATGTGCTTTTCTAAACACAGGTAAATGCTATTATTTTCTGAAAGTGTTCTACAGCTAGATTGTTTTGCTTGACTGACTTTCTTTAAAGCCATTAAAAATAATTAAAATTTTTTATATAATATATGACTCAGATTAATGTAAATTGAGTAACTTTTACAAAGGCTTTAAATTAAAAAATTCTTATAGGCCATGATTAGGCTAAAGTTTCACTATAGGCGAACAGCCAGTTTATTAAGATAGTTCTTTTCATTTTTTGAAGGTTGAATTTTACATAAAATCAAGGTTATATTGTATGCCTGTGGAAAAGTTAATACTCATTTTCCCCTATCATCCTATTGGTTTTTATTAAAACTGCTACCACATGTCAGCAATAGGTAGCAGAGAGTCACAGCAAAAGGAATTGATGCTGAAGTAGCTATCTGAAGAAAAATAGGAGGAGCTTCTTTCTTGAATCATGATATGTACCACTGGAGTGTTGGCTAATCAGTATTGCAGAAGTTTGAGAGCATTCAGGTCTTCAGGCAGTCAGCAGGGCCGTAACCAGGTGTGGTGGGCTCTGAAACATATATTATTTGGGAGCTTTTTAAATCCTCACTTGAAGATACGTTTTTCGTTGATTTTTTAGAGAGAGGAAGAGGGGGGAAGGGATGGAGGGAGGGGGGAGTGGAACATCAATCAGCTGCCTCCTGTACACTTCCTATTGGGGATAGAGAGAGAGAGAGACAGAGAGAGAGAGAGAGAGAGAGAGAGAGAGAGATCAGTATCCTCCCATGCATACTCCTACTGGGGATCAAAACTGAAACTTAGGTTGATCCGGAATCGAACCCGCAACCCTTTGGTGTACAGAACTACGCTCCAACCAAATGAGCCACACCAGCCAGGGCAATTTGGGGGTTTTCTTTAAGGGGGAAAAAAACAACAAAAAACCCCACACAAAAGCAAAAAAAAACAAAACAAAAATATTCTTCTCTGGAAATTTACTAAAGCCTGTAAGTGACAGCATTGGATTTCCTCCAGGGCATGAGAGAGTCCCTCCAAAGAGGGGCCTTTAGGTTTAGGCTTCACAAGCTTCAGGGTAAATTCTGTCTCTAAGGCGGAAAAGGAGGATACGGATTTGCCTATGGGCCTGAAGTAGCCTCCATAATTTCTTCCAGATCTGGCCACATTTTTCACCCCCGCCCCTGTCCCCGCCAACCAAAAAGGTTTCCTTCTGCAAAACAGTTTACATCTCAATCTTGAGTCCTGGTTCAGTGACTCTACCTATTTACTGAAATATTCCAATGAAATTTGCTAAGTATGTATTTTTATTTGGTCGATTAGGACAGTGATAGCGAACCTTTTGAGCTCAGCGTGTCAGCATTTTGAAAAACCCTAACTTAACTCTGGTGCCATGTCACATATAGAAATTTTTTGTTATTTGCAACCATAGTAAAACAAGGACTTATATTTTTGATATTTATCTTATATATTTAAATGTCATTTAACAAAGACAAATCAACCAAAAAAATGAATTCCCATGTCACCTCTGACACACGTGTCATAGGGTCACCATCACTGGCTTAGGAGTTGACCAAGATTTGGAGCACTTGGCCAAAATTGTTGAAAATTGAGAGAAACTCTTTCATGGTAGCAATTTTTTTTTTAAATACATGGATTTTTTCCATGTTTTAATGTATTAGGATAACATACCAGCAAGCAAAGTATCTGTATCACATTATCCCCAGAGAAATGCAATCAGACTTATACTTTAATGTTATGTGTTATGGCGGCTCAATAGGAGAACCATCTGTTGGCACTGTATTTCTGAGTCATACATTATTACATAATACATATTGTCTATCAGATGTGGGGGATTATGTATCTATCTTGCTGACCCAATGTCTAGAGTGTCGTGATAGATATGCTTAGCAAGACAGAAAAGTGTTGTGTTAAAAAATACAGGAACTTAAAATATTTAAGTATAGCCCTAGATGGTTTGGCTCAGTGGATAGAGCGTTGGCCTGTGGACTCAAGGGGTTTGGGTTCGATTCTGGTCAAGGGCATGTATCTTGGTTGTGGGCACATTCCCAGTGGGGAGTGTGCAGGAGGCAGCTGATTGATTTTTCTCTCTTATTGATGTTTCTAACTCTCTATCCCTCTCCCTTCCTCTCTGTAAAAAATCAATAAAATATATTTAAAAAATATTTAAGTATAATCCCCATACCTCAGGGTCACTTTCTTCTAGCCATTGTAAAACATCTAGAAAATGTGCTCATTTTCTATATTCAGAAAGAAAGATTACCTTTAAAAGTGTGGATTGTGGAGCAATGTCTTTGGGTATGTTACTTCCTAGCTGTGCCATTGGGCAGTCTTTATGTCTTTGCGCTCCTCCCATTTTCTCATCTGTAAGTGGAGGTCTCCTACAATTCTTGTAATGACTAAATGGGATAATAAATGTGGGTGCTTGGTCAAGTGTCTGGAAGAGAGCGAGTGCTTCTAGGTATTTACCTAATGCTGCAGCTGCTGTTTGCCATCGACTCAGTGTTGCACAAATACCCATCTGATACATTCCTACTTTTGTAAAGAAAAAAATTGGTGTCTTTATAAATGGGAATGTTTCTCCTTATCAGAAAATTGGGTTACTAGGTAACCCAACCTGTTTTCATTTTTGCCTTAGATATCAGTGAGCAAAATTCATTATTCCAAAGGCATACTTTGTTTGAGTCTGCGAACAACTACTTTGCTTTCTTCAGTTGATCCCCATTCTCTTTGATCCTTTAATTTCTTAGTTTATACCATCTTAATCCGTAAATCACTGCCAAGCCTTTTGTAATGGGAGTGATTTCTATGAAATGGTCTGTCCCCCGTGCCCCATCAATGCCTTTCTCATGCTCAGTTGCATGCAGGTTCTCTTCTGTGTGGTTTTAATTGTTCTATGGATTGTTCCTGGACTTGACTGGGACCCTGGCCAATTGTGCTTACTGTCTGGGGCAGGGGTGGGGAACATCTGGCCCTGCCAAGGAATTTGGGGTGAGTTAATTAAATGTTTGACCAAGTATAGCAGGCTAATTTTTAGGTTGATAATTTTGTATGGCCAGTGAATGATGTTATAAATATCAAAATGGCCCTTAGAAAGAAAATCGTTCCCCACCCCTGGTCTAGGGCCTTTAATAGTGTACCCAACAGGCTACTTTTATATGAATATCACATTTTCTGACACAGGTTTAAAGAGCAAAATGGAAGTGATCATCTGCTTGCTAAAAGCATAGAATTTAAAACAATGTTTTTGAAAAAATTGGGTAACTTTTGGGCAAAAACAGAGGTAATATTCAATATTTTAGAGCCAAAACCTGGGTAGGAGGGGTGGAGGCTCAGTTTGTGAAGCATCACCCTGCACCAAAGGTTGGACAGCTCGGCCCAATCAGGGCACATGCCCCGGCTTCGGGTTTGGTGCCTGACCGGGGACCTGCGGGAGGCAGCAGAAAGATGTTTCTCTCTCACATCAAAGTTTCTCTTTCTCTCTTTCTCCCTTCCCCTTTCTCTAAAAATCAATAAAAACATACAATCAAGTAAGGATTTAAAAAAAGGATTTAATTCATCATTTTTTATCACCTAAGATTCTTGTAAGCTGGAAATAACTGCATTTTCTGTTTCTTCAGCTTTTCTTCCAAATGTATAGCTTGGTGCCCCCAAATGTGTTGAAACATTTCTACTACTGAATGATATTATGAATGGTACATTATTAAGGAAATTTGTCTATCTGTCAGAAACAAGCCATCATAGGTAGAGATAAAAATTTGGAGTCACAAAATTCTGTGAATTTACAGCTGCGCATATTGCTCATAGTTATTTAAAAAATTTCATCTCATTTCCAGAAAACTTTGGTTTATCTATTATTTAAAAATGCTGAATATAACTTACTTAGACGTGTAAAATGGTAGTGTATTTAAACAAAAAAATAAAACCCCAAATTTCTCTTGATACATGACTAGACTACATCCCTGTATGTCTTGATTTTCTCATTTGTAAAATGAAGAAGGTTGGGTTAAGTGGATCTCTAATCCCCCCTTTAGCTCTAACAGCCTTTGATTCTGTTGTCACAAAGCAGCATATGAAATGCTTTATTCAAAATCAGATGGTACAATATTATTAAGCATTGGTTCCTGGAATGTATCTAGTGGTCAGGAATGAAGTTCACAGTTCTGTATGGTCTTAATTCATTATTGGACATTTGAAGACAATGACCAATATTCAAGTTATTGTCAAAGTTCTGTCCCCTACTCTATGAGAGGTAACTGATGGTCAGGTTGGTTCTATGTCTCTTCTAAAAGCAAACCTCAGCCCGCAGTAGGGGCCAGGCTGATGCAGGCATCTGTACAATGGCTGTGGCTCTCTGCTTGCCTGATAGGATCCCAGCAGTGAGGACAGCCTCAGGGAAATAGTGCCATGGTGAGACAATTCAGTTCCACTGAGAAAAAATATCACCTGAGTACCTCACAGTGGGACCATGGATTTCTGTGGTCCATTAGGGCCTAGCAAGCACCTCATGGTGATTTGGCACTGGGGAGGAGAACAATGGGACAGCTTTGTTCTCAGACATTCCACAGATTTTAAGTGTTAATAATTAACTATGACAAGCAGTATAGCATGTTTAATTACGAGTAACTAGAGGCCTGGTGCACGAAATACGTGCATAGGTAGGGTCCCTAAGCCTGGCTGGTGATGAGGGCCGATCAGGGCCTTCCCACTGCTGACCAGGGCCTTCCTTTGTTTCACACCAACCCCTGTTGGTTAGCGCACATCATAGCGAGTGGTCAAACTCCCTGTTGAAGTCCCAAGGATACAATTTGCATATTAGGCTTTTATATATATAGATTGTTAGAGGCCACAGTGGTTCAGAGAGGAAACTCAGGAGCTAATCTCCTTGGGATCAAACCTGAGCACTGCCTTTCAGTTGCTGTGATTTTGAACACGTTGCTTAACTTTTTTGTGCCTCTACCCCACGGATCCTCAAACTATGGCCCACGGGCCACATGCAAAGACAAATATTGTATCTGTTCCTGATTTTTGTTTTTTGTTTTTTTTTTACTTCAAAATAAGATATGTGCAGTGTGCATAGGAATTTGTTCATAGTTTTTTTTAAAACTATAGTCCGGCTCTCCAACAGTCTGAGGGACAGTGAACTGGCCCCCTGTTTAAAAAGTTTGAGGACCCCTGCTCTACCCCCTCATATATAAAATGAGTATATTCATAGTACCTACCTTATAAGGTTGTTGTAAGGGTTAATGTGTAATTAAATGTAAGGCATTTAGAATAAGGTCTGGTACATAGTATATATTACTAGTATCCTAATATATAAAAACCTAGGGTCTGTAACAACGGAAGGCTCGACTGAACCCCGGAAGTCAGTCCTGCAGTCAGTGCTGGGTTGCTGTGGCCACCTGTGCAGGCGCAGTGACCCAGCACTGACTGTCCAGGGGGCTGCGGATCAGGCTTGGAGAGAGAGGCAGGGTCTGATCCGCAGCCTCCGTGGCAGCTGTTGATCAGCTGTTGCCTTTCTCTTTCTCTCCTGGCTTCGCCAGCAGCCGTGCCTCTGTTTCTCTCTGGGCCTTAGTGGGGGCTATTGATCAGCCCCGCCTTTCTGATCAGGCTCGGCGAAAGGCCCAGAGACGCTGACTGGCATAGAAACTGACCAATCAGAACCAAATTGGCTGGCAAGGGAGGGCAGTTGGGGGCGAGATCAGGCTGGCAGGGGGGGGCAGTTAGGAGCGATCAGGCAGGCAGGCAGAGGCAGTTAGGGGTGAACAAGCAGGCATGCAGTTAGGAGCAGTTAGGAGCCAGTGGTCCCAGATTGTGAGAGGGATGTCCAACTGCTGGTTTAGGCCCAGTTCCACAGGGGTTCCCCGATTGGAGAGGGTGCAGGCTGGACTGAGGGACCCTCCCCTCCATGCACGAATTTCGTGCACCAGGCCACTGGTGTAAGTATAATATATTATTAACATTATCGGTATATTATTTTTACAGAAAATTTATAGTATTAGTGAAGAATAGATTTAGGCACAAATAGGTGCAATTGTAAGATAGCAATGATGTAAGTAAACAGCTTATTTCTCTCAATGTCCTCTGATGTTTGGGACCAGGCTCCTTTGTTTTGTTTTGTGTTGTTTTGCACAGTCTCCTGGGGTTTTCACCTATGGTCCAAAATGACTGCTCAAACACTCTTTTTTAAAAAAATGTATTTTTTATTGATTTGAGAGAGAGAGGAAGGGAGAGGGTTAGAGAGATAGTAACATCAATGAAAGAGAAACATCTATCGACTGTTTCCTGTATACCCCTTACTGGGGATCGAGCCTGCAACCAGGCATGTGCCCTGATGAGGAATTCAACCCTTGATCTCTTGATTCAACCACTGAGTAACACTGCCCAGACTACTTAAGTCTTCTTGCTTGAATTCCAGCCAGGCTGAAGAAGGATTGAAGGGGATGTGCCTTCCATTTACTAGTAAGCACAAGTTTTAGAGGTTACACATGACCATTTAGTTTGCATCTTCTTGACCAAAATTTAGTTTGGCCTTAAAATTTAGCTTCAAAGGAGATTATAAAATGTCTTTTTAATCTGGGGGGCTAAGTGATGAGTCCAAAGTGGTGATTTTATTGAGAATGAAAGAGTATATTCGGAAACAACTAGTATCTCTCCACAAATATTTTTAATTTATTTTTATTGTTGATAGTATTACAGATATCTCCCATTTCTTCCCCTGTCCCTTTTACCCCCCTACCCCTTACCTCAACCCCCCAGGTCTTCACTACCCTATTGCCCATCGGCCGCCTGCGAGGTGAGGCAGGTGTTGCCCATCTTCTTGATGAGTTTCACCTCCTCACCCTGGAAGTGGTTCTCCAGGAAGTCACTGAGTTGAGGGCGTGAAGCTCTAAAAGGGCCTGGTTCAGGCTCCTCTCCAAGGCCAGGGCGGCTTCTATGGAGTCCTGAGTTTTGCCCACTCATCTTGGGGAGGCTTCAGCATGTCCTGGAGAGAATGCAGCCACTGTGCTGGTTTTGCAACTTTAAGAGATGCTCAGCTCCCTCCTGCTTCTTCTCTGCCAACTCCAGGAATAAGTAACCCAGACCCTTGAGAGCCACATCGCCTCAGTCAAAATAGAAGCCCAGAGAGAGGTAGGTGTGGGAGGCCCGCAGATGCAGGCTGGCCAGGCGATGACCGCAGCCTCCACGTTGGTGGGATAATTCTGAGGCATTTGGGAGCTCATGGTTGTTCAGCAATAAGGAGTGAAGGTAGAAAAAACAGCGGTGTGTTGGCTGGTCCTGGAGGTGGTTCTGAAGGTGGTGACTGGAAAAGTTGGAAGGTGGCTGGAGGCTGGAAGAAGGGGCGTCCCTGGGTCTGTTCCATCCAAACACTATTGAATGGAACAGTGACAGATCCGGGACCACTGAGGGTCAAGTATATAAGTTCTTCCGTTTATCTCTTTTCGTTCCCCCAACACAAATCTTTTTTAAAAAAATATTATTTTTATTGATTTCAGAGATGAAGGGAGAGGGAGAGAGAGATAGAAACATCAATGATGAGAGAGAATACCCCACACTGGGGACAAAGCCCACATCCCGGATGTGCCCTGACTGGGAATGGAACCGTGACTTCTTGGTTCATAGGTCGTCACTTAACCACTGAGCCACACCAGCAGGCCTCTCCACAAATCTTAACATCTTGAAGACTAGTTTCCTCAATAAAGGTACATGTTCTTTGCTAAACTATTTTATTTAATTTCTGTTCTTACTGTTGTGCTATTTTAATTCCCATGTATACAAAAAAGAATTAATGTGCCAAGTCATTTAATTAAATAATAAATTAGAATAAAAATATTAGCATCAGAACTCTAGTTCAAATGCTGCATTTAAACCTATGTAAGTTTGTTGAAGGGACTCCATTAGTGTCATAATTTACCAGAGGCTTTGAGAAAGGAAACGTGAATAGCAACTATGGCAACAAATATCTAGCATTCAGCTTTTATTGAACTGGTGAGCTATTGACAAAACTGCCAAAATGAGTCTTTGGATGTAAAATTGATGATCCCCCTCACCCCACAACCCCAACCCTCCATGGAGATAGGGACTAAACTTCTAGAGACATCATTCCGAATGCCAATCCTTTGTGTGACATACCAAGCTTTGTCAACTGGCTCAAACACTAATGACAGATGTATATATAGAGAAAGCAGATTAATTATTGGCAATTCCCCTTTGTTAACTGACATATCAGTGTGTATAGGAACATTCACTAGTTTGGGTACTAACATTTTCCTCACAGTGAGGCAATAAAACTGAGGTTTAGAGATTGATTCATAGTTTGGAATGGGTGAAATACTTATATTCATTTACTCAACAATTTTTTTTTCAGAAAGCCTACTGTGTTGGGAATTATTTCAGACACTGGAAATGTGGCATTGAATAAAAGAGACAAAGCCCTTGCACTCATAGAACTTATACTCTAATGAGAGAGAATTGTTTGATGACTTCTGGCATCGTTGTCACTTTAGATCCGGTGCCATGGGTAAAGGGAGTGATTGTTTTGGGAGTTAAAGCACCTTTTGGGGGTGTAAGAGTGACATTTGCTTTGTAAAGTGAAGAGTTTTACCTGAATACCTGTCCCTCTTCTGCTCCCCCACTTCCCAAGCACTTGGTAGTCAATAATCTATCTCCCCCCTGCTTATGATTCAGGGAAGAAGGGAATAGTGAAAATTGCGTCGGATAGAATGGCAGTCACTGAGAATGCGTCTTAGCATGCTGGGCAAAGAATAAGACTGCTTTTTTCCCTACTGCAGAATGCTGGCTGGCTGCCCAGAGGCTAAGGGGCTCAAACAAGTTTATCTGAAAAATGGAATAAAAGCATTTCTTCTTGGCAATGGATTCATTTATTTATATTATTTTAAGTGGTTCCTTGGTCCGCATTTCTCCGTGGTAATTCAGTTTCTTGAATGGCTTGGCTCTACCTTTTCAGGGCTGCATTATCACAGTGTTAAACATGGAATGTAGGCTGTGGGGGTTTTGAAGAATTCTGACTCCAGATAGTTCCTACTAAGAATTTTATTTTATTCCTCATAACTTGATACCCATCCTTTAGATGAAGAAGCTGGATAGCACATTTAAAAATTAATAGAAATGTTACAGCAGAATATAAAGATTTATTTCTTTATTTTGGAAGAACTGGTCAGCCTCATCTTACAAGTGATAAGTGTTTCAATTGACTGAAGGCACATATACATGAGAAATCTCTCCATAATTCCTAAATCGAAGTTTCCTACGAATATCCCAAATTATCTGAGAGAGTCATGGAACCCTTGCTGTCACTCCTGATGACTTATTATGGTAAAGACGGAGTAAGAAATAATGAGTAAGAACATAAATTGAATGGATGTGCAATCTGACCTTTAGCTCGTGTTCAGATAAAGACACCTTAGTGAAGGATTGCAGATGGCAAATCATGTCTCAGTGATATGAAATCATTATTGATTTCAAAACTTTTAATTTTTACTTAAAAATTCTGATGACTGTTTTTTGTTTGTTTGTTTTTCATACCTGTGTGTGCTGAACATTTGTTAAGTAGTCCACAGATCCCTTAAGTTCAAGAAATACTACTCTAGGGAGAGGAACAGGAATAAGATGCATAAAGAGCAAAAGGATGAAGCTTGAGAAAAATTAGAGCTGGGCATGTAAAACTTCATTAGGGGGATAGTAGGGGCCCAGGAAGCTGTTTAAGGAGAACTGTAGTGGTTACAAGTAGTAAACACTTTAGTTATCTATTAGGAAACAAACCACTTTAAAACTTAGTGGCTTGAAACAATGACTTTCATTATCTCACAAATATCTGGGTTGACTGGCTGGATTTTTGTTCCATGTGGTTTTCAGTTGGGGGTTGATCACTCCATCTGTATTCAGTTGGGCTTAGCTGGGACCTGTTGGTTTTCCTGCACGCACTTTCTCCAGCTGGATTTATTTAAAGCTTGGCGGATGGGTACTGAGATGGTGTTTCCCAGAGATTAAACCCCAGAGTTTAAATGCTTGCATCTCTTACCTAAAAAAGGCACATGGCCAAGCCCACGGTCGAGCTAAGAGAGGGCTACACAAAGGGATGAGTCTTTCAGGTGCGTTTCCCTGGGATCCACCTAGGAAGCCACAGGTGTGGAAAGGAGCTTCTGACTGAAATATGTGCATATCTGATGGAACCTTAAGAACTTGGTATCTTGAGAGATGGGTCAAGTTTAAACTATGAAAGTTTGAATTAGACTATAAATGTGAGAAGCAGGATGTTTTAGGGTGGTTGATCTCCACTTTGGCTGCAGGCTAGAACTACTTGGGGAACTTTGAAAATTCCAAATACTTCGATTGCATCCAGGCCTATTCAATAAAGATTTCTAGGAGTTAACTCAGGGACAAGCTCTCTGGCAGGATTCCAATGTGCATTCAAGGTTGAGAATCACTGTTTTGGGGATATGTTTCTGTTGAGGTTGGCCTGAAGAAGGACAGCCATCTCTTTTCTTGGCATCACTGATAGATAATGTCTGCCAAATGTGCAATAACTAGAAGATCAAGCATGGCATTCTTTATGATTTTTGTTGGACTCCCAGTATGACTTCTTCCACTTATTTCAAACACATCTTTTTTCTGAGGTATCATCTCCACTGTATTTGCCCTCTTCTCAGTATGCTAAATGGTTCCCATAAGTGACATTACAGTATCTCACATGGATATATCTTATTTGAGTTTTCAGTTTTCCTTTTCTGATGTTCTTGTTTCCTATATCTCCTGGAGATTTCTTATCATCCTCCTGCGTCTGCCTTTGTCACTCCAAGTTCTCTTCACCCTCCTTCCACTTCCCAGAGCTGGTGCCTTTGTTTAAGCGGTGGGGCAGTCTCTCCTTATTGTCCTTCTTTCTCCTCATATTTTTCTCACAATAATTCTTCATGACTGCCATTACTTAAATGATTTCTGTAATCCAACCCATTTTTAAAATGTTCTTTCCACATGGAATTAAAATTTGAATGCTTACGTTTGTATATTTGTGGTTGGACATACCTTTATGTTTGTGTGATGTTAATGTATTTTGAACCATCATATATGTATCTGATAAATCAAAATGTTCAGATAAGTATAAAATAAAAAGGAAATCTTCATACATGCCAATCTACAACTTACTTTTATAGAGGAAATTGTTAATGGTTTATTGTGTTTCCAGAAAAGTGTTAGGCATATACCAAAAAGTATACATTTTAAAATATATAGTAATGAGCGGGATAGAAGGGTGGGTGGAGGTGGAAGAGGATTCAGGGGGGATAAATGGTGATGGAAAAATAAAATAAAACAAAACATATAGTAATAAAATTAGCACAGTGTATCTATGAACTTTAAAAAAATTTAACATATCTTAGAGATTTTGCCACTTTTTGCCTTTTTTATTTCACTGTATTTCATTTTCTGGCTATAGCATAAATTTAAATTATCTTCTCTTGGTAACATTTGCATTCTTTCTGGTTAAGTATTATTTCAAATATATATCTTCATATGTATATATATATATATGTACATATGAATATTAGGTCCCCTTATATTTTAAAAGGGGACCTAAGTACTAGAAACCTATGACAACTATGATGGGTTGTACCTAGTGGGTTGTAACATTTTTGAATGCCAAGAATGAAATAAAATTTTTATGAACTGTGGATGAAAATGTCTTTACTTATCTGGATTTTGTGTGGATTTCCTCTTGTATATAAACAATGGAATAAATTACTAATGAAAATACAATATGACATGTAGTAGAATATTTAGGAAAGTCAAAAAAATTATACCTTATATAATGAAAAACTGCTTTGAGCAGTATTTTATTATATTGTGATTAAAAAATCATGACTTTATGAATTACATTTCATATCTGGCCTGTGTAGTTTTCTTTTTAATATATTGAAACTATTTTATTAATAAGGAAATTTAAAAACTTTTAACCTTTTACTTTGAGGCAAATACAATTTTGGGGGATTCATAATTAAACTTATCTCTTCAATATCTTGCCATTTTTTTAGAGTGATGGAAAATGTGGAAAGCTGTATGTATTTTAGGATTTTAAGAAATATTTATTGTGTCTGGATGTATCATAGGATATTATAGAAGCGACCAGGCAGGCAAGCGATTAGGAGTGAAAGAGTAGCATGCTACTGTCTTTCCATCATGATGCAAGTGAAGTTGCATGTTTAGTATGGACATGAAACTGAAGGTGTCTGAACCACTTTCTTTTCATTTAGAAGTACAGCACTCGATTCTCTGTAGGGGAATTTCTTTCTGCCTATCATAGGGGAGGTTCTACATATCTACCAAAATTATTCACTGCCTTCTGTATTCCAGTATTTGTACTAGATTTTTTTTTTGCAGACTTTCTTTTATTTAATATTTACAAGAGCCCCTTGAAGTGTCGTTACTACATTTTATGACTGCGAAGAGTAAACCTCCAGTAGGTGAAGTCATTTGGCCGTTGATGGCAGAATTTGTTAGGGGCAGAAGCTGGGATGCAAACCTGACTCCAAATGCAGTCACTGTATGCCCAAGAATGGATTGCAGCAAACAAGTCAAGATTCCCAAGATCTCATTTTAGTCATCCATCATCTTCTGTAACCTTTGCGTGCCACTTGAGCTTTATGATATTGCAGCTACCAAACAGTGGAGTGACCACCTTTTATGGTTCTTACTTTAATGCAGAATTGCTCAAAGGCACACTATTCTTTTTGCTGAAAGAGTAGCCACTAAGTGAAAGCCAACTAGCAGAAGTAGCTCTTGATAATGGGAAGCCACTGAATGAGTCCTTCGAGTTGTCTTACTTATAAGGGATTAGATTCCAGAGAAAGAATTCTATTGTGTGGTCAGTTCTAGGCTGGCTATTTTGGTTCCATTTCTTAAATTCTGCCACAGGTTTTCTTTGATAAGGGGAGCTTGTATTTTTATATGAGGACTAGAAAAATATATTTTTATGGTTTCTCTAAAGTGTAATTTCACTTCGGTTATTTTTCACAGTTTATGTGTATTAAAATATTTTTAAAACTTAGGCCAAAGACCAAGTGCTTATTTAGTTTTTATATTTAAGGCAAGGAATTTTTCCTTATTTCAGTTTTAATGAACTACTGTATCAAGTCTGTATCTGACTTATAAATAGTGATAAGCCTTGTTTTAAATTTCATGATGCTTTGGAACATAAATAGAGCATATGGTGTAGTTATGATATCTATTACACTTGTTGCCTTAGAGACATGATGGTTACATGACTCAGGTTTTCAATTTTCAAAATCCCTTGTTTACTCTCTTATGCTTCTGGGATGGATGTTGTCTTTGCCTTTAATATCTGAGGAAGACATCTTATCTTGCCATTGAGACTACTATCTTCCCTTTTTCTTTTCATAAATAAGCATTACCTAATAAAAAATATTTTCTAAAGCTAAATCAAATAAACTGCTAGAGGCTCAAGAGGCTTATATTAAGATAGAGGTAAACTTAGAATTGAGCCTCTATATATCTCTAGGTAACTATTATTTGCCTTGAACTAGGAATAAGCTGTACATGGATTTTTTTAAAGATGTCAATTACAGCTACATGGGCATTGGAGTTTTATTTCTGGTGCCTTGGATCAGGTAATGACTTTTCCCCATTTGCTAATGCTTTTAATGTTATATACTTTCTTTGGTACAGTATGTCCTCACTTAACTTCATCTATAGGTTTTGTACTACTTTGCCATAGGCTAATTGATATAAATATGAGTTAAGTTCAGATGCCATTTCATCAATCTAATAATGAAATGACTTGAATGAAGGAAGGGAGAGGACCTGCTGCTGATTAGGAAACTTCACTGTCAACTGTTTCTCTTGCTTTAGTTGATGATTGGGATTCCTGCAGTGCCCCTTGCCTCTCCTATGGTGTAACCCTATAGCGTAGCTATAGGATTTCTCCCTAGACGTGCATCTCGTGGCTCTGCCTACCAGGAGCATAATGCATTGTAAACTATCTTTCACTGTTGACAACACCTCTGCTATTTGATCCAGCTAAATCTGATCCAGCCAACACAAAGCCAGAGTACCCACTATGTAAAGTTACCACATACAGGTTGAATTTGGTTTGTGTTTGTTCTTTTACTTTAGTTTTCCAGATTCAAGTTTTAACTCTGTGACTATTTTGTGTGGCTGCATTTTTCAGGTCAGACTTATGGGCAACTTTGCCTGGATACCCTGATTTCCTGGCTAGATCAGCAAAAGACTCAAAACTCTTCAAACTATAGGAGTTGTTTTTCCCAAACAGATGCTAGAGTAGTTTCCAGGGAACTGAAGAGAATGGATCTCACAGAAAGCAAAAATGATTTTAAAAGGGTTATTAATCTTTATGAATTTATTTTGGAGATAAATAATACATTTTTACTGTCAATAGTAAAAAATTACTGACCAATGCTCAGACTGAGGTTGTTTGTTTGTTTGTTTGTTTTTAGGATGTTTTAAATGCACATAGTACCAGTGAGCTCTGAGGAATATTTGGAGCATTGTCAAGCATGATACCTGTGCTTGAATATTGAGTCTCACGGACTTGGTGAAACCATGTAATAATATATACCAGGCCATACATTCTTCAATTTATATATTTAAAAAAATATTTTTATTGATTTCAGAGAGGCATGAAGAGGGGAGGGAGAGAGAGATAGAAACATCAGTGAAGAGAGTCATTGATCAGCTGCCTCCTGTACGCCCCTACTGGGGACCTAGCGCAAAACCTGGGCATATACCCTGACAGGGAATCGAACTGTGACTTCTTGGTTCAAAGGTTGATGTTCAACCACTGAGCCACTCCAGCTGGGCTTCAATATATATATACTTTTAATGTGAGAAGATAATGTGTATTGATTAGAAAAAATTTTCTCCCATTCTTATAGATTAGAATGATTTTCTCAATCTATATAATATATAGGAAGTGAATATTTGGTCTGTACTTAAGGTATTTACTTTTCCAGAGACAGTTTCTTTTATGTGGGAAGATTTCTACACAATTCTGATAGGTTTTCCTAAGAATTTTTTTTAAACCTTGAAAAAATGGTGGAACATACTACATACCTGAATGTGAATATACTGACTTCAATCTAGACAAGTGGCTGCCTGACCCACAGGCTGAATTTGACCTGCAGGTGTGTGTGTGGTGCATTTTTTACTTAAATTTGAAATATGCTTGGATGAAGCAGGCATTCTACAGCTGCAAGAGTTAACTCCGTCTTCTCGCCTGTAGCATGGCCTGCTTCATTCATTTATTTTACCTGCCGGACTTCTAGAACCATTTACAATTTTGTTTCATTGTTGTTTTTCATTATTCCTCACCTGACGATAATTTTTCCATTGATTTTTAGAGAGAGTGGAAGGGAGGAAGGTGAGGGGGAGAGAGCTAGAGAGATAGAGAAAGAAACATCAATGTGAGAGCGACACATCGATTGGTTGCCTCCTGCACATGCTCCAGTCGGGCTGGGGATTGAATCTACAGCCCAGTTACATACCCTTAACTGGGAATTGAACCTGAGAACACCAGCCAGGGCTAGAATCATTTGTGTTTTTGACAATTTTTTAAAAATCAATTTAAGAAGAACTGATGCCTGAAATTGTATGAAATTTCAATTAATAAAATTGAATTAATCAACTGGTGGGGTTTGAGGGGAAGAGGAATGAATTTAGAGCTCATTTGGACCTTTTCCCAAATTAGAGAGAAAAGGAAATAGAGATTTACCACCACCCAACTTATTTATTTGTTTTTGATCCACACACCCGCTTCATAGTATTTACCTGGTTTGGCTCTGGAGTAGAATCGAGGTGAATACATTTGTTCCTCTGGGTTGATGGTGCTTGTGCAGGTGGTTCCCAAAGTGTAGTCACCAGAGTGGCATCAGCATCACCGGGAAATGTTGGGGGGAAAATCAGCCCCATCCAAGACCTGCTGACTCAGAAACTCTGGGGTGTGTACCTGCAATCGGACTTTTCACAGGCCTTGCAGGGCACTCTGGTGCTCTTTAAAATGGGAGAAACGTTGGTCTATTGAATCTTAATACCACAGTCACATTAGCAGAATAGAGTGTTGCTCCTTGAATCTAAGAAACCTGAGTTCTGGTCTTAGCCTCTTGCCAGTTGTGACCATGGCCTCTCTGTATCCCCGTTCCCTGATTATACAAGGAGGGAATTGTGTTCTGTGACTTTCTTCCAAATAGTTCAAGGCATTAATAATGTCAAACATCTTTGAGCTGTATAATTTCTCCTGCTATTGCTATGCAATTAAAGCTACAAAGCCTGAAAGAAGCATCATTTAATCTCCCTGAGTTAAAAATGCTGTGGGCAATGGAGAGCGGAGCCTTTGTCAGGTGCCCTTAGGCTACACACTAATAAAGGAGGAATGGCCCTGAGTCTCCCCAACACCTGTGGGGCTTGCTTCTGAAGACACTTGACAAGGACAGTTGAAATATTTAGTAGTACTTGATGTGCCAGAGTATAAAACCAAGTATAATTTAAGCCATTGAGAGCCCATTGAACTTGTCTAGCTAGTGCAATTGGTATGGCCAACAAATGGAGGAAGTAGTTAATATTGATGCTTTCCTGAACTACTTGGCATGTTTTAAAAACGAATGAATTATAGATTCTACTACTGTCAATGCTAGTTTGTTGAGGTTTTCTTTCCTCACAGACTTGATATTGTGCTCTAACTTCTAGCATATTTCTGTATAGTTTATACTATATGATGAACAGAAAAACCTAGCAAGTAGTAGTTTATTAGAACAGTGAAACAGATGTATAAGTTCTGCTTGATCTAATCAATACCTGATAATTCTTAGAAACTTCCTTCTGAATCTAGCTGACTTGTGTGTTTTAAATAGTACACATGTTTAAAAAATACTTACTATTCTAACTATAAAAGCATAAATACTCTTCATAGAACACTTAAATGTTATGGAAGTATGTATATAAAAAATAAAAGTCCCTTGGAATCTACTTCCCCTACTTTTGGCCACAACCCAAAGTAACCATTGTTCTACATTCCTTCAGATTTTTTCTAAATTGCACTATTAAAAATATTAGTGCACTACACTCTCAATGCATTACTGTTGTTACACTTCATGTTATATGCACAGTCCAAGTTTGAATTCCTCTGACAAATTTAGGGCAGAATTCTCGTATATTGGTGAAATCTTTATATCCAGCCTGCTAAAATGCACATATGAATGCCATCAAAAATAAAAGCCAAGAGGAACGAAAATAAAAAATAAAAAATGATTGAGGAAATAACCAGCAAACTAATGTGCCTCTAAATACTTATGAGGTGGAAAGGTACCCTTATGTAAAATGGGGTATTATGAGATTATAATAAGGGATTGATTGAAGTAAATGATTTTGCAGAGTTGGTTTAGGAATTAACTTAATGGTAATATTCCTGTAGGCAAGTCTTTGCTCTGTTGTTCATTGTATTTTCAAACTAATATGGCAATGTCCCTTGAGAATGTAGCAGGTTAAATTTCAGAACTGATCACTGTTTATTAAGTCAGTCAATTGATATGTTTTCAGATCTTCTGTGTATTGAGCATGAACCATTTTGAGAGGTTTATGCAAGGATTTTATTTCTGTGCCCCATTGAAGGAACAGATCTATCATTCACACCTACTCACACTCCTTGGCACCACCTAGAACCAGCTCACACCCCACAGTCTACTCACCCCTTCCACTTGAATTAACATTCGACGGTCACTTAGTCTGCCCAGGGTCTCTGTAGCTGTTTTGTTATTGACCAAGATATGTTTTAAAAATTTTAATCTCTTGTGTGATTTTGGCAAACAGAAGTCCAAGCTCTGTTTTTCCTAACAAATAACTTGCAGATTGTCATGTTTCTGTCGGGAGAAGGAAAAACATCTAATCAGAACAGAATTGAAATGGTATAAATGAGGCTCATTGTTTAGCAAATCGCTGGTGTTAGGTAAGAATTGCAGATAAGAATAGCCTGGGCCCTCTTAAGGATCAGAATAGGCACGTGTGCATGTGTGAGGAGACCAGGCCTTTGTTAGTATCCTTTCTGAAATGGCTATTAAAGTAATTACAGTAATTTATAGAATTTTTCCCCTTCCATTTCAAAATGGGTTCCATTTTGTAATCTTTTGTCTTGAGGTCCTCAGTTGGAGTGTGTGTGTGTGTGTGTGTGTGTGTGTGTGTGTGTGTGTGTATAAGCATGTGCTGGGTAGCACTTCTGTCGTCTTTAGGAATTAATCTACACCCAGGCCGATGAGGTGTGGTGCTCACAGACACCCAGGGATGGCTTTGCCAGCTTTGCTGCCTGGAAGCTCTGCTCTGTGAGAATAATAAGAGAATTGTACTGTACGATACTATGTCTTAGTGGTTAATTATAGTTTATCATACAACCATTGAAAATTGCTGTGTTTGATTTAAAGAGACATATTTCCTGAATGTCTAAAAATATATCCATTCACAGCTATAGCTTTTATGTTTATACTTTGTTTATGCATTTATATGTCACTGATGCTTATGTATTAGAATGGCAGTATTGCCTGGCCTGGGTGGTTCAGTGGTTGAGTTTTGACCCATGATCCTAGAGGTTACAGGTTTGATTCCTGATCAGAGCATATGGCTGGTTTTGGGCTCGATCCCTAGTGGGGCATGTGCAGGAGGCAGCTGATTGATGTTTCTCTCTCATCAATGTTTCTATCTGTCTATCCTTCTCCCTCCCCCCTTCTCTAAAATAAATAAATAAATAAATAAATAAATAAAAACATATTTTTTAAAAATGGCAGTAGTTTTTGTATATGACTTGTAGAGGGAGACTTTAAAAAATCTATTGACAAAAAAAAAAAAATTCTATTGACCACATAATATAGTACATGCTCATTGTGCAAGACTTGTAATTTTAGTATAATAGAAAAGAATTTTGGTGGCAGTCTTTTTCTGTATTTTATATTTTTTATGAAGTAGCTTCAGTAGTTTTCAAATCCCAAGAATTCCTTATAGCAATATATCTTTTTTTACTTTGTCTTTGCCTGAACAAAACAAATTGGTGCAAGTGAATTCCTTTTTAACAAGTGTGTATTGAATATGGAGATTAGACTATCTCAATAAGCTTTGGCATCATTACTGTTTACCATAGTGGTTCGTATTGTTTATATATAACTTACTTTTGGAATTTCACTAAGTGAGATGTTTACCCTTATAATGACATTTCACACGTAAGAAGACATGGCATGTGTTGTTTATCTTCTCAATTAGAGTCAGAGCTGAAAGGGTTAAGGTTTTTCTAGTCTGTAGATCAAGCACTGTAACCACAGTAACCAATTTACTGTTGTTTGCTTACTCCTAGCAGAGATGGAAAGTCAGTGGTGGAAAAGTCTAATTCATAGACAAGCACACTGTGGTTGATCCTGGTGGGGGAAGATTTTGAGGCATAATTAACTATCTGTGGTTTTAAGACCTATTGTTTTAATAGGACTACATGGTATTTTATTTTTCAGGTGGTTTGATTCCCCAGTAGCCAATCAAGTTTAATATAAAGGAAGCCTATACATTTTATAGTTTTCATTTTCATAAAGGAACGGTTGACAAGCATATTTTTAAGAAAGCAGAGGCAGAGATAGAATTGACAGCAAATAATAAAAAAAATAAATGTAAATTATGGCATCTTCAGTTGCTCCATAAAATTACAGTAATTCTAAGTTTTCTAAAAATTGTGAATGGTAAGTTTCTAGTATTTCCGTGGAAATGCAACAAATGGAAGACTGTTGTATTTGTAATTTGCATAAAACAACATGTGTTAACTGCTATCTCTAAAGGTTGTTGTGAAAAATAAATGGACATATGCTAGCTGGGGTGGTTATGCTATGGGGAAGAAATGCATCTTCAAATTAAATATGTTCAAAGCCAACTCCTGTTTCTTCTCAACTTTCTGCCTCACTTTGGATGCTTTAAGAAGAGGGGGATTTTATTATTTTAACTTTATGTATTTTATAGCAATGTTAAGATAATTTTCCTGTTATCTCTGGGAGAACTGGGTTTGTATGGAAGATTTATTAATAGTATATATATGTATATATATGTGTGTATATATATATATATGGGGATATATGTATATATATGGGGATATATATATTATTTTAAAGTTTGTTTTTATTGATTTTTAGAGAGAAAGGAAAGGAGAGGGAGAGAGAGAGTAAAATCTATCAGAGAGGAACATCATCAATCAGCTACCTCCTATTTGCCCCCTAGTGGAGATCAAGCCTGCAACCTGGGCATGTGGCCTGAGGAAGGACCAAACCAGAGATCTCGGTTCCTGGGTCGATGCTCAACCATTGAGCCACACCTGTCAGGCCGATGTTTTATTTTTAAATAATGCTGAACTTCTCAACTTTAACAAAGTGGTAAAAGATGACCTTCACTTTTAAAAGATCATATTGAGTGTTTGGCTTTACCACTGAAATAGGAAGTTGGCTTCAGCTTTGAAATCTATCCAGAAGCTAGATATGCCTTGTAGCCTTTATTATTGCCTTGGACGGTAATACAGGCTGTCACCATCTCTCTCCTGGAGCACTGCAGTCGCCTCCTAACCTCTCTCCTTGCTTCTCCTTTTATCCCCACTTCCTCTTTCCTGAGGCCAGAATGACCTTTTAAAATTATAAATGTGATTATGCTCCATCCTGCTCAGAACCATTTAATAGTTTTCCAGCTCACTCGGAGAAGTCTGACGTGTTTATCCTGGTGTGGATCCTGCCTGCCGTCCTCGCCTCATTCCCCTGTTCATTCCGTCACTCAACTCCAGCCGCAGTAGCTTCACTGCTATGGTTTTGAACTTGTCATTTCCCACATAAGAGCTGTTGTACCTTTTGTTTCCTAGGCCTGGATGGTGCTTCTTTCAGATATTTGACAGCTTCCTGGTCCTGTCCTGATTTCTGCTTAGATGCTTAGTCTATTTGGGCGGCTATAGCAAAAATACCATAGATTGGATGGCTTTAAACAACAGAAATGTATTTCGCAGAGTGTTCGAGTTTGGGGAGTCCAAGTTCAAGGTGTTAGCAGATTTGGTGTCTGGCAAGAGCCTGCTTTCTGGTTATCCCTGTACTTCACATGGCAGAAGGGACAAGGGAGCTCTGTGGGGCCTCATTTACTCTTCCATCATTTCCCAAAGGCCCCGGCTCCTAATACCATCACACTGAGCATTAGATTTCAGCATATAGAATCTGGGAGGACACCGACATTCAGTGTGTAGCATATGCTGTGTCCCAGAGAACCTTTCTGCTCTGCTGTCTCACATGGGACCTCCCTCGCCCTTGATCCTGCTTTATTTTTCTTCACAGCACTTACTTCTCTCTGACATTTTATTATATAAATTAGGTCTACTTCCCTCCATTAGAATACAAGATCTGTGAGGATGGGGAGTTTTTCTTTTGTCCTCCTCTGAATTATCAGTACCTGCTTGTGGCATATAATAGCTGATAAGCAAAGAAAAATAAAAGAAAGACTCATGGACACAGAGAACAGTATAGTGATTGCCAAAGGGAAGAGGGGGTGGTAGGAGAGGGTAAAGGAGACATACTATTATTGGTGATGGAAGGAGATTTGACTTGGGGTGATGAGCACACAATTCACTGTACCAATGATGTATTATAGAACTGTACACCTGAAACCTACATAATTTTATTAACCTGTGTCACCCCAATAAATTTAATAAAAGCT
Organism: Myotis davidii; assembly: GCF_000327345.1. Lineage (NCBI taxonomy): Eukaryota > Metazoa > Chordata > Mammalia > Chiroptera > Vespertilionidae > Myotis > Myotis davidii. The sequence continues at coordinate 1,376,722 of NW_006287548.1, forward strand.
GATATAGTTGTTAAAAAAGGAATATTCAAAAGAACTAAGCTTAGGTATAGAAATGACATTTTCAAATAGGTGATCAAGAACATATTTGAAAAGCAAGTGGGGCTGCAGTTAGGGCTCAGCAAACACTGGCATCTTAAGGCTCTTAGATTCATCATTAGCTCAAACCCTGTCCCTAATGTTTTCTCTCCCATTGGTGCTTAAACCTTGTTCTTTTTACTTTATGAATGCTTATTTCTTGGAATCAGTTTTTAGAATAATGCTTTTTGATTTATTACCTGAAAAATGGTTATCATAACTTTGCATAAGCCCTGCTATGAGAATTTTACCATTTTGTATAGTTCTAAAATCCACCCAGTCAGAATTTGCCCAATACCTCTTTCATCTTCTATGTCTCCTTCAGTATTACTCTTCAATAATTTATACTTGGGAGGAATGGGGAATGGTGTGCCTAATACTTCCAATGGGAAATTATGGCATTTCCCTGCGCTTGCAGAGATTAGTAACTCTTTCCATTTACGATCATATTCTAGGAAGAAATATTTTACTGAGTGCTCTTTAAAGACCCAAAGATGCCAATATATATCCTCAGGATGTGTAATTTCCTTTCACATTGTCAACAGAAATACCTATTGTCTGAATTTCTGGATTACAGTAACCTTGAGGTTTTCCATTCTGCTTCAATTATGCTTAATGGAGATGATATTGTTGGATAACTTAAAAAAATCCAGTGGTTAAAGTAATTTAGTTGGTAAACACTCAGAAGAGAACTCTCATATAGCAACTATCAGGAAATGAGATGTACTGCATAGAAGCATTTTCTTTCTTTTTTCTTCTTTGTCGTTTTTTTTTTTGCTATGAGAACATCACGTATTAAACTTGGGCAGTTTTATCAAAATTTCCTTCTTAATGAAGTCTGTTCTATTAAATATTGATCACAGGTATAGCTAATAATGATACTAATAGTAATTGAATGCTTATGTGGCAGAAACTATCTTAGG
>NW_006287548.1:1378765-1403454 GCF_000327345.1 Myotis davidii
CTGTGCAGCCAAGGAAAGTGCTGCCTCTTCTTTCTCCTTCCCCTAAGGAAGGAAATTTTAAGCCAGGTGAAAAGGATTATGTTAATCTTTAGTTATGGCTAAGGTGGGATCCAGAGAGTTGGAGGAGAGGGCTGACATAATGAGGGCGAGTAAGTAGGAGTTTGCATGTGATAAGGGCAAGGGAAACGAGTGGATGATAATGACCCTGTGAGAAGAAGAAGGAAGCCAGGTTTATCTCTGAACATTGCATGAGGCACCCTCGACAACTGCTTTGCCAAGTGGAGATGATAAATAAACTCAGTGATCTGTTCTATTCATTCATGTGTGGAGAGAATCAGCTTTCAAATTAATGAAGACTAATAAGAATCAAAGTCCTGAAAGACAACTGTAACCAAGTTGCACAGAACATTATCAGTTTATCCAGGACTGATTAAATAACTTTGATGGTTAGTAAGCATTTGAAATAAGAATAGACAACTAACTGTTTCTTCTTTGGAGCTACAACTCATATGGACATTTAAAGGATTAAGATATTCGGAATCTATTTTCACTTGGTTAACACCCAGGTCTTCTGATTTCAGGCTAGTACTCTTTCTAGCACACTACTTTGTTATGTGTGTCAGGGGAAAGGAGAATAATGGAAGGAAATATGAAGGTTTATGTGAATTTAAAAGAAAGTTGCTAAACCATGTCTTAATCCAGTGATGGCGAACCTCTTGAGCTCGGCGTGTCAGCATTTTGAAAAACCTTAACTTAACTCTGGTGCCGTGTCACATATAGAAATTTTTTTTGATATTTGCAACCATAGTAAAACAAAGACTTATATTTTTGATATTTGTTTCATATATTTAAATGCCATTTAACAAAGAAAAATCAACCAAAAAAATGAGTTCGCGTGTCACCTCTGACACGCATGTCATAGGTTCGCCATCACTGTTTCTGTACCCATTAAATTATCATGCTATATATTATGCTTTTTATGGTTTTGTTAAAACACAGTTTTGCAGAATATTTTCTTCAGAATTGGCTGTTATTCTGTGTAATTTATTCTGTTGATAATTAAGAGCCATTGAGCATTTTGAAGCAGTGAAATTATAGCCAAAATTGTGTGTTTTATAAAAAGGTAGCCCTGGCTGAAAAGTATAGATGGTGTTGCAATTGAGAGAGATTGTAGAACATTTAGGACAGGTTTGTTGATAGTGACAGTGACAGTGAAAATGGAGAGGTCTGGTCAGCCTGAGATATGACTTCGGGGAGAATGTGTCGAACTTGGGTGACAGTAGTAAAGCGTAGTGTTGGAGTCTGAAATTTCTAGAGTGGTTGAGAATATAGTGACAGGAGCACTGGAACTAGCCATAGCATCTCCTCTCTCATCATCCACAGGACAGTCTTGCCAAGTCCTGTTGACTAACCTTCTAAAATATATAGCATACCCTTCCTCCTAACTTCACTTCCATGACTCTAATCCAAGTTGCTGTCTCCTATCTGGATTCCTGTGTTATCCACTCGATTGGTGTCATGGTATCTGCTATTTCCTCCTTTACTTCCATTTTCCATGATCCTTTCAACATGTTCTCCTAATCATGCTGCTCGCCTGTAGCGTTCTCTAGCATCGCCTACAAAGCCCTACACCAGTGATGGCGAACCTTTTGAGCTTGGAGTGTCAGCATTTTGAAAAACCCTAACTTAACTCTGGTGCCGTGTCACATATAGAAATTTTTTGATATTTACAACCATAGTAAAACAAAGACTTCTATTTTTGATATTTATTTTATATATTTAAATGCCATGTAACAAAGAAAAATCAACCAAAAAAATGAGTTCGCGTGTCATAGGTTCGCCATCACTGCCCTACACAGTGGGCCCTGCCTGCTTCATCAGGTTTTTCTCAGACATTGTACCCTGTCTTTGTAGCTCCAGCTGTTCTGCCTCTCAAGGCTTCATACCCGCTCCTTCTGCACATGTGTTATCTCTGCTATGATGCTTCAGCTGCCCTTTTCACTGGCCACCTCCTTCTCCCTTGTAGGCTCTGATTTTTCTCTCACCAGTGCCTTCCTGGATGCCCTTGACTGGGCCTGTCCTCTGCCTTTCATACTTCATTGTCCTTATTCAGTTACTTGTTTAGAGAATTAGGCTCCATGACAGTAGGGATTATTTCCAGGTTTTTAAATGACTAAATCCCCAATGCAGTGCTTAGTCCATAGCAGCTGTTTAACAAATATATTCTAAGTAACAGAAGTGACATGAATTGGTTATATGGGCCCTTATGAATACTCACTTAACTGTCTAGTAATCTCTATTTCTTATACCTATCGATTAAACAGAACATAGTGTAGGTCATGTTTGAGTTGACAGTATTTGAAGGTCGGAAAAAAGTCATACATAGGATATTCTGTTGATCTGATGGGAAAGTGTAGGTCAGAAACTTAGAGAACTGAAGACTTAACTTGTCTGGTACTTTTTGCTCTTTTTCATTTCCTACCAACTACCGTATTGCTTAACCATATCACAATAGTAATACCCTGTTAAGCAGTTGCAGGGTCCCATGGCTGATAAGCAATAGATTGGTTGGTATTGGATCTAACTCCCAAGCCTGGGTTTAGCCACTTACCTATTGAAATCGGGTATCATAAAATACAGTGGGGCCTTGACTTATGAGTTTAATTCATTCCAAGACCGAACTTGTTAAGGAGCTCGTTAACTCAAATTACTCTATCAACTCAATGCAAAAAATCAGCTGAGAGACAGCTAGTATCTCAAAAAACTCGTTAGTCAGGACACTCATAAGTCAAGGCCCTACTGTATGCAAAAATGTACGTAAGCTGTAAAATGCTAAACAAAGTAAGGTCTAGCATGCAGGTGATATATCCAGTTTGCTCTTTGAAGTAACTATAAACTCTGTATTTTATTGACTAGTGGAGAGGAGAATAGTGTATTTTGTATATAAAGCAGCATTGAATGAATCAAGTTGTGCTATTTTGCAAAGGCTTCATTGTGATTGTATGGCTGTATTTGCCAAGCGGATAATTCCTAATTTCTTCTGCTGGGAGACTCCCAAGGAGACATTTATGTTAGTAAATTTGCAAACCTGAATTTTAAAATTTAGCTCTATTTGTATTCTGTATCTCTCTGGGAGGTAGTTAGTGCTTTATGAAATTCTGTGCTTTTACCTCCTGCTACGGGTTTGAGTTCTTAGCCTAATTAATCATTAAGTGTTGTCAGTCTATCATGATGTGGTTAATTATCAGAGAGAATGTATGCGTTTCAGACAGGCATGACCCTTTCCAGGGTAACTATAGAAACCTTAGCAGTACTAGTTATTATCTAAAATTATAGAATTTGGTTTTAAAGCATTTTAGCCTTTGATAGTTAGGAGCAAATAATTAAATAATTGGTTATAATGTAGGAAGAAAGAAGAGCTTGCATGAATCTAAGATTTTAAAATAATTTATACATAACAGATATGTGTTCTTAATAATTTATAAAAAATAGAAATGTGTTCTATAGGATATTTCTGACTATAACTTAAAAGGCTTTTATGCCAATTCTGTATATTTTTTACAGAGCTTTTTCACAAGCTATCTCCCCACCCTGAAGAGTGTTTAGAACCTAACAAAGCCTGGGTAATTCTTTCATTTGGTACAGTGACTTTACATTGCATAGAAGCTGAAAATCTGAGTGGGAAACATTTGAATTTGGGGATATGTATATATCCACAAATTGGCATTGCAAAATGTTACTGGTACATTCGTGAAGTCATAGCTCTTCAAAAAAATATTTTTTCCTTTCCAATTCTGAGAAATTCTGTCTAATTCAGAAAGAAAAAACGTATCATTGCACTTTTTAATATGAAGCTTAACAGAGATTACCGTCTGAACAGGGGTGAACATTAATAAGGAAAGTGTTCTGTCCTTAGTATATTATCTTGTTCAGGGAAAGGTAACTTCCCCTCTAGAGGAGGCAGAGCTTAAAGTGTGCTCTCCTCTCTCATTGGTAGAGTGGGTTTTAGTGATATGTAACAATAGTGATTTATTTTCATGTTATAATACCTAAACAAGCTTACTTCTGTCTTTTAGCTCAATTATAGAGTCTTGGGAATTTATTAGAGCAGATTATTGTATTTTAGGTACAATTAAAAGTAATGTAAACAACAAACCACAATATTGGTGAGTAAAAAGTTGTCTTTATTTAATTCTATTAAAATTTTTAAACTCAAATTGTACATGTAAACATATATACTTGAGAATTGTATCATTTTGCCTACTCATTTGTACTGCACAGTGTAATTACTAAAATTAGTTTATTCCCACAATTGTTTGTATTACAAAATAAAACTAGCTTTAATATTGATACTTTTCAGATCAAAACAAATATTTTGGTAATAGGAATTAGCTGCCAATGTAGTCAGTGTTCAGCAATAGCAACCGTTGCAACAATTATGTTCCATTGTTGAGTTTCAACTAACAAAATAAGTGTATTTGTCAGAAATTCGAAGCACTACAGTTTAGTGATTTATTGATTTGAAAAATAGATGCTTTTCTAATGATTTCTAACCTTGTGATACATTCAATAGGAATGTATAATGGATACAGCTAACCTGAAACCACTATTGGCTCTATTTTTGTTGATGTATTTTTATTTTTGTTTTTAGTATGATTCTGCTTCTGTGAATCAAAGTGCTTCACAGGCTGTTGTTACTATGACATCATGAATCATGCCATTTCAAATGTCTTAGTATGTGCTAATAGCTTTTTCAGCTTTGATGATCAGACTCCGCTCTTAATATTTATCCATTTTCTTCCTTTACAAGTTTCTAGGCTAATCATGCTGTTAAAAGTTTGCTTGATGAGAAACAATACAAATTAAATCTCTTATTTTAAACAACTGAAGTCACAGATTTTGTGAACTGAGAGCAGAGCGTGTTACTCTGTTTTGGAGAGTGTAATGCCACTGGTTTCGTTAACGCCAGCATGTTGATCAGCCTAATTATCTAAGAATGTCTGGTTCTCCAGCATGCTACAGCTGTGAGTCCCCTTTGTCTCTGCAATGACTGTCTTCCACACTGCATATGCATGAGTGAATGTTTTTTCATATTCGTAATTCACTTATGAGTTTCATTCCTTGTGAAAATGATACTGTTTGCTAAATATATATTAACACACTCCTGGTTGTTTATCTGCTTAAATAAAACCACAGCACTCATCCATCTGTACCATTTAAATCAACCACTCAAAAAGGAAATTCAGTGCAACTAAAGCCATTTTTAATAATTCCGCAAAAAAAGTAGTTCTCCACCATGTCTTTTAAATTAGGCAATGCATTATTTATCCCTTTTATACAAATTCCTTATATTCCTGTATGAAATATGAATATTTTAATAAAATTTATTAATTTTTAAATTTTTATACTATTGGTTACTAATAGTAATTGGACCCACAATAAATGCTGTTTAGTTCACATTACATCTGACAAGAGGAAAGGTGATATTCCAGATCTGTGGTTGTGCTTTGAAAATTTCTGTTCCATAGAACTGTTGTGGCATTTTCCTTTAAGTTGGATTCAATAAGAAAATGTCTAACGCACAAACTCTATTTTCATGCTCAGCTGGGCTGGCAGTGAAAGAATTTTGACTGAGTTGGCAACCTGTTTTGTCTCACAGTGGCTTCAGGTACGAGCTCCTCACCCAAGGGAGCCAGTTAAGTTTGGAACATGCTGGTGGCGTTATGGAATGATCAACCCTGACCTGAATGGAGAAACCTGGTATAGTCATACTCAGTGGGTATTAGGACTGGTTTGGGGTGAGGCCCCTCTTCCCGGCTCATAGAAGAGCCTCTGGGCACACATGGAAAGAGATCTCCAGTGTCCCTTCTTCTTAAAGGATAGGAATCCTCTTGGGTTAGAGCCCCACCCTTACAGTCTCATTTAATTACCACTCAAAAGGCCCCATCTGCAAATACAGTCACATTGGGGAAGGGGGTTAGGGTTTCAACATAGGAATTTGGGGTGACACAGTTCAGTTCATAGTGCATCGTTAATACATAAGGAACACAGACTGTGTGCCAGACACCTAACTTTGGGCATCACGTAAACCATAAGTGGAATGAGTTATTCAAGTTGCAGAGACTAGTCTGTGGTGCTCGGCACAGCCTGGTAGTGTGGGATCTTAGGGTCAGGACACTCTGGGTGTGTTTGTTTACGTAGGCGTCATTTACTACTTGAGCTCCTTTATTTCGGATTCTGAAAAATGAGCCTCAGACAAAGAAAGCCTCTCCTGTGCTAAGGTGCTTCCTGTTCGCCTGTTGCTTGTTTATTGGATTTGGCTCCTTTCTGTGAATCACTGGAGCTCAAGGCCCAAGTGACCTGCTTGCACTCCGACTCCACACAGTGGCCTGGATTTACTGCCATTTCCTTGGATGGCAATAAGCTAAACATTTGAAAAATTACTGCATCTCAGGGTGCCAAAGGAGGTCACTGGAGCTTAGTCTAGCTAATAAGGTTTTTGTCCTATTTATTTTCCCTTGTCAGTGTTGCTCTGGGCTCCTAAGGAATTTATGAAGAGTATGGCTCTTTTTCTTTTTTTGTTTTTAACTTAAAAGAAAAAAAAATCTACATTGATTTTTCTTTAAGGAGCAAATAACAAAACATCACATCTAAAACAAGTTAGTTCAGAGATGGTACATGACAGTCCCACCAATGCAATGAAAAACTATATTCATCATAATATAGACACTCGCAGCATCAAATACTGTGAACACTGCAAGCATTTTGCTCCCGTTCCCTATGTAATAAAGACAAAAATATCAATAAGACTAAAGACTATTTTCCAGCCACAGTCTCTGAAATGATTGTGACTCACAGGACTGCTTAGCTCTCTGGGCACATAGGCCGCCAATGTTTTGTTTTAAGTCCAGATCTACTAAACAGACTTGTTTCTTGTTTGCACAGCTTTTTGCATCATTTCATCAAATTTGAAAGGATACATTCTCTTTTAGGCAGCCTGGGAGTCACTCAGCATACGTTTTTGAATCCCTACGATTAAGGAACGCTGCTCAATTCAGAGTGCTGCTGTTTCTCACCCCTACAACAAGGAATCCTTCTCTTGGGGCGTGTTTAACCTGCTGCCGGAATGTGTCCCTCAAAGTACCGGATGTTATATTTCACTTTTTATCTTACCTTCTCCCCTCCTAGACACTTCTTAACTTTTGTCAATATCTCATGTGCTAGAGGGAACATCTTCCTAAGTACCAGCAGGTGTTGAGGCAGGAACATTAGGAAAGTGTAGTCCCAGCCCTATTGTCCAATTCAGTATATAGTCTCGGCACCATGGCATGGAAGGAGGCCATTCCGGAAGGCCACCTGTAACTCAGTGCTGAGCTCTATCTGGTTCAATCTGAGCCCCTCTCAGTGAACAGGGTTTCTGGAGAGCAGATGTGATGTGAGCACGAGTAGCCTGGTTTTCCCTTGACCACACGAGTGAGGGAGTTTTGCTGTCTTCTCATTTCAGTGGAGCCATTTCATGTTTAGATATCAGGATTTGGGACCCTCACTATATCCTTGATTGGTATAATTAATTATTTTCTACCACTTTTCAAGGAGAAAGCATATTTCTAAATTGTCAATTGCCTTTAAAGCAGGGGTGGGGAACATCTGGCCCTTGGGCCACATAAGGCCCATGAAACCATTTGGTCTGGCCCTGCCATGGCATTAGGGGTGAGATAATTAAATGTTTGACCAAATAGAACAGGCTAATTTTTAAGTTGATAATTTTGTATGGCCCCGAATGATGTTATAAATGTCCAAATGGCCCTTGGCAAAAAAAAAAAAAAAAGGTTCCCCACCCCTACTTCAAAGGAAAAGAACTTTTTGGAAGAACCTCAGCAGTGACTTTGATGTTCTGTGTTCTCTGTCTCTCCTGCTGACCTTGGGGGGGTGGGGGTGTCTCCTCCTCAGGTTCTCCGTCTTGGCAGAGTGTGGCAATTGACCTGGATTTGTCCATTCATCCTGCTGGACTGAGCTCCTTGTGGCATTGTGACTATCATTTCTGTACATCCATACAGTTACTTGTCTGTCGTAGATGTTTAATACACATTTTATGAATAAATTTGCTTTTATAATTACTCCTGAATGATTTATGTATCAAGTCAGGGATCAATCTTCTTTTCTAACGGTTATGCTTAGAATCCAAAGTATCCATTCGAATACCCACTTGCATTTTACTAGGTGTATAAGGTTGTAAAATGCACATACATTACTGGAGCCTGTTACTTAGGAAAGCCAAGCACCCTAATCAGAGGGAATGGCTAAGATATGCTGATACTGGACAAATGAGCCACCCCCTTATCTGACATTCTACATGAGCATTATCTGCAGGATGCATTCTTCCTGAACAGTTCTGCTTCATTACTTCATAAGGTCTGTGAAAGTCCCCTGCTGTAGGCAGAGGAATAAGCCTAGAATGTGTAAAGGTAATGATGAAGTACCCGCTCCTCTGTGGTGATTTGTGATGCACACAGTGGAATTCTCTATCTGATTTGTTCTGTTGAAAAAGTAAGCCATCCAGGTGCAGATGATCTTTTCTCATATTATATAAATTATTTAAGGCCCAATAAATTGAATAGCCTTTAGATGACCCATCATTTCTGACAGTAAGTTTTCTTTTAGAGAAAAAAAAAATGTGAGACTCTCCGAAGGGAATCCTAGGTTCTAGCTCCAGATCTTCCCATAAGTGTGTCAGATCCAGGATAAGCACTTAAAAGCTCTGGGCAATGGCTTCCTCATTTAAAACTATGGAGGTGAGATGTACATAAAAATAGGAGAGGGCAAAATACATAAATTGTGATGCAGATTAAAGTAATAGAAAGATGCTTATGCATATATTTTTCAAACACACAGATCATAGTATGTTTGAATGCATTTTATATAGTATTACATGATATAGAACATTTCCTTTTTTTTGCTGTTACATGAATTAAGATAGATTTTCAGAATTAGATAAATTTGTCATCTATTCACCCACATTTCTATTACTTACCTTTGTTAAGCAGTTGCCATGTTCTATTATTAAATGTAGTATACATATATTTTTTAATATGTTTTTATTGATTTTAGAGAGAGAGGAAGGGAGAAGGAGGGAGATAGAAACATCGATGAGAGAGAAACATTGATTGCTGCCTCCTACATGCCTCCTACTGGGGATTGAACTCGCAACTTGGGCATGTCCCCTTGACTGGGAATCCAACCAGTGATCTCTTTGTTCATGGGTTGATGCTCAGACATAAATGGAGTATATTTTTAAAGTAGGTGAGATGGTTTTTATTTTGTGGCAAATTATTAGTATTTGTAATTTAAAAAGTATAATAATTATGACAAACACAATGTTTTAAGAAATTGGAAGATACTGGATATTTATTTTAAACTAGAGGACTGGCGCACAAAATTCGTGCACCTGGTGTGTGTGTGGGGGTGTCCCTCAGCCTGGCCTGCACCCTCTCGCAGTCTGGGAGCCCTTGGGGGATATCTGATTGATGGCTTAGGCCCACTCCCTGAAGTCAGCAGTCAGACATCCTTAGCGCTGCTACAGAGGTGGGAGAGGCTCCCGCCACCGCCACTGAGCTCACCACCCATCAGCTGGCATCTGGCTGAGCATCCCCCTCCCCGCCATGGGAGTGCACTGACCACCAGGGGGAAGCTCCTGCATTGAGTGTCTGCCACCTGGTGGTCAGTGCACCTCATAGTGACCAGTTCTGCTGTTTGGTCAATTTGAATATTAGCCTTTATTATATAAGATACCTTAGAAGAAATAAGACTATGTGTCACATGTATGAAACAACTATACACTTGAGGAAAGTAATATTGTAAAGGCTTGATTTTAATTTTGTTAATGAAGCAGGAACTACCAGGAGAGATATCAAGCAATATTTCCCAGTCAGTTAATGAAAACTAAATGCTTAAACTTTAAATAATTCCTAACGCTAATCTGTTTATTCTCAGAAATTTGAGTCGATCATGCTATTATTGCCAATAGTAGTTTTAGCCCTCCATTTCTGTCACTTGGTGAAGGTTAATTTTGATCTTGTAACGGTTTGGAAAGATAGAGGTATGGAACAATTTAGACCTCCGGAGTTGCATCTTTCTACCAATTTTTTGTTTTGTTTCAAGTTGGTTGCTTTGCAGTTAACAAGGTGGGGCTGGCTCTATTCCAAAAACTTTCCTTGCAGTCGTGGGAGCCCCAAATTCTACCTTATATATCTTTTATCACAAAGGTTTATTTTTGTGACTCCTCCATGGAAGTTACTTAAGTCAAACCAACCAAGTCTCTGAGTTATTAACTATATCCAAGCTTTGTGAATTATTTTGTTTGCAGTTAAGGTTCAGAGAAGAAATAGGGACCTATATGTAACAGAAAGTCCACTGGGTTCTAATGTTTACATTTTAGTACCAGCAACTGTTTTCAATAAATTTTCTAACATGGAGTTGACATCACCAAAGCACTATCTAAGAATCTGCCATTTACAGTCTCTATAAGAGAGAATGAGGTTTTCTTAGTCATCGCCTCTAGGCTGTTGTTGTTTTCTTACTTGTTATTTAGTGTTTGTCAGTGTCCTGAAGGATTTAAAGATTGGAAGGATGTCCTGAAGTTTTATGACTTAAGTTTATAGTATAAGAGAAAATACTCATCCAAAAGAAACTAGAAAGTAAAACCTTCTTTATCTTGAATTGGTGCAAGCTCAAAGGCTTTTCATTAGTCACCTGACAGCTGTGTGGAATGGAACACGTGAGTACAACAGTAAAACTTCTAACCTGCCCCCTACCGGAATGAAAATGATAGCAATTCACTCCACATTTAAATTAAGGCCTCATTTTCTACAGTAGTAGTTCAGAATACCTTCTATTGCTATGTTTCCCATTGACGATGTCTAACCCATATTATATCATACCCCTCCTATTTTTACAATAAGAAAATTTCCATTCACAGTAATCTTAACATAGTATTTCGTCATAACAAGTCATTCATTATCTTATCATAGCAGTAAGTAAACACTGGCTGTTTATTGAATGAATTCCTAAAATAATTCTCACTTTCCATTTTGCTTTCTGAAAGAAGAATTTTGGAGATTCAGAGGATTGTAGGAGTGGAATTTATCTCTGAAGCCATTCGGATAATGAAGCTCAATTTGAAATTGCAGAAAGTGAGACTCCTTTTCAGGGACTCACTTGAGGATAGTAAGTTCATGGCAGTGATAACTATAGATCCCAGTTTTCTGGATACTTTCCATTGCAGTTCTCTTTTTTTAAGTTTATCTGAGTACCTTACTCTTTGAAACCAAGGGTTGTACCAGTTATTAGATTTACAAGGGTCAGGGCCATTATATCACTGATCTTGTCTATATATTTGTTATTATTACACCCAGATTATTAGAGTCTAGAAAATGGAAGTGCATAATTGTGATTTTTCCACTATTCCTGTGCCTATGCCTACTTATTGATCCACTATTACCTCTGCCCTTCAGTCCTGAGAGCTGAAGCTTTGTACCTGGATGCTTTTAAAAGTTCTTTCATGTTAATAATCCTTTGCCTTACTGTGCCGGAGACTTATCGTTACCACATTTCCTAAAATGTGTACAAGGGTAGGTTTCAGAAAGAATGCTAGACTCTATCTTTTACATTTCACAGAAAGTTCTTTGGAGCTAACGCCCTTGGGAAGCCTGATAATGAAAGTCAGAAGGTGTTAAAAATCTAATTTAGAAAGACTTCACCAATTTGGTAAATAGAAAAATTCTGAATAGTGAATCTGGTAGCAAATGTACATTTATTAGATTTTTGATTGGTTATGGATATGTGCTGAACTTTATGGGTAAAGGCACAAATATCAGAACATATTGTATTTCTTCTCTTTTATATTTTTCCTAAAGTACTTAAAATATTATCCCTTTGAACCTGCTTCCCTATTTTTGCTTATTAAAAATTACAGTAATGATGGCTTTAAACTTGAAATCTTAAAACAAATCATTGGGACCAGAGTTTTTGTATTTTTTATCAAGTTCTGTATGGACCAAAGAACAATAATATGTACCCTTTATTTTTCTAGTGCTTTATTGTAAAGAAAACCAGACAAAGCCCTGAATTTCCTCTTGAAATAAGGCTGCCTTTTTTTTTTTTTTTTTTTTTTGGTCAATAGCTAGAGATGCTGAAGAAAAAAACCTGGAATTTAGGATTTTCCAATATATAATCACATATTCTCTCTCCACCACTGTCCATCCTTTTACCTCTTGAACACTGCCACTTATACCCAGCACCTCTGGTACTTCAAATATCACACATAAAATGCAAACTTAGTCCTATAATGAAGTACTAGACATTCTTAAGTAGTCAATTAGAAAGGCCTATGGTTTCTAATGCTGAGAGTTTACAACCTGGTGTGTTTCAGCTAATTTTAATTCTTTTCGATGTCTTGTACACAAATTACTTGATTACCTCCTACATCTCTCTTAATCTGGGTTACTGAACATAATAATAAGGTTTGCTTTTTTTTTTTTGTAGACCCATTCATCACCAGGATCTTTTAGTTCTTCACACACAGCTGGTGGCAAGCAGGATTACTGACATTCTTTTAGAGTTCTTCCGGCTCCTTATTTATTTATTTTTTTAATTGCCCTTGATTGTCATGAGCCTGAATAAGGAAGGAAACCAGAAGACCAGTTTTTGTTTAATCCCTGGTGATCAAAAGAAGTCACCAATAATGGTACCGACAGATGTGGACAGTGATTTGTATTTGAAAAATATATGAGACTTGCTTTACTCCAACTCTCTGTTTCTTTTTCTTCCCCCTTCTCTTTGATGGAAAAAGTGTTTTAGCTTTAGCCAGAATATTTCATACATATTTTAGAGGACTTTTCTCTAGTTCCTTTGCCTTCATTATTATGGGGACTGCCCATCAGCTCTCTGCCACCTCATTGGATTTGTAAAAGATTCCTAACTTTTCATAAAGTGAGCAGACTCCTTATTTAGTCATAACTGTATTTTGGTTTTGTATCAGTGCTAATAAAAATGTATGTAATTTTAGGATTATAAATCTCTAAGGTTATCCTTTAAGTGAGAATATAGTTCAAGTATTTCCAATAAGTACTGTTGTCTTTTAATATTATTAATTATCATTGACCTCTTTTAGTATAAATCGCTCCTTCTTTCCTTTCCATCGTTACAGACATGTCAAAATCACTTTCAGAGACTGAATGTTTTACTATCATGGAATACACTCATATGGGACATGTTTGCGTTACGATTTATAACTGTTTTTCTGACACTTTATGATTCCAGCGACCATCCTGGATTTGCATAATCTCAATATGGATGTGTTTAAAAGTGATGGCGTGTTTTAGAACCAGGGGAAATAGAGAGAAGCCAGAACTAGCTCCATCTCAGGTAATTAGTAGACTCAGATAACAGAATGAAAGTACTTTGGGGTTTCATAAATGTTGCTGGTCCTATTCCCAAGCAGCACTGCTCTTCTTTCCGGAAGGTCAGAATTCTCTTAGGTAAGAGTTTTAGTCAGTCTTCAATATTAAGAATCAAATCTCTGTAAATTCCATGTGACCAAGGAGAAGTATGGTTACTTGGAGGAGAAAAAAAAAAGAATGGTAGTCTTGCGCACTCGTTTCGGTAAATATGGCATAAGCAGCACTTTAACCACGGTAGCTGGCATTTATACCTCAGTGCCCTGACATGGTGTTCAATTCATTTTGGCTGAGTGTTTGCAGGGTGTGTTGGTAAACATTTAACAAGCAGTGCTCAAGGCTAGGATGAGGTTGGGTGGGACTGATCTGTAGGATGTGCCAATTACCTTGATAAAAATACTCCCAGTATGAGCAATCCAACCTAATAACATGGGGTTACTAAGTGGAAGATCTGTAAGAGATGCACAAGAGACACCATCGTATAATCTCCCAGCATGGATAACAGTTGATGTAAATAGCCACAAATGCATGGGTACCAGTAAAATGTCAAATATCTAGGAAGTGATGAGTTTTGAGGTTTTATTACATGTGTTTTTAATGTAATTCATTTAACTGTAATCTTATACTATTAGATGGTCTGTAATGCCTGCTACTTCCCAGTTGGCTCCCGGGCTGGTGGGAGCCAGCTCCCCAATGCCAGTGTAAAGCATCATGGCCCTGAGTTCTCTGACATGCGAGGTTTGTTTCTTTGGTTATTGTTCTTGCCATTCTTTGTAGGTCATTTATATAATTTTATCATCATCATTAATACAAACTATTCTAACAAACTGCTATTTCCACATAAAGTAAATTAAATGTAGATGGTCATTGTCCCTCAGAAACTGAAAACCAATGCTAGGTAGATAGTATCAGCCATGGAAAGAATAGAAATATTCAAGAGGTAAACATTTAACAATAACTGAGTTAAATTGTCATATTTTCCCAAGTGTAGGTAAGGAGAAGATGTTCCATTCTGATTATCCAGCAATGCCTTTGGTGGATTAAAATTATATTTTCTTGACCCCTACCTCTTTCTCCATCAGTGTTTATACAAAAGGATGGGTAGATAGTAATTTTGGAGGCATTCCTTTGCATTCCGAACAGGAAATCAGTGTTAGTCATTCTACTCTTACGTGCCAGATTAGCTTCAAGAGCAAGGGAAACTCCCAGTCTGCCCAGGATGGACTGCTGAGACCCTTGGGCAGACATGAGGAATGTTTGGGGATTGTTAGCAAATAGCCAAGGGATTGGGACTTTCCTTTGACCAGAGCAACGTACTCAGCTGGCTGGTCAGAGCTGACCATGAGATGCCAATCTTGCCACTTGATGCCACAGCATATGAATTTCTCTTCTGTTACCAACAAAGAGTATTTGGTAGCAACCCAGGCTCTCTCCCAAGAGAGGCATTCTACAGCAAAGTCTAAACTTTTATATGATTGGCTCATTAGAGAACTTAGCTAAGTGTGCCCAGAAATGCATTTCCAGAACTCCATTTTAATACATTTGCTATGGCTCCGGACAGTTATAAGCAGCAGTTAAAGAATACATTTTCTAACTTTATATTTTCTACTCTTGTATTATAACCAATGTGATAAATTACTTTTAGTGTTTGCTAATGGGAGTCATTTATTTTCCTTAAGATGTAGGCCCTATGTAATGTATTAATCTTCCCATTCTTATCTTGGTGACCAGGAATTGAAGGTTAGGTCTATGCTAACAAGTGTGGTTGACACTGGCTTCCTACTCACTCTACATGTTCATCTTCTCTCTCTTTTGTATCTCTGTTGTTATTTATAAGCAACTTTAAATTTTCTAATAGAAGGTATAAGTTATAAACACTATAGTTCAAAAGTTGTTAATGGAAAAATTAGTAGCATTTGTGATGTCACCCATGCCATGCTGGTAATTACTGTTGGTTGTCTATAATCCCAATGGCTGTGCCCAGTCACCATTCTCTTTTCCGTCACTCCCTCTACCAGTGTGATCCCATCATTTTCAGCATGACGTGATTGACCTGTAATGTTTAGAAACACATGGCACGATTGAATGGTTGTGTTTAGAGATCCCGTCACTGGTATGGCTCTGCACAAACAAGGCTAGTATCATAGATGGAAAGATATTATATGGGCAAGTGGGTAGTTCATCACCTCAACAATGGGAATAACACTGATCCCACCTGGAGAATGCCACTTCTTGCTCTGAATTTCTCAACATAGACCATTCATGTTGAACCTGGGGTGCCTGCCACATAGTGAAGTGTTAGGCTCCTTTGTTCTCATTGCCAGATTTCAGAAGGAAGAGTGAGCATAAGCCAGGAAGTAGCATCCCAATATAATTAATATTCATTGCATTACACATTATACACATCCTTGTGAGGGCTAGCAGGTGTGTTATCGTCCATCCAATCCCATCCTGGATGCCAGGTGTAGTCAGCATGCTAAAGGAGTTGGTGTGATTTCCAACTTCTAGTCTCATGTATTCACATCCAGGCTCTATGTTTTGAATAGACAGATATATTTGGCTAGACTATATTTAGATAGATTTGCATTGTTGTTTTTTTTACATACTCATTTTAAACTATTCATTAGATTTTAAGTTATACTATTTCACAGGAAAATAAGCTGGTTAGTATATCATTAATAACTTAACTTATAAAGAGTTACAGCATATGAGAGGACATTTTTCAATTAAATTATGGTTATTCTATGCATCAAGATGTAACATTCTTTTCTATTTTTTATTTAAATAGGCTACTGAAATAAATTCTCACATTTTATTGATGAATAATTATATTACCTGAAAGAAAATCTAATCAGTTCAAACAACATTTTGCAACACAAGGAGCTAAATATGTCTCATTTTGCATCGTAGTTTTGTTGTTGTATTATGTTATTCTCATAAAGGAAAGTTATTAAAAGAAATATTGTACCAAGAAAGTACACCTGTAAATAATATGGACTTACTGGAAAAGTACATTAAACGTGGATGCAAAGAAGAGAGCTTGGACAAGTACATTAAAATATGTTAACTTATAAACAGACACTGCTATTTCACTGCTCTAGGTAGTTTATTTGTCTTCCCGTATTTGTGAAATAAATATATTTTATATTAGCATATGAGACGTCTTAAGTTTCTGAACTTTTGAAAATGAAATTTATTGCCATATCAGGGTTTCTACAACAGAAGAGTTTTTTTGGAAGAATGCCATTGGCCCAATGAGATAGGAGAAATGCTTTGTATAATTTAAAAACACATTTCTTTAGGTGACTTAACGGGCTAAGGAGGCCATTTTAAAATTAATATAATTCTCTTGGGAGACACCATCACATTCATAGATACTTGAAATGCTCTCCAACATGTCTATAAGAAATTTATTAAGTTTTGACTCATCAAAACTCCATGTTGGGTTGCAGTTCTATTTGTATTTGTCTTTATTAACTGGTTTATCTACATCGAAAGAGGTTTCCAGTTTTATCTCCTTTGCAGTACTTCAGGGTGAAATCACCTGTTTGTACACACATTTTGCAGAGTTGCATATCCCTGGCATGAATCTATTCGTGCTTTGCATTTGTACTCATGAAGTCCTGCCTGGGCCTCTCTTTTCTCCTGAGGTTGGGGTAGGATGGCATTTTTGTGTCTGTTGTAACAAAATATTTTGAAGGACTTATCACAAATTGCCCATTTTATTCTTTATTTACATATTGTATCATACTCTTCTGGGTTGTGAAGCCTGTGTAATATTTGAAGCCTCTTTCTTATCTCACAGGGCTTAGCACAGTGTTTGGGGCAAGAGACAGTAATAGAAATTGACTTGTAGATTTCTAAGTACACTTGGGCCCATCAGATCTGTGGAGTTTGATGCAGAATGAGACAGATTCTTAGGGGCTTTCTAGTTTCCTGATTGGCTGGATTAAAGTATTGGAAATACTGAAATGGGTGTAAAGGGTGGGGTGAGATAAGAGTGTTGAATCTGAATAATTAATTGTCTGCATAGAATCTAAGCAAAAAAGAAAAGGTCAGTTTGTCTCCAGACTTCAGAGTTGACTATTGGTGATCCTTGCATTCTTTTTGTCACTGTTGGGCTTTCTTCACACTTTCCCCTCCTAAGCAGTTGATGAAATTAATTTCAACAATGAAAATTATTATCTTCATTATTTGAATGTGCATCTTAGTTCTGGTTCTTTACACTTTGTCCTATATGAATTGATGTTGTTTTAAATATATTCATTACTTTTTTTTGTCTTTACCTCTTTTCTTTTTACCTTTTCCTTTGTTCTAGGTAGGCATCGGCATATAACAATAGTCTGTGACTCTGCTTCCTGCTGGTGGCCCTTCTTTTCTCTCCTTTAATTTGTTTTCTTTTATCTTTGGCATTGTGCTTGATTGTGTGTGTGTGTGTGTGTGTGTGTGTGTGTGTGTGTGTGTGTGTGAAATTAATGTTATGAAACTTCACACCAAAAATTGATTAAAAAATAAAATTTTATGGTGTGTATATTTTACCAGAATACAAAAAAGTATATTATCCTTCTGTTAACACACTAACAATATTCTTTAGCTTAATAGTTTCCAATATAGCACTTAGTAAATCTAGTGAAGATGAAAACAGGAGAGGCAGCCCGAGTACAAGGATGCTGGCCTCACTCATCCTCACACATTGAGTTGGCAGCAGAGCTATCAGTTCTGAAAGCGAGTTGAGGAAGTTCTCCTCCACCAGGAACTCTCTTCACCAGCATTGCAGACTTTATCTATCTATCTATCTATCTATCTATCTATCTATCTATCTATCTATCTATCTATCTATCTACCATCTATCTATCATCTACCTAAAGGCTAATATGAAAAGTGTCCCCTCAGGAGCTCGACCAGGAGACCGGGAGTTCTATCGCTTGCTATGATGTGCACTGACCACCAGGGCACTGAACGAAGGGAGGCCCCGGCCGGCAGCTGGGAAGCCCCAATCGGTCCTGATGGCCGGCCAGGCCTAGGGACCCTACCCATGCAGGAATTTCCTGTCCCGGGCCTCTAGTGTTTCTATAAGTCTTCCCCGACTTTGTGCTATTTATATTATGGTCCCTAATGGCTCTTTTGGGTTCCTTTGTCCTGGCAATATGTTTTATTGGAGTGTTTTTTGATATGTATATACATTCATGAAACTGTCACCACAACCAAGGTAATGGACATTCCTATTTTCCCAAGTGTTTACACAAGCTGTTAAATCACCCCCCTTTAGGCGCTTTAAACTTATACAGCGATTATACCAATTATTTCTCAATAAAATTGGAAAAATAAAATATGTTTCTTGCAGATGACAGAAGAAAATGTTAGGTGGGACCAGATCAGGGCTCAGTCTAACTATCCCCCAGTACTGAGCCTTGAGCCCTCCGTGTACTCTGCCCAGTACTCTGTGCATTTTGAGGTGGTTCAGTCTGCCTGCTGGGAAGAAGCACTATCCTTGGCCTTGTGTGGAGGCTAGCACTGTCATTTCTAATCCTTTCAGGTTGTTTTCCAATAGGCTGATTGATAGATATTGGAGGAAGGCCTCCTGCAGACCTCTAGCGTTATTTCTTTGCACAGTTCCCTTCTCTTTCCTATGAACCCTGACGGCCTTGGACTCCTCCGTTTCTCAACTCCATCTCCTGAACAGGAAGTCTGCTGGGTTTCACGTGGATGCATCGCCCTGACCTGTTCTTAAGGACAGGGAACTGAAGCCCTTGTTGGGTTCACCATGACTGTTCCTTTCCACTGTTACCTGATGATTAAACTACAAATTGTTGTTTTGTATGCTTTATCTTTTTTTAAAATTGTTTCAGGCAAGCAGATTAAAATGCAGTTCCTTTTACTTAATCTTGGCAGGAGCAAGTCTATTTGAAGTATTTTTTAAAGGGTGAAATTGACTTCTGAAAGTGTACTCCAAAACTCTCTCTTTTTATTGGTCAGTGCAGGTACATGCTCATAACATAAGCTGCATACTGCTGAGAATAATTTCATCAGGCAGATATGCACATGCTTTACCATTCACCCGCCATAGGATACACTGTGGAGTGATTTACTCTGCAAAGGCTTTCAACTGATTAGGAATCCAAAAAGTAGAGTGCCAAGAACAAATTAGTAGTTCTTCCCTCAGTAAGCGAGCATGGGGCAAAAGGAATTGGATATATGGCCTGATTTTCACTTAAGAAATGCATGACCTTGGCAGTATTATGTCTCTTTTACCTATAATCATCAGTTCTTTCAGGAATAAATGGAAACATTGGTTTAATCAGCGAATGAGTACAATTGAAAATAGATATTAATTATTCACATGGATTTGTCATTTTGAAGATACGTTTGTTAATGCAAACTCTTTGTTTCCTTTAAAAACAAGGTTTATAAAAGCATTAGCTTTGTAGATATCTAGAATACAGTTAAGTACTGTTTTTATATTTATCTGATTGTGCTCGTGCAGTTTCAATGATTCCTGTGGGATGATCATACAGTAATTACAATTTTAAGTAGTTCATATGTCTCAAAATGTTATCATTGCATATATTAATGCTCTTCTAAATGCAGTTGTAAGAAGAAATATGAGGAAAATTATTAAATAATTACCAGACTGAGGTTGAGTTAATAGGTGTGACATCCAATTATAACTTGCCCCGAGAGAAATTTCGAGTGAAGGTTGAACATTTCAGCCTCAGCAAAGACCCTTGCTTGTGCTGAGACTAGGTATAGGATTCACGATTACAAAGGGAATCTTTGATGGTATCTCTTGATATTAGCACCTTAATATAATTTGAAACTTATGTCTTATATATGTGAATTGAACTATCACTTGGAAGATCATTCTTTTATTTAAAAATTTTGCTATTTTCATGAGAGACATTTCAGGACTTGTTAAAATTGAATATGGTAAGCCCTAGCTGGTTTGGCTAGGACTGCGTACATTTAGGACTTGTTAAAATTGAATAAGGTATGCCCTAGCTGGTTTGGCTAGGACTACGCACATTTAGGACTTGTTAAAATTGAATAAGGTAGGCCTAGCTGGTTTGGCTAGGACTACGCACATTTAGGACTTGTTAAAATTGAATAAGGTAGGCCTTGCTGGTTTGGCTCAGTGGATAGAGCTTGGCCTGCAGACTGAAAGGTTCCAGGTTTGATTCTGGTCAAGGGCACATGCCTGGGTTGCTGGCTCGATCCCCAATAGGGGGGTGTGCAGAAGGCAGCCAATCAATGATTTTCTCTCATCATTGATGTTTCTATCTCTCTCTCCTCTCATACTCTCTGAAATCAATAAAATATATTTTTTAAAAATTGAATAAGCTAGAATGAGATGTTATCAATAAAGAGAGAGGCTAGCCTAGAGTGATCCATTGTATAATGGATTAGAGCTGAAGACATCAGTAGGAATGCATGTTTAGCTTAATACAGATGGAGGTAATATTCATACACACACATTGTACACATATATATACACATGCATATATAAATATTTACATACAAATTGGTTATTATGCACACATATGTTTCTTTACTTTGGAGGCTGAGAGTGCCTAGAGGCAACATGCCAGTAGCAATGAGCACTCCTAACACCCAAATTTTGGTTTCTAAAGACATATTTGAATAAAAGGAAGCAAGGATTCTTAGAAAATGACAGCCTGGACTAATAATATACAAGAAAGTCTGAATCATCCTGTAATGCCAGAAAGAAAGTAAAGTTTTATTAGTACTCAAAAAAATCCCCCGTGATAGGAGCATGTCAGATGACACAGGGGCTGAATGAGACTCCTAAAGGCCAAAGGTAGAACAGTTTGAACCACAGCATAAAAATGTGTTGTGGGAGTATAACACAATGAAAAATAAATATCCATGAGGCTATACTGATATAAATGAATTAGTAAATAAGTAAATAAATAGGTGGAAGTACAGTCTCCTGTACAGAATTCCAAAAAACTTATGTGATACTCTGTCTCCAAGAAGGTTGAGAATCCTTAATGTGGGCTATGCATAGTGACTCACTTCTAAAGAGTACAGTATGGACACGGGGGATGGAGAGTAAACTTACAGTGGAGAAAACCCATAAATACAGACTTAGCCAGGTGGTCAAGATTAATAATGATAAATCATGAGATAGTATATGCCTTTGATCTGATGTGATGAGAACATTACTTTACCTCTGTGGTCTTCTTTCCAGAAATTCATAAACCCAGTCTAATCATAAGAAAGCCTTCAGATATATCAACAATAAGGAGCATTCTTTAAAACACCTGACCAGGATTCCTCAAAGCTGTCAAGAGCATCAGAAACAAAGAAAGTCTGAGCAATTGTCATAGCTAAGAAGAGACTAGGGAAAAATGAAAGCTAACTGTAATCTTGGCCATTCTGGAGGAGAAATAAGACACTAGGAAGTAAAAGCTAAGAAAACAGGAATAAAGTATACACTTTAGTTAATAGTAATATATCAATATTGGTCCATTAATTGTGACAAATGTACATACTAAAGCAAGATGCTAATAATAGGGGAAACTGGGGTAGGCTATATTAGAACTCTGTGCTATCTTCATAATGTTATTGTAAATCTAAGTCTATTCTAAATTTTCTTTAACTATTTAAAAATGTGTAGCGTATTTTTAGCCTTATTTTTTCAGTTAATGTGTTTTTAATGATAGTAGAGGCCTGATGCATGAAATTCGTGCAAGGGGCTCGGCCTTCGCAGCTGTGGCAGCTTGCCTTGCCCCTCGCAGCCCCAGCTTTATCTGGAAGGTCGTCTGGAAGGAGGTCTGGAAGGATGTCCATAAGGTCATTTTGCTGTCTGGTTTAATTAGCATATTACACTTTTATTCTTATAGATAAAGATATAAGCAGTCTACAAATAGACTTGAATATTCAAATCAAATAAATTTATTTCAAATGGATTTTATATCTATCTATATAATAGACATCTTTCTTAATTCATTGCACAACTTGTTCTCAGTTATTTTGTGTTGAAGGCAACACCCCCCACCTTTCTTTATTGATGGCGCTCAGTAAATACTGAGAGAGAAGAAATGAGGAAAACAGATTTAGCTCATTAAAAGTTGTTTCATGCTGTGTAATGTGGAACATATTTTTTCTACTAACTTTCTTGATTGAGAACAAAATATTTAAGCCCTTGGGTTGCCTTTTATAGAAGCATTCTGCCACAATGGAACTGCCATTTGAAATAGCCTTTGTAAATAGCAACTTTCTTCATTGTTAAGGCAAACGTATTAATTAACCACATACTGATAAACTCTTCCCTTCAGCTTCATCCACTCTTGGCATTGCTTTGGAATCCTATCTCCTTTTGAAGGAATGGAAATTATCAGATTTTAAAGTTTTGGATACATTTCAGGTTGTTTCTATTTTCCCACAGCAAGCTTTTCATACACACACACACACACACACACACACACACACGAGGCCCAATGCATGAAATTCATGCAAGGGGCTTGGCCCTTGCAACCGTGGCAACTGCCTCAGCCCTTGCAGCGCCAACTTTGTCTGGAAGGACACCTGGTCTAATTATCATATTATGCTTTTATTATTATAGACTAGAGGCCTGGTGCACAAAATTTGTGCAGGGGTGGGGGGGTGATCCCTCAGCGCAGCCTGCACCCTTTTGCAATCTGGGACTGCTAGCTTCTAACTGCTCGCCTACCTGCCTGTCTGATTGCCCCTAACCACTCTGACTGCCTGCTTCATCACCCCTAACCACTTGCCTGCCTGCCTGATCACTCCTAACCCCTCTGCCTGGCTGTCTGATCACCCCTAACCCCTCTGCCTGGCTGTCTGATTGCCACTAACCACTCTGCCTGTCTGCCTGATCACCCCTAACCACTCTGCCTGCCTGCCTGATTTCCCCTAACTGCCTCTGTCTTGGTCCCCGCTGCCGTGGCTTCATCCAGAAGGATGTACGGAAGGTCGTTCAGCTGTCTGGTCTAATTAGAATATTACACTTTTATTATTATAGGTATGTGTGTATATGTGTATGTATATTGACTTCAGAGAGGAAGGGATATGGAGAGAGAGATAAAAACATCAATGATGAGAGAGAATCACTGATCAGCTACCTCCTGCACACCCCACATTGGGCATCAATCCCGAAACCCAGGCATGTGCTCTGACCTGGAATTGAACCGTGACCTCCTGGTTCATAGGTCAACTCTCAACTGCTGAGCCATACAGGCTGGGCTTCCTGTAGTTTTTACATTGACCTCTATTCTTGTGCTACAGAATGCTGTGTCTTCTGCAGGTTTATTATTGGGCTTTTAATTATCTTGTGCTCTTATTTTATCTGTTCAATTATCAGCATAAAGATTATTGGCATCTTTGAGGAGAAAGAATCAAAGAAAGGGTGTGTGTTATGGTGTAATGCTTAGGAATTAGTGTGGAATGTGTTTGAATATTATCATAACAATAAAAGGCTAATATGCAAATGGTTGCCACGTGGTGATGCCATAACGACCAATCAGCAGGGACCTGAGGCTGCGTGGTGCCAGGCCAGGCCAGGGGACCTCAGGCCGTGCCCCCCGCTCTGGCACTGGGCCAGGGGTACTCAGGCCATGCCCCCTGCCCCATCGATTCTTGATGGGGGACCTGAAGCCACACCCCCCACTTGGCGGGGCTTGACGGGGGTGGGCCTGGCTGGGTCTGGGTCTGGCACAATTTTGAGGTGCACGTGGGTGGGCGGGGATTTGACTCTGGGTCCCGTGGTGTACCCCAGATTCTGATAGGGAGATTTTCATATGCATTTTACTAATTTTCTTTCATCTCTGACACTTCTATTATAGAGAAAGAGCAAATAGCCATATTAAAATATTACCTCTAATTAATTCCCTTTTGATGTGCATGAATTTCATGCACCGGTCCAGTAGTTTATATATAACACAGGATACAGTAGGTACAGAGGTAAGAGATAGCTTTTCTACTTATATGAACCTTACATTCTAGTACAGCCGGGCAAAGTACGGCTCACACAGCAGGCGCTGCAGAGGTACCTGAAGACCCCGGAGAAGGTGAGCCTGTGCAGGGAGCGCACGGGGCGCACGGGGTGCGGCTGGCGGCGGTCTCCCCACGAGCGCACCGAGGGAGGCCAGGTGCCCGGAGGACCGATCGGCTGGGCTGGCGACGCTCAGAGGCCGCAGAGCACCCGGGCAACTTGATTTTTCACAACCTGTGGCCACAACTTTTGGATGTTGC
>NW_006287548.1:1403772-1410314 GCF_000327345.1 Myotis davidii
TGCTATCAGCGACCCGGGTGTCTTGGGGGTTGGAGGGTCTGGCTTCTCTAAGGGGTGTGGGGGGAACCGCAGCGTGGGGGTTCCCTGGGGGGGTGTTTGGCAATGCAGGCTCTCACACCCTGATCCAAGCTCACTGTCCCGGACTCCGCTTTTAATCAAGTTCCCAGGTGATTGGCAGGACCTGAGTTTGAGAAGCGCAGCTTAAGAAGTTGTTTGAGGGAAAGCTTTGCCAGGGCAGCCTTGAAGAAGGCGCTGCTGACCTCAGGTGTGGTTTTTGACCCCCCAAGGCCCACCCTGCTTCGCCCCCTTGGAATTTGAAAGTTGGTTGGTGCAAGTGACACACTAGGAAGTTGTAACTGATGGGGCCCTTGGAATTTCAGCCTCACCAGCTGTCCTCCCTGTATAATCAGTCTCTTGAGCATGAGTGCAGTTGATTTGCTCTTCGGCTTTGTTACTCATCATCTGACGGAACTGGGGCCACTGAGCAGCAGATTAACTGTAGTAGCAGACTAACCATAGATTGCTGCAGGGACAGTTCACAAGTCTTGGAGGAGAAAGTGTGGCTTTCTGGGGGATGCTGGGAGAGAGGGACAAACTAGCATATCGTGGAGTGATTCTGTTGACAGTCTGCTAGACTGAGGCAAATAGGAACCATACTTGCAGTATTTGGGGCCACACAAATCTGTGCCTTAGGGATGTGGTTTTGGAATCGCCGATTCTTTGCATAGGAATTTTGTTCATCCTTGATGTGACCAGGGACACAGCCTTGCCAGCTCTTTTGTTGGGTGGGTGGCAGCGAAATTTCTCATGAGAGCCAAGCAGAATCCCTTCTTTCTGGCAATCTGGAGTTGGGGAGTGGCAACCACGTGTGAGCCAAGAATCAAGTGTAGACAAAATCATAAATTCCATGCTCTGATATCTTTTCCTGACAATTATCCCCTGAAGTTGGTATGAGCTTCAGCCAGAGACTTACACAAGGCCCTGGCTCCATCTCATCCTCATCCAGATGAGGGTACAGAATGCGACTCCCAGGAATGTGGTAGTTGGTGGCTACCATTTTCATGTATTCTCAATTCCTGCTCTACCTAGTTTTCCAGTTCATTTTGTAGTTGAATCGCTTCTCTCTTTTACAGCATCTTGTGTGCCTTAGCATGAGTTTGGCTGCACAGTCAAGCAATGGTGTTAACTCCCAACTCAGACTTACTCCCTGTGCACTGTAGTTCCAAAATGACCCACTTCCGGGTTTTTGCTCCTTTTAAAAAATTCCAGACATTCCAAGTCAAATGATAAATTTAATTATGGGAAGAAGAGGAGGGGAGGAGCCTCTGAAATTTAATTTCATAATCTGACGGTCGCCTTGAAGGATACTATCAGGTGGGGAGGACAATGATCTGACCCTTACTGTTCCTGATACCTGAATGCCCTCTGGCTGAAATTGCTCTGCCTCCATAACTAGTGTTACTTGCCCTTGAAGTGAAGCAGAAGTGTTGGTCCATTTGCACTTAATACTCCATGTGAACTATTGATAAAGATCCAGCTGCACCCACTGTTCTTCTCCAGCAGTTGGAAGAGGCAGAGATTCTAAGCTGTAAAATAGGAGTAAGCTGGGTTTTAAATCCATCCCAGTCAATGAATGAATTCCATTCATTAACCTCTGAGCTCCCAAGAGCAAACGTGAGCTTTATTGTTACATACCCTAGGGAGTGGTACCCCAGCAATTTACCAATAGAATATATTCATATGTTTATTGTAAAGGGTTACCTATCAAAGCTGTGATGTAAAACTGTTAAATGTTGATAGTATTATAGTTCCCATGGAAATAATTTCTTTTTATTTCTCAACCTATGTCTACATATTATACATGAGAAAAATATAATAATAAAAGTGTAATATGCTAATTAGACCGGACATCCTCTGGACAACTTTCAGGACAAAGCCATGGCTGCGAGGGAAACCCGGGTCTCAGGTGCCTGCTGGTGGCTGTAGGGAAGCCCAGGTTCTGGGTACCTGCCGGTAGCCAGAGGGAAGCCGGGGTTCTGGGTGCCCAAGGGAAGCCGGTGCTGGCAGTGGGGGAAGGAAGGCCTATTCTTGCACAAATTTCATGAATCGGGCCTCTCGTCTGTTTATAAAAATTAAGATAACATCTTTCTTTTCTTTTTTATAATATCTTTCATTTTGCCTTTGTTTCCTTGAAAGTTCTATTCCCATACCTTTTGGTTCTTGTCCTATAATGTAAGACTCATTGAGTATTCTAGTGATTGATCTCATGGGGAAATGAAAAAACCCCTAAAATATATAAGCCATTATTTGTATAAAGTTGGAATTAAGCAATGACCCATATTCATAGTTGTTGAACTATTATTTATTGAACTAGTACTAGCAATCCAGCATTGGCAACATCATGCCTTATATATTTACAGGTTTCTGCATATTAGTATAATGGTAGAAATGCATGAAATTACACAATGCACAGGGAGCATTTTATAGGGAGAAAAAATGGTGACAGAGGTGAGGATCTATTCACGTACTGCACAGAAATATTAATTTAATTGGTTTCCTTTAAGACTTTTGTAAAAGTGGCAGTTATAGTTAATAGAAGTAGGAAGATAGTTCATGCTTAGTTAAAGAGATCTGGCCTTCTCTTTTGTTAATGAATAACTTCAAAGCTGAAATTTGCATTAAGAACATTAATGTGATGATTTTAAAAGTACCCATTAGTCTGACATTTTTAGGATAACAAAACTACATTCTAGTGAACTTGAGACATGAGGAAGAACAAAGGTAGGTAGTAGGCAAAAATAATCTGATCACAATAAAAATATGCTTTTGCTTGAAAATCTGTCAGAAGAAATTCTAAGTATTTTTTAATGCATGTTAAATGTGCTTTACTATAGTTTCGAAACAGATTAAAAGTACATGCAAATTAATGCAAATCATGTGGCTTGAAGATTAAGTTTTGAAGTGCTGTCTTCTTTCCCTGGGGTAAATGGCTGTTGAAGAATGGATGTATAAATATCTGACTGACTGACTGACTGACTGGCTGGCCTGCTGGCTGGCTGGCTGGCTGGCTGGCTGGCTGGTGGGCTGAATGAAAGAATGAATGAATCTTTTTTTCACTTTGAAAGCTGGTAAATTTTCCTCTTTGCCACCTGGTCATTTTTCATCAGATTCATCAGATTCAAGGTAGAGTCTAGGAGTGGGAAGTTGCAACCCCAAGCTTAGCCTTATCAATCCTGCGTTATCTTCACCCTGTGAAGACCTTTGCCCTATAATAATGCTGGTCCAGTGAAGAATTCCTAAGCGGATGTTCATCTGAACCCCAGAGGGAGGAGGCCCTGTTCTTAGTAGTCATCCACTCAGTACATATCTGTTGAGCACCCACTAGGAGCCAGACATTGTTTTAGATTGGCTCCTCTTGTCTCCCAAATTAGATACATTGCCATTGATCTCTAAACAGTGTTTGTAATTGTTTTTGCCACCCATTCTTTCAGGGAATATCCTTTTTCCTTAGATTCTGCCATACATTATTTTCCTGGCTTTTCTTCTACTTTTGTGAAACTTGCTTCATTTTCAATCTTCTTTTCCACCCTTGCCTTGGGAGTTCCCTGAGGCTCAGTTTTTGCCCTCTGTTCTTTCTCTGCTCTGGTGAGTCTTAACCCTGCCTGTCCTATGATCACCACCTCTGGGGTGAGGCCCCAAGCATGGACACATTTTAAAAGCTCCATAAGTGATTCTGATGCACAGCTAGAGTGGAGAGCTATTTTTTATACTGTAATCCAGGGAATTGTTTGTATAGTAAGACTTCACTTTTGTCTCTCCTGATTAGTGTCATACCAGTGTCTGCTTTCACTTAAGTGCTTGTTCTGTTCCAAGAAGGTATTTCCATTTAGAAATGTCATTTCTCTGCTTTATCTCCAAAATATCTTTACCTCCTGATTCTCTTTATTTTAAATTAGAATTCAAAAATATTAATCTTTGACTTTCCTTCTATTTATTATCTTTAGCACACTGTGATTAAAATAATGCATTGGGCTAGTATCAGCTACTCATTTACCCAAATGCTGTTGGCCCACTGTTGACTGCAGGGTGAGGTTAAAAAACTTATCATCTATATATATATATAACAGGCTAATATGCTAAGTGTCCAACCATCTGACCGGTTGCCATGATGTACACTGACCAACAGGGGGCAGATGTTCAATGCAGGAGCTTCCATGATGCACACTGGCCATTTACAGAGAAATGAAATCACGGACCTGGCACTGACAAAGCAACACTTGGTTTCCCCCAAGTGGGACACAGGTCCTGCCACCACCCTGGAAAAACAGCCCACCAACGTTGCCGAGACCCCATGGCGCAAAATGGGGCCCACAGCCCAGCCCAGCCTGGAAACGGTCACTGTGGGTGCCGAGTAATGACATCACGTAGCAATGCCTGGCTTCCTCTCCCTAGCAACTAGCCTCCTTGGAGTTTCTTCAGCTCAGGAACACAATTTGCTTTATAGCCAGGTGCAAATATTTTATACTTTAACCAAATGTTTGTGAAATGTTTTCCCTTGCCTCATCTCATTTGATCCTCACAGAAGTCCTGGAGTAGGTAGATAGAAGACTTGGTGGAATCCTATTTTTTTTTCGTTAGCCAGGAAACGGAAATTTAGAAAGCTTAGGGACTTGACCTGACTGAAAAGAAGTAAGAAATGGTGGACCTTGAAGATGACTTCAGGTTTTCTCACTGCGCATAATATAGTCAAACACTGCTGCAGTTAAATATTTTACCCTTTGCTCTCCCTGTGTGATATACAATAATAATCTGCTTCGTGTTGATATTTATTGTGGTGTTGCTTACAGTTAACTGAAAGAGAAGTTGGGGTGCTTCACTGGGCTGGAAAAAGTTTAGCTAAATCAGAAAGCAGGTCTAATTATCTATAAAAGGCTAGTTAACTCGCGCATTCCCAATACATACAAAGCTCTTGCTGGCGCCAATCGCACGCGTCTGTTTCCATCTGTCATTGTCGATCGTGAATTTGGTTGACACTTCTATTATAGAGAAAGGGCGAATGGAGATATTAAAATATTTCTTCTAATTAATTTCCTTTCAATATGCATGAATCCATGTACTGGGCCACTAGTGGAATATAAAGCTTGAGCAATCTAGACTCAAATCCACAGGTTATCTTCCTCAGTGAACATCTATTTTAGCCTTTTGTAGAGGGCCTGTGCATTCCCACCTTCTGCACAAAACCTTCCGTGACTTCTGCACCTGATGGCTGCAAGCTTCCCAAGTATTATTATAATTCCTTTTATTAAGTTTGGCCACCATTTAGAAGACAAAATCCTGACTGATCTTGTCCTGAAACCTAACTATGAATATGTACTTCCTTTCATTTATCAGAGACCTCTCTTAATGAATCAGAAAAGGTGATCAGATATGGGTTATGTATTATAGTGGCAATGCATAAGGAGTGGGAATGTTAAAATAATAAGAAGCCTATCATAAAATATTTAATACAAATTCATACTCCACCAACAGTTACTGGCTAGCTATTTATTTATTCCTGTTATCTTATTTCATCCTTATGTGAAATAAAGTAGTATTTTCTCAAGTTTAAGATGAGAAACTGAGGCCCAACACTAGTCATCCACTTTCTTCATGTTACAGGCATGCCTGGGATTCCAGTTCAGATCTTCAGAGCACCAATTGAGTGCTTTGTCTCGGTAACCCAGCTAGTACATTCTTTGGTCGGGGGAGGGATTGCACATTTTTATTTTATTAATATTTCTCTTTCCGAAACTCAGCGACTGATATGATAGGTAGTTATTAAATAAATGAAATGTGAGAAGGATCCTAGGAGAAGCTGGATTTCCCACATCACCTTCCAGAAGCCCTTCTATATTCCGTCATGAGCAGAAGAGCAGAACAGGTAGCGCAGCAGCCTCCGCAATGGATTGTTAGAGTTGTGTAAGTACTGGATGAGGCTAAACATGACTAAAACTGTCCAGCATGTGCATGCACTAAGAAATGATATTAAATGAATGTGGGTTTGAACGCTGCCATTTTTATTGTAGGGCTTACATAAGGATCATTTCAAGTCCATGGGACAATATTTGTTTCCTTCAAGAGAAGGGATCAGTTTTCCCACTACTGTCCCTTTGAAATGAAAAAGGAGGCTAGTGTTCTCAGGATAGCTGGTGTCCAGCCGACAGCGACTTCTGTCCCAGTTCCCACAGGAGACCATGGACGCTTTCCACTCCCTGCTTTCATGTGTGGAATTGATTCAGCTGGAGAGAAGGGAGGAGGACAGGTTCCTGGGATAACTGCCATCCCATTGGGTTTCTATTATGTGTGGGAGACGTATTTCCAATCAGGATTTGGTGAGCAAATGGCGTTTAGGACAAAGAATTCAAGCGATCTTTGCTGGAGTATACTTTAAAAACGATTAACTGCTTTTATTACCTATGTAACTGAGTAAATTGAGTTCTTATACTTACCATTTGAATTATTAATGGAATAGATTAAGGCTTTAGCTATCAAGTTAACCAAAT
>NW_006287548.1:1410912-1423562 GCF_000327345.1 Myotis davidii
CGAATGATTTTTAGAAATTGTACTTCCACAAGATTTCAGTGTCCACCCCCTGCTTTCATGTGTGGAATTGATTCAGCAGTAGTTGATTTTTCTGCTATGGGCAAGAATTAAATAAACTTCCTATATAATAAAAGGGTACTATGCAAATTGACTGAATGGTGGAACAACCAGTTGCTATGATGCACACTGACCACCAGGAGGCATACACTTAATGCATGAGCTGCTCACTGATGGTCAGTGTGCTTCCACAACTTGGGTGCCAGCTCCGCCAGAAGCCAGGCTCACGGCTGGCTAGCGCAGCGGCGGTGGCAGGAGCCTCTCCTGCCTCTGCGGCAGCAGTAAGGAGTGGTGAGCCAAGCAGTAAGGAGTGAGCAGGCAGGCAGTTAGGAATGAGGAGTTCTGGATTGCAAGGGGGCACAGGCCGGGCTGAGGGATCTCTCCCCTCCCCTTCATGAATTTTGTGCATTGGGCCTCTATTTCAAATATAGAAAGTGAGGGGATATTGAATCATCTTATTGCATACACTTCATCCGTGAATATACTGTATTCATGTTGAAAGGAGTTGAATTTCATGGGAGGTGAGAATGACATATCACATTAAAAGAACAACTAGAACATAAGCATTAGGGTACTCTGTGTGTGTGGTGGGGCAGTGGAGATAAGAGAAGACTGGTGAGGGAGGTGAAATGAGAGTGACCTACAAGAGGAAGTGGATTCTAGGCTGTGGAGGGTTCCCTGGAGTTGAGGCATGAGACAGTGCTATGACACAGCACAGTCATACTGTAGAAGGTTGTTTCCCCCCCAGTGTAGTACATTTCCTTGTCAGTGACATTTCTAACTCACAGTTACTAGTTGTCTTTAAAACAAAAGAACTCTTAGTTCTATAGCAAAGTATGCTGGGGCTATAAAGAGAAAAATGGAAAATGAACGCCTGGTCCCTATTATTAGAGAACTAATATGCTTTGAAACGGAAGTGCTGTACAGATGTAAGTTGGCATTATTGCTGGAGTAAAAGAAAAAGCATTGTTCTGAGCAGGCAATTAAAGTTATAGAAGAAGATTTATTGCACTGAAAATACCCTCCAACTCCAGCTTGTTATCTGACAATACTTTCATTTATCATGAAAAATGGTGAATGTATAGTGCATGCCCTATTATGGTTTGATCATCAGGAATTTCATAGTCACATAAATGGGTGCCATGTTGTAGATAAATCTTGAAGAGTCCAAGAATTCAGCACTAAAAGCACTTGGTATTCACTGCCATTTTTGAACGTTACAGCTCAGGAAGATTGGAGATTTCCCCCTTTTCTCCCACAATTGGGGGAAAGGCCAAAAGGCACTTGAGGAGCCCCATGTTACTTGCTGCTTCAACAGAGCGACCACCGCCCCCCCCCAAAAAAAAAAGACTGTTTTCCAGTCTCGGCATGTCTTTAACTTAACCAAAGCCGTACCTCAGCTCATATCCTCTCTGTGCTTAAACCCTTTTGATGCCATAGATTTACCTGGAATAAAATCCCAGCTTTTAGCATGAGTGTCCTGGCTGTTCTACTTCACCAAATTCCTCACCATCACTTTCTCCATTCCCCTGCCCCAACCATAGAAGCTGCCTTTCCTTCTTCCAGCCTAACAGTCTCCCACATCAGCAATGTTCCTCCTACTTCAGCCCAGTCCCTGCTCTTCACCTGGTGGTAACTTTCTGCTCTCATATGAAGTATCATCTAAGGAAAGCCGAGGACTCATAAATGACCATTTTTTGTCCTTCATAGTTGCTCTTACTGTTTCTATATGTATTTGTATTCATTTTACACGTTTCCTTTCCTGGTCTGTTGTCTTCAGGAGCAAATATATCAATTGTGTTTAGTATACCCAGTGCCCAGTGCAGAATAGAGGCTTAATAAATGCATTTATACTGGTGTTTGGACAGACAGAGGTGGTTTAAAGGGTTAAAATTCAAATAATAATTGGAAATAGAAATACTTCTTTAACATGAACTAACCAAGCAAATGAATCCTGTAACAGAGCTACATTACAATGGTACTGGACAAAATATGTTTAAGTGAAGTAAAATTATATGTATCTGGCTAAAGCACAAAGAGAAATACCTATATATAAATCTTAGAATTTTTTGTATATATATATATAATTAGGAGAGCAAAACAGTCCATTAAATAATATATTTCCACCATGAAGAGGCATTTTGGCAATTAATAGATGGGAGCTGCAAAATGGAAAATTAGAACAAAAGCTTAAAACACAGAGAGAAAGGACATTCCTCCGACCTCTATCCTCCGCAGTGGAGTGTTTATTAAACCAAAAGTGATCAAATCACTTTTCCTGTGTCAGCATGGGCTGAAAAAGACACCTGCATTTCATGAATTGATGAGTAATTGTTTTTAGTTCTGATTCCGAGTACCCTGTTGATTGCAGTAGTGCGATGTGGTTGGAAAAAAAACTCCAGGTTTAGAGCTAGAACACCTGCACTTCAGTCCCAGTGTCACCACTTACCTTTTACATTAAACCTGGGACAAGCCACTTAACCTCACACAGGGTGATTTTATTTATGAAATGGTACCCTGCAGGATTCTTGCATGTATAAAATAAGATAATTACAGGGAAGCTCGTGGAGAGCTGCATGCAGTACTGAAATGAGCGCTTTGGAATAGGTATATATTTGTCTCTAGGTAATGAGCTTTTTGCAGATGAGGGAGCCACACCCTGTACCCAGCTCTGGACAAACATACATTGGACTTGGTAGATGGTATGCACTTTGGTGCAGAATGCTTTTTGCAGAATATAGCATAATGCAGCTGTGACCAGCATATTTTTGCTCCCCTTCCCTACTCCTTCCCCCATACTTGTGTTAGGAAAGCTGGGATGGTTGAAAAGGGAGATTTATTGATCTAAGGAATGAACAAGTTCAATTTTGGAATAAAGTACTTAATGTACCTACCCACTAATTTATAAAATATTTTTATAATTATCAAAACATCTGAGAATGAGGTATAATAAACACATGCATTTTTCTAATGTATTTTGAAATTAGCATTTAAATGAATGAAGCTTTTAGCTTCATTTATAATTTTTTCCCATTGAATGATTAAGGTACTCTTTCGTCTTGTGT
Source organism: Myotis davidii (assembly GCF_000327345.1). Classification (NCBI taxonomy): domain Eukaryota; kingdom Metazoa; phylum Chordata; class Mammalia; order Chiroptera; family Vespertilionidae; genus Myotis; species Myotis davidii. The sequence goes on from NW_006287548.1 coordinate 1,414,035, forward strand.
GGGATAATTAAGTATATAAATACATTGCGCCTTTCAAGGGAGATACAGTGGGTGGTGGTATTTTGTTATGTTTGAGAGCAGATTATTTTGCATCTCAAAATTAGAATTTTGTGTCTCTGAAATTGTGAAGCAAGACAATAATAAATATTGAGCATATAAACTTTGTACCTAACTTAAAACTGTATACATATGATAGTTAAAATGGTGACCATATATGTTTCTAAATTCCTTTAAATTATATCAGAGACAAAAATATGGTATACATGTGTACATATATGTGGCCAATGCTCGTGTGTTTGTACGAAGTCATATATGAGGAAAATACAATGCCAACACTAGTTATTTCTGGGAGGTGGGATTATGGAAGATATTTTTTTCTGTGGTTTTTAGGTTAGAGATTGTCTACAATGATCATATACTTTGTTGGTCATAAAAATGTTATGAAAGTGGATTTTATGTGCCATAGAAAATTATAGGACTTATAGAAAAAACAATTCCCTTTGAAATGAAGGGCCTCTACAGCTACAGCACTTCTCTCCTGCTATAACTCACACCCTCAGTGCCCAGTTAGCTGTTTCGCCCTCAATAACATGGGGCATTTAATTAGTATCCACTGGAGTGTGATTGGACCCCCGATGCGGCACGCTTCCACATGAACTATCATAGTGGAACCTGCCTTTTAGTAATGACAATGAAGCCATCCAGTAAATTTCCCTGATTAAGTAAGACTCTATGGAATCCAAGCTTTTCTTTTTATATGCTATATTTAACAGATAGTCAATACATAGTTCAAAATATACTTTTACAAGATGTCTTACCTTTTTAAAAGCAAGAGACATGTGAGAGGTTAATACATTTTGTTGAACATCTTTTAATAACTAAATTTGGTCAAGGGATTTTAAACGTTTGGATTATCATCTGATAAAAATATTAAAACTGGGCTCATTCCAAAGGGAGCTTCGCCCGCGCCCGTGTGTGTTGGTGAATGTGTTCTCAGTGTTTGTGCACAGGGCCCGCTGACGCCCCTCCAGTGGCCGCTATTGTGTCTCATTGAGTCACAGATGCAATAAGTAGTATTCCAGCCTGGTCATGTATTCGTGGCAGTGTCTGCTCAGGTGGCACAATGACTCAAATATGTTTCCGTTAATGACTTTGTTTCCAAAGGTGCAAGTCTTCAGATATATACAGATTTTTATATGGCAACTGAAATGCCAGCTTCCCTTTGTTTTAGGATGAGGGCAAATTCCATGGGGTTTATTTTTCCCTATTTCACGTGAAAACAATGTTTTCTCTCCCTCTTCTAGTGGAAACACGGCAGTTTCCTTGGTTTTATTTACGATGCTTGTGCCCATTGTATACAATACAAATTGTCATCACTGCATCAGATACATTTTTGCAAAAATGAGTTATTTGCTGTTAATACAAGTTAAGAAATTAATTCTAAAATAATGAGCAAAAACTTTTACAATATAGGAAGTTTAGAAAAAAAGATAGCAAATTGAATTTAGACTATCTTAAATGAGTAACAATTCAGGTTGGTGATATTCCAGGAGGTTCAACTGCCTCATAGAAAATGAATAACTGAATAATTTTTAGTCAGACTGAAATATTTTTGAAAAATTTAAAAATATTTTATATATTAATTTCTTATTTTAGGATTGGCCTTGTAGCAGAATACTGTGTGTATGTGAGAGAGTGTGTGTACACATAATAGTAGTTATATTTCAAAGCAATAATCTCTCCAGCCCACCTCTAATCTCTCCAGCTTTGGAAATGAGGTGATATAAAACTCCCCAGTGGCCACTAAATATTAGATGTGTTGACACCCACATACGTGTATGGGTGGTGGGTGAGGGAAGAAGGTGATTGTACAGAATTAGGTGGCCTTGGATGCTTTCATTTCCCTTAAAGAATGTTTTCTCAAATGAGGAGGATTAAACAAGAGCCCGAGAGAAGAAAAAATAGAGAAGCAATATATTGACAAGAGCTTGTATGGAGAGTTATTGGAAATGATGAGGGATCAGTGTCAATGAGAGAATAAAATGTTCCTACAGAATGGAGGGTGGGAAACTAATTAGATTTTGTAAAATGCATCTGAAAAATTAGAGGGATGTTCCCACTTAAATGTATCTTTTAAAAACTCCCTAGAGTCAGAGAACCGGTGTCTGATACAGCCAGCTCGGATTTCTGAGCAAATGTGCTGGAAAAAATGATTTTGAAATGATGTATTTTTAAACTTTAAAATGTTGTAAAGCCTCGTTTACCCCCGAGTGCTGATGTACATTGCTGTGTAGAACAGGAGTTGGGTCTCTGGCAACTGCTGCCTTAATGTTCCAAACTGCGGGCACCCGGTGAAGGGAATGCGTCCTTAGGAGCCTGCGAGGGTGAGGGGGAGGAGGTCATGTTACAGGGCTCGGCCATATTTGCAGGAGCATCAGATCCACGGTAACGGTGGCTCTCAAGCTGGGTGCACCAGAGCCCTCTGCGAGCTTCATTTGATCGCACCTGTTCCCAGGTGCTCTCATAGCTTCTGACTCAGTGAGTCTGCACCGGGGCCTGGGGATTTGTATTTCTAACAAATTTGAAGCTGCTAGTCTTGGGCCCATGTGTTGGGAATGGCTGCACTAGCGAAAGCTTGGAGGAAAAAACAAAAACAAAAAAACGGAGGCAAGCTTTGGCCAGAAGTATGACAGTCACCTCCCAGCTGGACAGATGAGAGAACTGCCGTTGGTGAATTACTAAATACGGTGCTGGGTCTCGGCATCAGACCTTCCATCCAACCTTGTGAGGCAAGTAGTGCGATATCCGTGTCACAGCATCCCCCTGCAGAACTCAGTTTCCTTAATTAGCTGACACAAAGTTTAAAGCCAGGGTAGCGGTTGCGCCTGAGGGTCTGCCTTTGTCTGTCTCTGAAGTCTTACCTCTATGCATCAAAACATACTTTTGTGCTTGTTCCTTAAGAATCGTTATTTCCTTTTCCATGTTATTCACATTTGCTATTCAGAAGCTCCCAAAGCTGCTTGTATTTTTATACCATTGATTTCTGAAATTATATTCTTTTTTTAAAGATTTTTTTAAAATTGATTTTAATACATGTAGTCCTGCATCATATCGGGTATTTGAGAGCAGTCAAGAAGTATTTGTTGAGCAAATGGTAAAGCATTTTTTCTACTGAGTTATAAACTTTTTATCTCAAATCAGCTTCTTAAAATTTTGTGAGATAAAAAATTTATAAGACATTGATTTCATATAAGAACTTGAACACATATGTTGTAAGTCCCATTTTATTTCAAACTTTATTAATAACCTGCATTATTCACTTACCTTTCAAAGTATACTTTTAGATATGACAAGGTTATATTTTTATATGTGATTTTATTACCATTTGACCTTTGACTCCAACCTCTCTTAATCCATCTTCTGCACACTGAACCACATTTCTATGTCAATTTATGGAGGGGGAAGAAAGATGCAAGGTTTCTGAGATACAAATTCGACAGAGTACACGTCTTAAAATAGGAAAATGGATTGTGCATGCTAAAGATTAACTATAGCTAAATGAGAGTTGCAAATAGAGGCATGTGTTGAATTGAAAGTCAATTTGGTAGAATGTAATATAGTGGAATCTGACAGGTGTTAATATTACCTTCAAAGGGAATAAACTAGAAGCCATAAAAAGTATATGTAGCCACCACTCATCATGTTCTAGGATCTTCCTGCTAACTTAAAGGGAAATCTGAAGAAGAAAATAACTAGTTTATGTAAATGTGTATTTTCTGATAATTCAAGATTTAACTTTCTGTCTTGAACAACTTTCTCATGTGGAAAATCTTAACCTTAGATGGGCATAATTTGTTATTTTGCATAATGCTTATAAAATTTTTCATAAGCTTTTTTATAGAAATCATAAAATACCAACTGGGTATATATTTTCCTATTGCCCAGATTTTGCTCAAAGACTAAAAATTACATTGTTAGTATATAAAGGATAGCATTAAAATACATTCTTAGAATCTTGATGGTACTTATTTGAGTTTATATGAAAAACAGGTTCTAAAGAATGTACACGTGCATCAGAGCTGATTTACTCTTTTGTGGGATGTGAGTTTAGCTGATTTCTTTCATTTCTGAGAATCTTACATAGACACTCTTGCATTTATATAGGTTAAGGAGTGAATAGATTCTGATTCCAGCTGATTTTATTTCATATAAAACTGTAACTTTCACAAGTACACCTTGATCTCAAATCCATTAGAGAGGTTTACTGTTGAAAAAAAGAACAAACGTTTTCTTTCCGGCAAATTATTTGTATAGCTAGTATTGATCCGAAGAATATTTTTGAGATATTTATCATCCATCTCACATTTTCTCACCTTGAATCATTTTACATATAACCCTATATAAAAATGGAAAACATATATGTGATAAAGTGATACACCTAATTAAAAAACAAGAGACAGAATAGGAAAGAATATTTGCAAACTATTTAACAGCCAAAGGATTAAATATCTAGAATATGAAAGAAGTCCCTAGGAATCAAAATGGAAAATAATGAAAAAAAGAATAGGAAAGAAATAGGGAGGCTTTGAACAGTAAACTTACAGAAGAAAGGAATGGCAGGAATGAAAAAAAAAAGGCTCATCTTCACTATCTGGGAATTGGAAATGAAAACAAAGTGCTTTGAAGATTGGCAGAATATATAAGGATGATAGCCAGAGCTGACTTTCTCGCACTGTTGTGGAGAGCAGCTGCTCTCGTGTAGCAGGGGTGGGAATGAAGGATAAAGCCTTTTTGACAAGGCAGTTAGGGAGTAGCTTTCAAAACCACAAATATGCAGAACGTTTGATCCAGCATTCAAACGCTTGCAAATGCTAGGCATTATCCAAAGAAATACACAGGTATGTACCCTATAGAATCGTAATGGCTAAAAAAAGTAATAACCCTAATGGTCATCAATGAGGAATTTTTAAATCTGTTACAATGATCACGTTGTAGAGTATTAGACGGTAGTTAAGTTTAGTATTCAGGCTTCATATTTCTTATCTCATTGCCTCCTATGTGTCTTTGGGTGAATATTTTATCTCCTTGTTGACAAGAAATGATTCTATGTCAGGGGATTCTGACTGCAGGACATGGTTTCGAATTCCTGAACCACAGACTGTATCAGTATTTCTTCTTCTCTTAACTCACCTCCTCTGCCTGGAGCTGAACGAGGGAATTACAGAGCCTTACACAGTGTGATCATTCTCTGATTACAAAATGTATTGCATATTTTAAAATACTCGTGTTTTAAGCCTGTTATTGTGAAACACATATACCAAAGGCTACATGTAAACATTCATGCACAGTTTCACCAGTAAAATAAACAATTCCATGTAGTTACTGCACAGATTAAGGATGGACCATTACTACGTATTTCTATATCCCTAAACATTATATTATTGTGTCTTGATGGAATGTTATAATACCCATTTTTCGGTAAGTTTCCTTTTCTCCTTACATTATATATTTTAATTCATCCATGTTGATGATAAGTACCTGTTGATTATCCATTGTCATTATTATAGAACTGTGCTTTTCAATTAGTTTTGACTGGCAGCCAACACAAGAAATATGTATAAGTGACAAATTAGGACACACACACACACACACACACAATTGAAAGTGAAGTTGTGCACAATAATTATATTTACTATGAATTATACATTCTTGTATTTTTTAATTCAGCATACTTTTTTAAAAATTGATTGCAGCCCAGTAAATTGATTCCATCTTAGCTGTTACATAATACTTAATTGGAGGAATACATCCAAATTAATTTATTCATCTGTTTCATTTTTTATAGACATTTTGGTTGTTTTCTTAAAGGTATGGTTTGGTTGTTGCTTTAAAGGTATTACATAAAATCTTCAATCCACCTGTAATTGATTGGATGTTATGTGAATTACTGGTCTACTGTCTTTTTTCCTTCCATTTGGATAACTTAATTAACTCAGGACCATTTCCTGAAAATTCACCCTTTCTCCAGTGATCCGATATGTCACGGGTCTGTTTCTGAGATCTCTGGTCCATTGGCTGTGTTGTCTATAGCTTTACAATCTCAATTTACTCATTTACCCAGCACGTATTTATTGAGCAGCTATTACATGGCAGGCACTGTTCTAGATGTTTGAGATAGCTCAGTGCCCAAAACAAATACCCTTGGGATGTGGAGTGTATTTTCTAACATGGGGAGTGGATCCATAAACAATACATATTAAGCGGGATGTTGAGAGATGATAAATCCTATTTTCACTTCTCAGAATAAAAGGCAAATTAAAGCGAAGTGTTGAGAAGGACGAGGGTGGGAGAAGGCTTTCGATATTGAATGGGATGGACTCATTGGTAGGGCATGTCCTCTCATCTTGTTTTTCTTCAGAGCATATTTTTTAATTTTTTAGTTGTAAGATTCTCCATAAAAAAATTCAGAATTAGCTTATCCAGATTCATTTAAAAAACTACATACTCTGACATTCATAATTAACAGTGTCTTAAGTAGCAAATGCACTCATTTTTGCTGTCTCTTTTCTTTCTGGGTTAGAAATTAGTTTCAGTTGGTATAGGGTTGTAAATTGACAACAACTTTCAGCACATAGAAAAAATCAGTCCACTCTTTTTGGCTCTTGGGGTTGCTGCTGATATTTCAGCTGTTATGTACTTTTAATTCCTTTGTGGTTGATCTGTTTTCTTCTCACTGGTTTTCAATTCTTCTCCTTTTTCTTGTTTCACTTACTGTATACATAGTTATCATTTTTTGTTTTTCAAATTTATCCTGCTTGACATTTGTTGGATATGAAATTTATTAACTTTTGGCAAATCTGGAAATTTATAGCAGTTAGGACTATGAAGATTTTGTTTTCACTATTCTCTTTCTGAAACTTTGACTAGATACATGTTAGACCATTTACCTGTGTCTTCACTACAATTGAAACATGCATTCTTATATGTTGCACCTCTTAACTTGTATGGGCTGCATCTGGATTATTTCTTAAGCTTACTTCCGTTTCATTAAGTTTTTCTCCTATCCTGTCTAGTATGCCATTTTATATATTCATCCTATAATTCATTTTAATTATATTTTCCCATTTGTTCTATGTAAGACCAGTTGCATCATGTTTATGGTGTCTTATTATTTGTTTTTAAAGCCTTTTTTATTTCTTTAATACGGGAAGCAGTTATTTTACAGTCTCAGTTTTCACATTCTTAAGTAATTTGTTGTCTCCCAAGACTTGATTCTGTTGTTTCTGCAGCCTCACAGTCTCATTCATAGTGCCTTGTAAGTTTTTTTCCCCTTTTTCTTTTCTTAAGCTCTGCTCTTTAGAATACTGTGGCGATTGTTTGAGAATATGCATGTACCTTTCTTTTCCTGCCAGCCAATTGGGAGCATTACTGCCAGAATTATTTTGAATTAAATTTCAGCTTCTGGTTTTTGGAATTTGGTAAGGATACATTCAGATGTGATTCCCCTCAACCCCCTCCACCCATTGCCAGTGTTAGGATGTCAAGTTTACTTGTCGATCTCTTCCGTGTAGTGAATTTATTTTTCAACACTAGTGCACTTCTAGTATAGCTATTTTATGTCCTAGCTTTTTGTGCATGCCTATTATGAAGGCCTACTATAAACTCTTTATTGTCAACATTCTCTAGGAGTTGTTTTCTTCCTCCTATCCTGTGCACATGAATAATGTCAAGAGTACTAAGTTTTGTCATCTACTCTCAGAATAAAATTAGGCTTTCGCGCTTACTAATTTCCTGGGTCCACCTTTCACTTAGATTTTTGCCTCGATGGTTTCTTTATTGCCTTTGATTCGAAACGTTCATTTTTAATTGAAATATGTTATCTGGATTTATTTTCCTCATTTAGAGTTTTATTTATCCTACTAGAAGTTGAAATTTCAAGCTTATTAACAATTTTTAAAATCCATGTTCAAGGTTCTTTTCAAAGCACTTGTTAAGATTTTTTTAAAAGTTGCACAACTTCTCTAATTTATCTTATGATTGTACCACTCTAGTCCTTTGATTTAGAGGTTTCTTGGGTATATAAATTGACTTTATGAAAATTTTTGCAACACATAATTTTAGGGAGGAAAAATGTCACAAATGAGATGTAGTGGCTATTGGAAAAAGACATCCCTTGAGATTTAAGAGTCTAATTTGGGGTATATTAACCTTGACAGAATAATTAGAATGCTGTCATTTTACAAGCAGATAGAAAAATGAATACTCTGTAAGATGTACAAGACACTCATCTCCTGAGAATTATGATTATTCCTAATTCATAAATTACTGTATGTGTGTTCTTTAAAAATAGAAACTCTTTCGGTTAATTTATTTGTAATTAAGACTTCTGAACTCAGCCACTTGACTTCGCTGTTTCAGCACATGGCTAGGCTGCATACTGACCTTCTTGAAACCCTTTAAATGAGGGGAACATGAGGTGCTGAATCCTAACGAACAGAAGCTTGTTGGCATTTAGGGAATAGTGAAGTGCTGACATCTTTGTAATCTAACTTCTGAACCTTTCGATGAAATTTAAATGTTAGTACAAGGTTATCATCCCCATACGCTAATTTAAATAATCTTTAAAAGACTATAGTTTTACACATTAGGGCGTCATGAGCATCTGATTAATGGCTGGTTTATGACACCTCTCTTAGAATGTATAAGAATGGGATAAACCTGAAAAGAAAGAGAGTAATTTTTCAAAACACTATATATTTTTTCTATCCCGATAGTATATGCTTACTTAAGGCTAGGACCTATACTTAAATTAGCATTAATTTTTTTTTCAGCTGGCCCAAGTAATTGTCAAAAAGTGTTGTTTAATGAGTTTATCATTTCACAGAAAGATAAGCAAATTGTCAATTAGAGTTTTTAGAAGTAGTGGTGGTTTCTGCTAATGGACAGATTGAGAGTCAGTTCACAGAGACTCAAACTAATTGGTATTATATTGCTAATAACTGAATGGTTAGTATATATTACATATGCACAAGTACTATGAATGTACCCACACACATGCTAGTCAGGTCTCAGTGGTGGTTAGCCATGTTGAATAACTTGGGTGGTTTGCTTTGGCAAATTCCCAGTATTTGGTGCTTGCACATTTGCTACTTGAAGCTCAGTTTACATTTTTATCTCTGTATTGTTTCATTTAAAACACTATTTTATGTGATATTTGGTGATATGATATTCCTGCTTTGTTACTTTTATCTTCTGATTTTCCTACTAAGTAAATATAAGTGGGAAAGGTACCATCCCATTATTGAATTCATCCTTCCAGTAGAAAAGAAATAATCAAGGCCAATATGTGCCCTTGATATTTTGCAGGAAGTAAATCTATTTACTGTGCCTGGGTCTCATAAGCTTTTGAGACATGAATGTGAATGAACCGTCTTCATCAGGCAAAGTATGTGCATGCATGTATGATTAATGGGGTGAATGTGATGAAAGCATGTAAGAGGCTGATGAAGTTGTTACATTTGGTGATTC
>NW_006287548.1:1423610-1431247 GCF_000327345.1 Myotis davidii
AGTGTGTGTCAAGCTCATTGTATTTGCTTAATTCTAGGTGGCAGTGCTGGGAGGGTTTCCCAGTCACCTCCCATTTTGGTCCATTGCTCTGCATCTTCATTCTCTAGGCAGCCGCTGACCAAATGCTGAAATTCATGACTCTACCTATGAGCCTGTATACTGAGTGAGCTAGAACAGGGGCCGTGTTTAATGTATCTTTTATGGTATTGCATAATGTCTCACAGAGCTCCACACGTGGTCTGTGCTGTCTTTGTATTGGGGGCTCGATCACTATGGCTGTCTGACAAATTGCAGTGAGTTCTGTTCAAAGAATCACATTGTTACCGTCTGGGGAAGGGAGAGAAACAAGTACAGAAGTCCTGTTGGTCTCTTCACTACCACATGGAAGAGCTCAATTAGGCTTGAATTTGGTTACTACAGTGCACCTATTTTACTAATAGGAGTTTTCCTTAGAGCTGGGAAAATGCCCCCAAAGATCAGAAAACTTTGGGTAATGCAGAGCTCCTAAGTGGGATGTCTAAGTCACTAGAAAACGTACCAGAGTGACTTCCCTAGTTTATACCAGTGCACTCCCTTATTTCCCGTTTATTCTTGGTGACACACATACTTCCCTCTCTGCTTTTCTTCATGAGTCACCAGTAAAGATTAGCGAACAAGAACAGAAAATATGTCAAGTCTGCCTGCCGATGTGTGATGTGGTATTCTGTTCATAAGTTCTGGAAGAGTGTGGTGAGAGGTAACTATTACCACACTCCCTTTCATCCCCACGCACTAATCCAAGTGACTTTCCCCAAGACTTTGGAAATAATAGAATATCCAGAGAACATTAGAACATTATAAGAATGGAAAGGAATTTAACCTCTTCTCAGTGTGGCTGGTAAATAAGCATCATATCAAGCTAGATTCAGAGGTTAAACATTGTTTTATAGGTTTTTATTCTAAAATGAATTTTAAAACAAGATTCCTTGGTAGTTATAATTTTCTCTATCAAACTGTATTTGACTTTGCCATTAAGTATTTTACACAGGTTAACTCAATGAGCAAGCTTAGCTCTATGGCATTATTAACAAATGGACACATTGCAATGAAATGCTCATTATCAACTGGCCAACATATTGATCTCACAAAAAGAACAAAAACACATGGACCGAGTATAGACTCTGTTTTTAATAAATGGTTTTAATTGTTGAAACAATTTGAGTATAAAATTGTTACAACTCCCATGGTGTGAAGTAAGGAGAGGTATTAGAAAGTAAAATGACAATTGTGTTTCACAAACAGTTGCCCTTGAACACATTCATGAGATACTTTATTTTTTTTACATTTTCAAACAAGTTTTGCTTGAAAACTGATTGTCATTTTTGGGGTTGTTTTCTCCAATAGTGTTATAGGTGATTGCTCTACTTAAACTCTAGTGGAGTGCAGTGATCTTTAAGTCTCATAATTGCAATTCTGCAAAATGTTATATAGAATGTATGTTTATAGGGAAGGCTGATTAAGGCTTCTTACAACTTCCTACAAAAATACATAAAGGTTAATTTATAAAAAGGTATATGATGATTGTCTTGCCTTCCCCCCACCCCAAGTATTTGAAATGTCCATGTGGAAAAAAATAGTCAAACATTTTTGGGTGCACATTGGAATAATGTGGTGAACGTTAAGCACAAATTTTATCAGAGTTGATATATAAATACTGAAAAAAAATCCACATACACAGAAAGCTGCTTTAAGCTGTGGATTTCTAGGGATTAGTGTATTTCCCAGGAGGCGAAGGCACTGTGCCTCCGGTCGCAGGCGTAATGTGCTTGAGACATGCCGTAATCCTGCAGAAAGGCAGGGCTCCAGAGTGTCTTATTTCTTAATTATAATCACTTTTCTAATTATTCCACTTTAAGTGCTAACTTAAGTTTTAAAGGCTCAGTAACTCAGCTAAATTTTTTTTTAACTGAGATGGAGAGCTTCTGTTGAATATTGCTCCACCACTAATAAAATACATGATAAAAAGGAACCCACCACCATCTGATTTGATATCTTTGTAATAAAAGTTAACATGTTGACGTTCTTTCAATCCCCAAGTCATGCTATGGTATCTCTCAATTGCTTGTTTTCTTTCTTAGCAAACATTAGTTTGTCTTGGAGTTCTGAGGGTTTTTTGATTATCAAAATAAACAAGAATTTGTTAGGAAGAGTTGACTACTTTCTGCTCTTTGACATTATTTTTTGATGTTCTATTTCTTTATAACCACATTTTTTTTTTATCATTATCATCATGGCATCTGATCATTTATCAAATTCTTTAAGTGCTGCTATGTCCTGGACTTGATTTGAACAATATATGCTTGATAATTAAGAGCCATAGAGAGGGACAGTGGAGTAAGTTGTCAACTATAATATTATTTGAGACAAAATAGAAAGGGGATTTTGGAATCACACAAAAAAAGGGGTTTCCATCAGCTTGGGGAGTCAGGGACGTCTTCCTGGTGGCTGGCACACTGGGCGAGTTGGGGTAACCATCCAGTGTCGGCTTCCTGAAGCCTGGATCTGGGAAAGAACTAGCATGGAACAGTGGCCGCTCGGGGAGATGGGGGCCGAGGGTTCAGCAAGCTGCAGCCATCGTTCGGTCTTTATGCAGAGTTCTGCTTGTTAACAAAGAATACATCAGACTTAAGATGCTGGAGCTTCTCATCTGCACAAGTTCAGCCAACTGAAGGGCATGCTCGCATCCATAGCAAAGAACTAAATGAGTGATGAGTGCCCTGCAGAAGAAAAGCGAAGAAGTGAAAACAGCGTGAAGATTCAATCATACCCCCACACACAGATATTAACTGAGCACTTTTTTATTTTAGTTTTGGAATGTATTTAAAAAGGAAGGGAGAGGAAGGGAGAGAAACATCAATGATGAGAGAGAATCACTGGACATGCTCCGGACTGGGGATCCAACCATGACCTCCTGCTTCATAGGTCGATGCTCAACCACTGAGCCACAATGGTCCGGCAACTGACTTTTTATGTACTGAGCGAGGTTCTAGAAGCTGAGGAGACCACAATGAATACATAGTCAATATGATCTTTACCCTTATGGGCCTCTGTCTTGCAGGAAAGACATATTTTAATAAATCATTGCACAAATAAATGTGTAATTACAAGTTGCAGTAAATGCTAGTTAGAAAAAGTAAAGGATTTGAGAGACACAGGGTAGAGAAGTCTTATCTAAATGTACCTAGGGATCAAATAAGCATTTTGTAGGAAGAGATATCTTAATGAGACCTGAAGGAAGAGGTGGAGACAGCAATGGAAAAGCAAGGGTTGAGCATTCTAGGTGGGGAGAGGGGCCGAGGCGGGGGGGGGGGAGAGTGATGTAAGATGAGGCTAGAGAGGAATGGGTATAAGAGAACTCGAAGGGATCAAGAAACTGAAGATTAAGAGTCAATTGAAACAAAGAAGTGAGAAGCCAACTCTTTCCAGGTCTGTATGGAAGTGATGCAGTTTAGTGAGAGCTGGGCAGGTGGCTCTTTATTACTTTTTTACAGAGGAGTTTATTTAATGTAATAAGGAAGGTGGGTAGGTGAAGTAGGAATGCTGGGAATTTATTTAATGTAATAGGAAAGGTGGGTAGGTGAAGTAGGAATGCTGAGAGTTTATTTAATGTAATAAGGAAGCTGGGTGGGTGCAGTAGGAGTGCTGGGAGTAATCTATATATACTAAGAGCGCGGGTTAGAAGAAGAGCCTTTCAAATATTTGGCTGAGAGAACAGAAGGAGTCTAGTTTGGAATGAGGAAGGGAACAAGGTAAGCATGGCAGCCGAGGCATTCTGCTGAAAGACGATAGCAATGAAGCAGAAAATACAGATTTGCAATAGAAGATTCTAGTGGATCCTAATGATGGGGCCATTGTGTTTTTGTTTGTTTTATTTTTACCAAGAATAGATGAAAAGTGCACTTCGGTGAATAGCACACAGTGAAAGCATTATGTTGTACACATAGCAAACATCACATAACTTTCCGCATGGTTATGTCCTTGGGACACAGGGCTCAGTGGATCCTCCTTCAGGAAATTCTATCATTCTATTCAAAAGGGTGAATATTAGAAAAATAAATATTGGTTTCTTTATCATAAACATTTGTGAACTTCCAAGAATCCAGGCCAGAAAAATGTATAATTAGACGACTCTCTTCCCCCAACTTTTAAAATGTGAAAAGAATCCCACACTCATCAGTTACTGCTAAACAGTCAGCAAAACTGAAATGTATTTTTGTGTCACTATAACTGTTGGTGCCTTTATGAGGCTTCCTGTTTGGAAGAGAGTTTGCCCCCAGAGAGAAAGGAGTGAGGCAGACATATCCCCCAACAGATCCTTAGTCATTTGAGAAGGTTGGTTCTAAGCACTTGCTACCTTGGATTTGTTTGTCTTTCAACCCAAAGGAATTGATGTCTGTGTTCATAAGTGCTAACTTCATATTAACTGAATCAGTAGTATGTTAAACTTAGGGAAACGACTTAATCTATTTTAGATTAAGACCATCACATTAACCTCTTAGTTTTCATCATTTGGTAAAATTTCTCAATTTCAAGGGCCAGAGAAAAATCACCTTTATTTAAAACACATTTGTTTATGATCTGAATTAGAATTTTTAAAAACAATCTTATATTTCAGAATATTTATGGCTTTTAACCATCACAGATTTAAGTATCATCCCCATGTTTCTGATATTCTACATGGTATTGTTTAAGTATTTGAGGAAAACTGAAAGTTTTTAAGAGCTTTTCCATTTCCCAATTATAGTAAAACTGGAAAATAAAAACTAAAATGTGAATTAAATACTGTTTTTATATAATTTTTTGTTAGAAAATATATCTTTTGTCCTAGTTGGCTTGGCTCAGTGGATAGAGCGTCAGCTTGTGGACTGAAGGGTCCCAGGTTTGATTCTGGTCAAGGGCGCATGCCTGGGGTGTGGGCTCGATCCCCATTAGGGGGCATGCAGGAGGCAGCCAATAGATGAGTCTCTCTTGTCATTGATGTTTCTATCCCTCCCTCTCCCTTCCTCTCTGAAATCAATAAAAATATATTTTTTAAAAAATTATATTCTTCAAGGACAAAATATGTGTGACATGAGCAAAATTTAATAGCTAATTATTTTTCCTTGAAATGAGCAGAGTATGAATAATGATAGCTGTTGTGAACATTCATTTAATGATATTCATGATTATTCAACTACAAGTGATAGGTACTTTTCCATTGCAGATAGGTGCTTGGTAAATTAAAACTGGAAACATTACTACACACATTTCTGGGATAGAAAACATGGCATATTTTTAGATATTGATGAGAATAGCCATGTGCCCTAACACAAAGCTGACCGCAGTGCGAAGGTTAATACAATAAGAGCATCCTCCACCGTTCCTAAAGGTCAGACATGCCTACGGAAAACAGTACCATCTGTGTCTAAAGACTGGGGACCTCAGATGCTGTGGTTTAAAATATGTACATTTTCTGACATTTGGGCAGAATGATACCATTTCTTATAAGTGAACTTGATTCCTGACCTTCCCTTAAATGCTAACTTAATTTGGGGCCTGGGATAACCAGCGCTTCCAAATTTCATGGCAGTTGAGTTACTCTGGGGTCCTGATGAGTGATTGGAAATAAAAGGGCCTCTCTCTCAAGCCTGGGCAGCGATGGAGGATTAGATAACTTCCCAGCAGTAACAAGTCTAGAAAGGAAGCCTCTTGAGCATAATCCCCAGTGAAGCCTGAGACCATCTTGCTATAAGAAACTCCCCCTTGGCCTCAGGGAGGGTATTAATGGGACTCTCTAGGCTTACCCTCCTTAAGAGACTGTTACGCAGCTCTTGTTTCTACTTTAAAGTCAGGAATTTTAAGGAGATTAGAATGAAGAACAGTGCAGGGCAACATCAAGTTAACATGATACTATTAATAATGTTCAACCAAATTAATAATTTCTGCTTTTAAAATAATCAGGATTAACTGTAAGAATAAGGATTGGTCTCTCTCCTTTGCTTCTTTATCCAAAGAATAGTTCATTGTGATTAAGAATACCTTATAAACACAGAAAGGGAACATAGCCAGAAGAACTGGCTCTATCAATGACTGGTTGTATTAACATACTATACCTTCATTCCAACAAGGAAGAAAAAATTTAAAGGAACTTGCTACCATTCAAATTGTTGAGCCTTTTGTCTGCTTGAGAGCAGGGGCCCGGTTTAGAGAAAAGTGTTTGGGGGGGTTAGGAAGAAAAAAATTGGAAGGGTGCGGGTTTGCTCTTTCTCTCTCTCCCCTCTTCTGGTGAGAGAGCCATTTGAAAGAGCATGCAGCAGCATGGCTGGACGCAGAGGTAGAGGCGGGCAGATGGTCCTGCAGGATGGAGAAGCTCTGGCAGATGGCATGGACTATTGGAGCAACAAAGACACTGTTGGCTACCAGTGCTCAGAGTTGGAAAGAAGGAAGAGAACAGCTTCTCCAGTGTGGCCAGCTTGTGTACAGAGCGCGTATTGGCAGAAGGGAGACGGATAAAAGATATTCGATGGTTAACTGCGGGGAAAGGGAAGAATGGTTGTTAATAAGTTGCACACAGTGTGCTTCCCTGGTGTGACTTGAACATAGCTTCTTAAGGAAGAGCCTTTAGAGATCATCTAAACCAACTATGTGGCCTGAATATTAGGATACACTCATTCTGTTTTTATTACTGAAGGTGCCTCTTCAAAACTTTAAATATAGAAAGTGTAATCCACTCTTCCTTTTTTTTAAAATATATTTTTATTGATTTTTTACAGAGAGGAAGGGAGAGGGATAGAGAGTTAGAAACATCGATGAGAGAGAAACATCGACCAGCTGCCTCCTGCACACCTACTGGGGATGTGCCCGCAACCAAGGTACATGCCCTTAACCGAAATCGAACCCGGGACCCTTCAGTCCGCAGGCCGATTCTCCATCCATCAAGCCAAACCGGCTTTGGCCACTCTTCCTTTTTATAAGGCTTTAAAAATCTTTATTGATGACTCCATTCCCCTGCATTACTATGGCATACTAAAATTATAGTTTTACATTGTAGGGATTAGGAGTGTGGGTTTTGTTTGTCAATTTAAAGTGCCCTTCAGCCATGCTCAGCATGCTGAAATAATGTGTGGGGAAGTCAGGTTTGGCTACCATGACTTATAGACTTAGAGTTTTATTAGCGAAGGGGGTACGCAGTTGTGTCACTGAATTACTTTGGGGTTACAGTCATTACCACATGTACCACATTTGTTTTCTGGAGGCTCTGAAGCCACCTGTAACAAATAGACGTTTAGTTCCTAATGACTTCACTGAGGCTGCTACAATTTTTCATTTGTAGCCTTCTCATCTGTTATTACCTAATACCTCTCCCCCATATGCCTGTTATTAGATACTAGGGGCCCGGTGCACGAAATGCTACAGCTGCTTTTCTTCAACTATTGTTCTTGAGTCCTCTCTAGATTATTATCAGTTTTTGTTGTTTTTTTGTTAACCCTCACCTGAGGATATTTTCCATTGATTTTTAGTTAGAGGAGGGGTAGAAATAGAGAGAGGGAAACATCAATGTGAGAGAGACACATCAATTGTTTGCCTCCTGCACGTGCCCCAAGAGGGGCAGGGAATTG
>NW_006287548.1:1432243-1468565 GCF_000327345.1 Myotis davidii
AGGGGGGTGTGGGGGGGAAGCAGGCCTAAGCCATCAGTTGGACATCCTTAGTGCTGCTGTGGAGGCGGGAGAGGCTCCCACTACCACCACTGCACTCGCCAGCCTTGAGCTGAGCGGCGCTGCTCCTGTGGGAGTGCACTGACCACCACAGGGCAGCTCCTGCATTGAACATCTGTCCCCTGGTGGTCAGTGCACATCATAGCAACTGGTCGTTCCACCATTTGGTTGATTTGCATATTACCCTTTTATTAGATAGGATTGTTTTCTTAATTAATTTATATGACTTCTACCTAATAATTTTTATCCACAAGCAGCACTTTCAACTGGAATATGTAACTTGATTGTTCTAAAATCATAATTTTCATATATCAAGAACAATATAAAGAAAAAATATTTATGAGTATTTAAAATTGGATTTAAGATGGCAACACATTGCTAGAAATAGAAAAAACACACACAATTGTGAATATATATATATGTGTGTGTGTGTGTGTGTGTGTGTGTGTGTGTGTGTATTCCTAATTATTTCAGCCTTTCTTATTGAAACTTAACCTTTCAGTGTCTCAGTTATTCAGAAAACTTAAAGTGCTCCTGAACTGAGCTCAAAAGAGGTAAGTAAGTAAGATATATTCTGAATGATGTCACCTGAGATGTCTTGAGTCACCAAAATTAACATCATAATGATTATTTAACTGTGATAAGCCCTCTCTTAGAACTTGTGGACTCTTAAACAGCATTCTGTCAGTCTTTGTGATCTGGTTTCTCAGTCTATAGAAGGCTTAGAAGCATCCCATTAGAATTAAGAGGCTATAAGAAGGAAACATGGATACGGAGCCCCAGCAGTAGCTGAACAAATGGAGAACCCATAAAATCCACTCAATTACTAAGGAGCAAAATTATGGCTTAAAGAATTCAAGGGAAGAAAACTTATTTCCATAGGCGATAATTGTGGTATTTTAAATAAATTTCTCTAAAATATGGTCAATTATTTTGGGCATCTAAAGGACAAACAGTAATTTTCTAGAAAATTTCCTGTTTCAGAGACTTTCATTTCATACTTACCTTAGATAAAATGATTAAAATCATACATGATTTTTTTAAGTTTTGGTTTTTATAAGTTGGAAATTATACTTAAAATCTTTGCTTAGAGGAGTGTGCCTTTATAGTCTACATATAGTATCTGCTCCCGGAGGTATTGTTTTTTTCCTCCTCATCCGCATTTTGTGACCGCGGCGCTGGTGGTGGTATAATGGCAACTGCTCGGTCACATAGGCCCGGCCGCCCTCCTGCGCCTTAGCCTCCGACAGGCCACACTGCTGTAGCTCCCTGGACCTCTGTGTTCTCCCCTTTGAAATAAAGGCATTGGATTTTCACGTCCTTTCTTTCTTTATTAATCACTGAGGCTTTTCCTGCCACTCTAGGATACAACTTATAAACAAGAAGGAGAAAGGTATGGATTATTTCGAAGCCATGAAAGAACAAAGTAAGATCCAAAAATCACACATTAACAGAAGCTTGATTATCAAGAATTGCAGATTTTATTCCAGATTCACAACTAGATTCCTTTCAATGTGGGCTTTTTCCTTCTGTGAAATGGGAGAGTTGATTCAGTGGGCTGAAATTTGTAAGATTTTTACAGAATGATTTTAGTGAAAATCATGATTTCCTCCCCTTTCCTTCGAGAAAAAGGAACCCCTCATTAGGACACTCCCCTAGTCTGGTACCAGAGCCCCACATCTACATCATCCCATTTTCCCTTCTACCACTTGTTTCCTCTACCACAGGGACAAGTTCTTAGTCTTTACATCCTGGGATGAGAGACAGGGAGCTGGCTGTATTCACCACTCCAACTGCTGGCCAGATATTTGTTGGATTAATTGCTACATACATTTTTAGCCATAACTTGACTCCCAGTGCTTCATTCACCACTCGAGTCCCCATCCTTCCACCACTTCCTCCCCTGGTAAAGATTCTTAACCACCCCCTCTAAGGCTGGAGACCACCACAGCCCTGCTCTTATCGAAAGACAGACATCAGGGTGTGGGAGATCTTATTTCCCTCATTCTCAGTGTCAATAAGGTATTAGGAATGCGAATTTCCAATGTTTCCCCCTAAAAGCAATGTTGAAAATTGTTAGCTTTGGTATTTTAACATAGGTACAGTATGAGTTAGACAGATTTTTGTTTCCTGGCTAAGGAATCTAACCATCATTTACAACACAATATTATTTCCATATTGCTGAGGCATAGGGCAGTGTGGACACTCAAGTACATAAATGAGTGAATCAAATGAGTGCTTGGGATATAGACTATAGGTCAAGATTTCTCAATCTTAGCAGTATTTTTGCTTCAGTCCAGGTAATTCTTCCTGGTGGGGAGCTGTCCTGTGCATTGTCTGATGCTTGGCAGATTCCTGGCCTCTACCCGCTAGATACCAGTAACTCACAGTGGGACAGTAAAATAATGTTTCCAGACATTACCGATGATTGAGAACCACTGGTCTAGCTGGAAGAATGAGTCTCAATACTATGATGTTGTAGTGGTGAGAGTAAAAAATACATGGAATTCAATTCCATCACTATGAGTGGTATTACCCTGTGTTCTTGCTGCATGGCTATTGTACAAATTAAATGGTCCCAGACATATTGAGCAGCACGAAGTCCTTGCTTTCACGACAGATCCTGCCAGCTCTGCTCACTCATCCTCATCATGTGTCTTTGTTGAGGGCTTGTACCAGATCATCACGGTGTCCTTTGTAGCTCATGGGTTCTTCCAGATGCCCAATACTTTGTTATGTGATTTTATTTTGCTCTTAATTGACCATTACTTGTAGCCATGGAAGATGAGTGAATCCCAAGATGTAGCATGCTGGAATGCTAAAAGTCAAGTAGATCCAGGGAGTTCAAAGTTTGTTTCCACCACATATTAACCATAAGACTCCAATGGCTCTCTGTTCTTACTGCTTATTCTCCGTGAGCTTTGGCTGTGAGTTACTTTGAGGGTTAAGTGAAACTATTTAAGTGAAACACTAAATCAGAGCTGGGCACATAGTTGGTGCTTAAAACATGAGAGCTCTCTTCCCTTACCTTTTTAAAATGTCCCCAGCCATTTCTGTGTGGATGAGTGTATACGTATTTATATATTTATACCTCTATCCATCCATAAATATATATATGGGTAACCATTCAATAATTAACGTATTTATTCAAAAACATTTATTGAACACCTATTTATCAGGAGCTGGCTCTATTTTAGATGCTGGAAATGGAGGAATGAAAAAAATAGTACAGTCAACAGCAATCATTAAGGTGATGAAGATCTTAGATATGTTCTCCACTGAAGTGTGTATAGAGTAAAAAAAAAAAGAAAATTATACTATGAGCTATCAATTCAGGAGTATGATCATGTGAACTATGGTATCATAAAAATACAGAGTTATCCCCCACCGTGTGGTGAAGGACATATTTCTTTTTCAGAAAGAACAAATGCAAAGTATTGAAAGCCTGAACCTTTGACCTAATTAATCTTAAGTTATGACCCAGACAAATCCCAATGATTTAAGCACTTAAAAAGCAAAGAACACCCAAAAAATCTTTTCAATTTGATCCTCCTTTCTAGTTTATTGTACTTCTGAATACCCTGAAAACTTAGATTAGTGTTTTAGGTGTGCTTTGGTGGTAAGGCACGTTTCTGTATTATTTGGAAATTCTTGTGTATCTTCCTGTCTGGGAATATTTGCATTGTACTGAATTTCCGCTTAGGGAGATGGGTGAAAATAACTTTTTGCAAAGCATGACTGCATCATCCCTAAGCTCCATTACAACATGCTTAATGGGCTGTATAGTATTTTTATTGTCTTATAACTTTGACTCCCTTAACGTGTTTGAAGGTCTTTAAAATGCACCTTTGAGCATTGTTCCATGTGCTTTGTGTCCCCTGAATAAATATTATACCCCTCTTGACTTTTTAATTTTGAAATTTGATAACAGTAATGAAAGAGAAGTCCCTGACCATTTTATATGTTTTGCCACTTCATTTCACATAGCTCCTCTTGGTTTCCTGGGATGTATTTAGCAGGCATTTGTCTGTTTCAAATGGCTGTTACTTGGTTGTTTAAAAACCAGAAAGAAAGCAAGAAAATAAAAAAAGGAAGGAAATAAAATCCCACCACTGCTTTATTGGCCTTTAACTGGTGCTATTAGGCAAACTGGGAACTTGAGATTTTGAAACTGACTAACCTAGACACTCTCCCAGCAAAAGCACAGGAGAGGAGGGGCATTTGGGGCAGGCAGGCACTCTGGTGGGATAGGTCTCAGAGAGAAGGGTGAGAACTCCCAGAGAGAAACATTTAGGCACCACCCGGTTAAAGCATGACCATGCTGGAAAACAGCTCCCTGTGGCACTCGCTTCTGAGGTGGTGACTGGCTGATGTCAACGACTTCACGTGGGTCTCCACCCAGGTGAGTTAGTTAGCTTTTCCCATGACCTTGGCACCATTGGGCTTTATGATTATAAAGGAACTGTGTGTAACTGCCAGTGAATATGACCTTTTGTTGAGAAAAGTTGGTCAGACTATCTATAAATAATATTATTTATTAAGAATTTACAGTGAGCCAGAGGTAGTGCTCAATGCTCTAAGAGCTTTGTTTCATTCAAGCCTCACAATAATTCCAATAGGATGATACTTAGTGGCATTATCATCTTTATTTTATCAATGGGGGGACTGAGGTTTACAGTGATTGAGTAACTTACACGTGGACGCCATGCCTGTGAAAGGATGTAGAATGGACTGTCTAAGGCTTCGGATGGTCTCTGGTCATGCTGCAGTCATAGCACTTTAAATCTAGAGAAACCTTAGAAAGCATTCAACCTCCTCGTCCGCCAATATTTCCGATGAGGAGGACCCTGAACTTCTGAGGATTTCTGAGTTTTCCTTCAAAATACCCTGATCAAGCTGTTACTTTAACAGATTTTTAGGAAGGCTTTTGCTTTTATTGACTTTTATATTAGTACTAGAGGCCTAATACTAATATTGTGCCTGCGGGGGGGTGGGGGAGGGTCCCCTCAGCCCGGCCTGCCCCTTCTCACAGTCCAGGAGCCCTCAGGGATGTCCTACTGATGGCTTAGGCCTGCTTCCCATGGGGAGCGAGCCTAAGTCGCAGTCTGGCCTCCCTCTGCTGGAAGCGACCAGCTGATCAGGGAAACACACTGCCCCCATCATCCCCTCACTGCTGCTGCCTCTGGCCTCCCTCTGCAGGAGACGACTGGCTTGCAGTTTGGGACCCAGGAATTTTCCTTTGTTCCCCTATCCCACCCGAGGAGATTTTGATACCAGTGGTTCATAACCAAACATTGACAAATGCTGAATTACAGGGAAAATTGTGCTTTTCATCTAAGATTCCTCTAAGCACCCTTCATGTAAAAAGAAATAGATTATTAGGTCACAGGGATTATTTATTTATTTACTACCAACTATACTATTAGAACCTTAGGAATGAATTTCTTTGTTATTTATTTATTTATTTACGTATATCTTCATTGTTGAAAGTACTAGTATTACAGATGTCTCCTGGACCCCCCTTTTCCCTCCCCTTGACATCCTCCACCCCTCTCCCGTGCCACCCCAGCCCTGGTTATACATACATGCATATAACTTCTTTGGTTCATCTCTTCCTGTCTCCTGCTTCCCACCTTCCCGCAGATTCGTCAGTATGTTCCATGCTTCCATGCCTCTGTATCTATTTTGTTCATCAGTTTATTTTGTTCCTTAGATTCCACATCTGAGTGAGATCATGTGATACTTATCTTTCTCCGACTGACTTATTTCTCTTAGGTAATATTCTCCAGGTCCTTCCATGCTTTGTCTTAAAAATAAAAAGACTTTTATTGATTTTTTTCAGAGAGAGAGGAAGTGAGAGGGAGAGAGAGAAACATCAATGTGAGAGACATCTATTGGCTGCCTCCTGTACATCCCCGACCAGGAATCCAGCTGCAACTCTGGCACGTGTCCTGATGGAATCAAACTGGCAGCCTTTCAGTGCATAGGAGAATTCCCAGCCAACTGTGCCATGCCGGCCAGGGATCTTTGTCTTTATAGAGACTATATTTAGCAATATCTAGAAACCTAAGTAGACAAAATATTCTGATCACTTCTTTGTTGCAGTGGGAAGTTTTCTCTTTCATGTAGACAGTTTTGTTGGCTGTGATTCTTTTTATTCAATCTTATAACATGGGACTGAGACATAGGGGCGGTTAACACTTTTTTTTTTTTTTTTTGGTCAGAATCAAAGACTACTGAGAATGTTAAGATAAAACAAAACTATATAGGTATCCAGTCTTATTTCTACCTTTAACTTTGTTGAACTTCCGTCCCTTGCTTCTCAAATGTTCTGGAGTTATGTTCTAAAGATACATGTGTGGTATGTTTAATGTTTATTTATACTTAAATTTCAAAATGCCCTTTTTTACATAATTATCTATCTCTAGAGACCCCGTGCACAAATTCATGTATGGGTGGGGTCCCTTGGCCTGGCCAGTGATTGGGGCTGATCAGGGCCATCTTGCCCAGGACCGTGGGAGGTTGGGTATGGGAATGCACTGACCACCAGGGGGCAGCTCCTACATTGAGTGTCTGCCCCCTGGTGGTCAGTACGTATCATAGCATCGAGTTGATCGGTCGTTTGGTCGCTTAGGCTTTTATACATATAGATTACGTAATGGCTGCAGGTAACAGGCTGCTGTCTTAATCCCTGTTTTCTGTTCTTTTAGCCATCTGTTAGTGTGGTGTTTGCTGTTAGGGCTACACTAGTATGAGGATGGGATGCAGAATCCACTGTTTGACTCTTTCTAGCAGTTGCCACATCTGCCTAGGCACCAGGTAAAAGGAGGCTTTTGTTTTCCATGGATAGCCCATTTCTCTCTCTTTCTCTGGTTCTCTTTTTGAAGGCCCTCAAATGAGCACTTTATCAGGATGCGGGGGGGGGGGAGCGGGTATGCAGGGACAGTCCCCTTAGATTGAGAAGCAAGTAAACTTAAGTATGCTGTCAGGCTACAAGCCAAATAAAGTGCTGAGCATGACAATTAATTGGATAACTACCAAAACACCTCTTACTGTAACTGTAATTCAGAATATCCCTAGCTGCAGTTAAAAAATTGTATTAATTAATTTGAATGTTTCTAAGGGTACTCACCACATGTCCGCACTGTTTGCATGCCAGGCTTTGGCCTTGCAAGCGAGGGGAGGATGGGATCAGTAGTGAAGATCTGACTTGTGCTGGGGATTTTATCCTCACAACAAGCAAGGAGGTGCAGATAGTCATTCCTCCACATCACAGGTGGGAAAAGGGAAGGTCACACCAGCAGTCTGTTTATATCCAAATCCTATGGTCTTCTCATTACCTACCAGTACCTCTGAGTGACTCAGGGTGATGATATCACTAATAATAGAGCTGTGACTTCTGTGTTGAAGGGTTGGAATTCCAGAAAGAGAGAAAAGTCACACACAAATCACTGGACTTGTACATTTTTATTAAGGGGCAAGTGAATGCTATAGATAAATGCTGTGGGGATTTTGAGGAATGAGACAACATACTGGGTTGGCCTTGTTGACAAATGTGCCTGTAGAAGTAAGAATTGAAATGAGTCCGAAGGGCAGGGAGGGCCTGGGGTCATTAACAGAAATAAAGAGGCCATTCCAAGCCTGGGATGTGCCTCAGCCCTGGCAGGGACCGGGAGCTGATTGTCAAGGCTGAAGAACAGGGTGTACGGGAGAGAAAGGAGACTCCGGGAGCACCATGGATGCCTTGGCAATTCAGGTTGCACCATGTTGGGGCGCTGCAGGGTTGAAATGGGAGCATTTTTATGTTATTGCGCATGTCCATCATGAGGCATATCGGGATTAACCACGAGGACATTGCTAATTGGAACCAAGAGTAAGAATACTGGAGGTTTGGTGAGGCCACTTTGGAGGCTGTTGCAGTATCCTAGCCTGGAGATGATAAGGTCGTAGAAAATAGAAAATAGACGCCCCCCCCCAAAAAAGATATTTTTTAAAGAATGGCAGTGGCTGACCAAAACCAGAAAGACTTGTCAAATAAAACAGAGAGGCTACCACACAGAAGTGAAATTAAATACATGCAAAAAAATAGTTTTTACTAAAATGCTTATCTTGTTTATTTGCCAAGTGTAAGAAATGCATCAATGGAATTATGCTTAGAGAAGAGTAGAAAAGATTTGACTGAAACTCCTAATCATGTCTATCTTGTTGTACCTATTGAGGTTTGCATAGTCCTGGTAGTATTTCCAGTAGGAACGAACCTGGAAGCCCTGACCACTTTGAATGAGCATTAGAGACCAGAGCAGTCCTAGCTGGTTAGGGTCATGGGGTCACTCTGCTAAATAAAATCAGATGACATGCACTCATGTTGAGGAGTTTGCCTGGATAACAAATAATGAGATATACAAAGTTCTATAAAATTAACTTGGAAAACTTTACACTTCAATTGAATAAAAATACACAAAAAAGAGTTCATTTTTAAAGTGAAGAAAGAACTACAGAGAGTGTTTCCTTTCTGTATTTTCAATATTTATTTTTTAAATCTAACTCATCAAATTGGTATAATCACCCATTTGTTTTGATTTCAGGGATTTTTGTTTTGAGCTCCTCAGTAATAAATGATATCTAGAGATATCTGGAGTTGCCTGTCCATTACTAAGTCACTTAAAATGTTTGAAAACATTTTTTAAAAAACATTATAGTGATAGAACTATGCTGCTTTTAAATTTTGCAGCACCCAATAGAAACTCCATTTTCATATGTTTTGCCATAGTATGATGTGAGTTGAATTTACTTTGATCAGTTTTCTGTTTCAAGTGCATGTTCTTCCTGGTAGTTCTTTACTTTTAGGCCCAGAGGTTTTGTTTTGTTTTTTTTCACAGATGGATTTTCATTAATTGTTTAGTATTTTCTGCTTATTTTTGTGTTTTCATATTAAAGAGATATTTGTAGATAGTGCATGAATTGTTTCTGAAGCCCATTTTGGAGGCTTTGTGTAAATTTCCTTTTGATTAATTGTAGACTATAAACAACTCAAAACAGATCCTATTGTTTGAATTTTTTTTAAAAGGACCAATCAGGTCATATTTCTGCATCATATCCTGTTTTATCCTTTAATTTTAACTTGAGAAGTAGATTCCTCTTTGTTTTCCTGATCTTAAGGCAGAATTCAGAGCACTGAGAACAATGCGTGGGGCAGAAGGACATTTTCAACGGAAAAATAAAAGTTTAGTTCTAATCTTCTCACATGTTCTATTTCTAAAAAAATGAAGTGCTGAAAAGGTAAATAATAATGATATGATTGATTTCTTTGTTGAGAAAATCAACTGTCAATTAACTAATGAATATTCTTTTTAATCAGTGTTAATTGACACGTTTCCTGTACGTAACAAACCCAGTACTTGCATAATGGCTCATTTGGACTGTTCCCGATTTCCCTTTTGTTTGGGTTGTCCTGTTGGGTATAATTCTGTATCATTCCCTAGTCTGGAGCTAGGTGGAGCTGTGAGATCTTCTGTGAATGCACTACAGGCAGTGGCTCTCCAGGTCTGTGTGACAATCAATCAGTACCTAATGCCCACTTTTAAAACATTCTTGCCCCTTTATTCTTAAAGAGATTGTGAAGAGAAAGTCTAGTTTTTGAAAATTCTGTCATTAAAATAAACAGATAATCTCAAAGCTCTTTTGTACACAGCAGCGAAACAAACAAATATAAAAACTCCCCCAAACAAAGCTAAATGAAAAACACACATATAAGTATATGCACACTATATATAAAATTATTGAAGAACATGGAAATATTTCACAAAGAAGGATGAAAAGTTTAGCCTTCAGGTGTTAGAATTCAGAAGTACGTGACTTTGAGAGCTGCCCTGCACATAGGGTGGTGTAGGTCTCATCAGTGAGTCTTGCCCAGGCCCACAGAGCACTCTGGAGCAGAATGCTATCCCTTTTTGTGGCTGTTTTGTTTCTCTCTCGGCTCTCTGTTTAATGGCTCATTTGGACTGTTCCCGATTTCCCTTTTGTTTGGGTTGTCCTGTTGGGTATAATTCTGTATCATTCCCTAGTCTGGAGCTAGGTGGAGCTGTGAGATCTTCTGTGAATGCACTACAGGCAGTGGCTTCCCCAGGTCGTGTGACAATCAATCAGTACCTAATGCCCACTTTTAAAACATTCTTGCCCCTTTATTCTTAAAGAGATTGTGAAGAGAAAGTCTAGTTTTTGAAAATTCTGTCATTAAAATAAACAGATAATCTCAAAGCTCTTTTGTACACAGCAGCGAAACAAACAAATATAAAAACTCCCCCAAACAAAGCTAAATGAAAAACACACATACAAGCAAAGATATAACTATCCTTAACACTCCTACCAGGTTAAATGTTTTATCATTAAAAATGCATATATTTGTTTTCTTTTTCAAAAGAGTATACTTCTCTGAAAAATCTGCAAAGTACAGAAAGTGATGGAAAAAGGAACATATGGCATTTGTTTCAGGACTCATCTGCTAAATTTTATACACATACTCATTTGATAGATCGATGCAATTATATACTCTCTCTCTCTCTCTCTCTCTCTCTATATATATATATATATATATATGTTTTTAATATATGCACACTATATATAAAATTATTGAAGAACATGGAAATATTTCACAAAGAAGGATGAAAAGTTTAGCCTTCAGGTGTTAGAATTCAGAAGTACGTGACTTTGAGAGCTGCCCTGCACATAGGGTGGTGTAGGTCTCATCAGTGAGTCTTGCCCAGGCCCACAGAGCACTCTGGAGCAGAATGCTATCCCTTTTTGTGGCTGTTTTGTTTCTCTCTCGGCTCTCTGTTGGGCTAGCTATGCTGCTGTCTGGACTTGTTACTCAGTGTGTTCAGGGCCTGAGAAATATGCCCAGGCTGCTGTCTTAATGCTTAATATCTGTTAGGACTGAAGTTGTTAAAGGTCATCTGCTTACTTTGAGAAACTAATTGTAATAAATTCTTCTGGGTGCTTCTCTAATTGGATTAGCTTTAGCTCTGTGCTGTTCAGCTATTTGAATAACAGTGTGGATGATTTTCATTTACCTAATTTGGTAAATATTACTGAAATCAAATACTTATTTGAACTCCACACTTTCTTTGTCTTATTTAAGTCATTTGTGGACTTTAACCTAATTCCTTTATTGGGAATTGCATCTTTTTAAACTTCATTCTTCCTCTGTATTCTGTACTTACTGCTTTTCAAATTTAGAGGAGTAAACAGTATTTTAAACAAGGCTGTAAGGGGTAGACAGATGGTTCTTGGTTTGGCTTTAATAAGCACTTCACAGTAAGAGTATATTACCTCTCTACCTATTAGATAAATTATAAATAAATAGATATAATGTAACAATGATAAATTATTATAAAATAACAGACAATAAAATTAATAGATTGGTAGAGGTCTTATATCTGAAGGACCCAAGCAATTAAAATATGCATAAGAAAGGTTTACTAAAGCTTATATCTGTTACAGGCAGACTCTTATTCAAGACCTACTTGTTTGTTCTTTACAAACAACTAGAGCTTCATTATCAGCCTGTTTCCCTAAAGAAGGCTGGGAGGCCACTCAGTCCTTACAGCAGTGATAGATGCTACCTATGGCATAGCATCATTTGAACAAGCGAGGAAGCTATAGCTTAAAAGGTCCATTCGTGCTCTGAGTCAGGTTAGTGGGAGATTTAGACTCAGGTGTCTGATTCTCAAGTCAGTGCTTTCGCTAGCCATTCTGTATTCATTTGTCCAGCCAGACACCCACACCCATCCACTGTGCTTAAGTATATATTCTGTGCCAGACACTTCAAGTTGCTCTGCATTCAATGGTAAATGACACCAGTGAGGTCTTCTTGTAAAGGAAGACAGAGAGTAAACAAGTTGGAAAAACAAAATAACATAAAAGTGTAATGTGGTAATTAGGATAAGAACGGGATCTTTTGTCAGAAAGTGACTAGGAAGGGCATTGGGTGGTCTGATCACGGAATGCCTCTGCAGAAGCAACACCTGAGTCCACATTATGATTCTAGAAGCAAGTCTAGGAGACAGAAAAGATAGCAGGCAGCTGGCAGTGAGAGAAGAGGCAGGCTAATAGCAAAGAGATAACGAGGTAGGAATAAAACAATAAAGCCAGGAGTGTAGAAGCTCTCATTATGGAGACAACAGATAGCCCCCTCTAGCACAGATACCGCGAATGATAGCCCTGTGCTATGGGTGAGTACTCTAACTGAGGCTCATGACGATTCACATGACTTACACAGAAAACGATGAAATACGTACATTCATTTTACAGAAAATAAGCCCTTTGTGAAGAATTTTACAAAAAATAATAAATTTAGAATAAATACGTTTTGGTGCTTAAAACAATAAAGCACCACTATTAGAAAGTTCATCTCAAGAGATACTACAATACCTGAGGAGGATAGAGAAGGTAGACCTGCCTGCGACACTTGTATCACCCAGTTTTGGATATATGGATGTATGGAGTGGAGCAAGAGTTTTCGTTGTTGTTATTAAGTTGCAGTATAATAAAAGACACAGAGAATAAATAAAATGTTCAATGAGTTATACCCAATGGAATCACTTGCAAAGCCGCTACTCAAGCAAAGAACAGATAACTTTTCCTCCCTCCAATAAGTTGCTTTGTGCCTCTTTCCAATCAATTATATCCACCCCGAGTGGCAACCACTGCTCTGACTTCTATCGCCCTAGGTTTGTTCTAGAACTTCCTATCAATGAAAATGTAGTTTGTAATCTTAGGGGCTCAGCTTCTATCATTCTGCATAATGACTGCCAAATTTATCCATATAGCTGTGCGCATCATATAGTGGTTGATTTTTTGTTGCAGAGTAATATTCCATTGTATGAGTATATACAGTTGATTCATTCTCCTCCTTAGCAATCCTAGTTGTCATTAAGTGATATCTTGTGGTGTTTTTAATTTACAATTCCCTTATGACTAATGATATTTGATCATTTTATGATTTAAAAGTTTATTTAATGTATGTTTTTACCATACATTACTCTTCTAAACCATAAACTTCACCTATCTAAAGTGTTCAATTCACTGTTTTTAAATATATTTACAGAGTTGTGCAACTATCACCAAAATCTAATTTTAGAATATTTTCATCACCTCCATAGGAAAACTGGTGGCCATGAGCAATCCTTCCCATTCCCAATTTATAGATTTTAATATGTGTTGTGTTATTTTATGTATATTTTAATTAAAGTTTTATGAGAGAGCTCTATGGGCTTTATGTCTGTTCCCATTGAACATGAAGATGGCCTATTTCCTAATAGTTGTACCTTTTCAAATTCCATTGTAGATCATGAGAAAGTCTTCAGATGGAATGCTCTCAAACTTGATGTGCATTTTCATCACCTAAACATCTTGTTAGAAAGCAGATTCTGACTAAGCTGGACTGGAGTGGGGCTGAGATTCTGCTTTTCTAATGAGTCCTCACGTGATGCCCACACTGCAGGTCCATGGGGCCATGTTGAGCTGCATCCTAAAGCTTTTGGCGGGCATGTCTTTGAAGAGGGACAATATAAGAGACACTGCATTTGTGTTTACATTCCTCATCTGATGATTTTTATGCCAATGACATTTTCATTTTCAGGGCAGTTATTAATCCATTTTGAATTTTAAAAAAGTTCATCGCATCCCTTTGTATATAAAAGGGAACGGACTTTTAGAGTTGTAAATATAGAATTAAGAAAAAGTCCTCCCCCCTACCCCCACCCTGCAATCTTAACAGCATGCCATTAGTTTGTTGATAGCTTACAAAGGACCCTGCTAAAGAATGAAGAAGAAACAACTCTACAGGGGGAATCCTTTAGGGTCCCTATAGGGACTAGCTAACTAAGAGTAGGATTTCTTCAAAGCCCTTTCAGGGCCTTTCCTCAGTATTGGAACTACTCCTTTACTGGACGCTGCCAGAGCTTTTGAGGACCTGGAGTGAGGAAGGGATTGTATGAAGACTTGGAGCCAGTTGAGAGATGTTGGCCTGGACCTCCGGGGACAGAGCAATATCCATCCCTGCCTCAGTCAGGCAGTGGATTATTAGTTAGACTCAATAATTGCCTCAAAATTTTTAATTTGGCCTTAAATAGTTTGCCTCATAAAGTGCAGTAATCCAAGGGCTCATTTAGAAAGCTCTCTTTGCAAATAGAATGGCTTCAACTGAATCGACCCTGGATAGCAGCTTTGCATTGGTATCTCCTAGCGTAGATCTACACATTTTCTTAAAGTTGGCTGTAATGCACTCTTTTGTAGAGCAAACAACATTTTTCTATCATTCTTCATCAGACAGTTGGAAAGATGTTTATATAGGCAGATGATTGTTGGATTGAGTTAAAAGATTTTAATTTTCTACAAAAAATGTGTAGAAGTGGCAAATACTTTATGCTGCTTGCTCTTAGCCTTGGCAGACATGTAGACTTAACAGATGAAATGCAAGGGGGGCTGTAGCTCTTGATTTTTGTGTTTAGTTCTATCAGCAAGCTGCAGCTCTCGAAAGGGTCGTTCCCTCCGGTTCCAATGGACCCCTCTCTCCAGGCCTGCCACTCTCCACTCAGAATCTTGCTTCTTTGGGGGTAGTTTTCATCATGCCCAATTCTTACTAAATTTTTAATTGTATTAAGATATTAAATTTTCCCAGTAGGAGCCACTGCCATCCCTTGTCTGAAGTCTTGACTGAAAGCCCTTGATTTGAAGATATAGGAGAGATGTAATGAAAGCACTCCTCTATAGAAATTTTGCACAGTGAGTTTATTTAAAGTGAAGTATATAATTTTGTCAAACTACCAAAGAACATCACCAAGATGCTATTATTTTATAAGGGCTCAACATTCTACAAAAGCACTACTGATTTTTTTCAAATCCTGAGGGGTAGCCAATTAAGATTTATTTAGTAATGAGAATAATTGCAATGCCTTTGCAGACAGAAGAATTCTGTGTTTCTACTCAAGTCGAGCCAAATACCATGTGTTCATTTAAAACATCAGTGAGGTGCCCTCCATTGTTGTTTTGTTCATTCCAGAGAAAACAATTCCAGCTACAGCATTTTAACTATGATTGTGTGTTCTTAGAACTGAGTAACTTCCTCAGACTGAACACATTAAATTAGTTTCAATTTCCTGCCAAAATTTATAGACAGGTTGTAAATGAAAAAGCTGCCTCTGCTCTTCATTATCACTACATATTATAGTTTTTTTTTTAAATAAAAATGTTATTTACTTGCACCTACTGTCAGATAGTAAACTACAGAGGCATCCATCAACAGTTCTGTTGGCGTTGTAAAGAAGAAAGTCATGTAACAGCACACCTGGCTTTAGTGTTGTAGAATAGCGTTAGTATTGCAAGGTGACTTTGATATGTCAGAAAAGCTAATTATGTCCCATCAAAGGACTGAAGAAATTGCCTTTTTTAATGAAAAGTATTTTATAGAGGGTGACAATGATCTTAGGCAAAGCAATAAAACTAGGAGTATAATTACATACATTCTTTAAATTCTTATTAGACTTAGCTAATTGACATATTACTGTCCAATAATGTAGAAAAAAATTAGTCAAACATAAATACCAGAACAATGGTTTTAGACTGTAGAAATACAGTCTAATCTAAAATTGAGTCTGTCTCTGTTTTTCTAAGTATACTCTCAGTTTTTGCCTGACACATACTTATAGCCATGCAAGTTTAATGTTATGTTGAAATAAGAGTATAGAATATGTTTATAAGATTAAACTATTAGTGAACAAAATGAAAAGGCAACCCCACAATGGGAAGAAGTATTTACAAACCATATATCTGATAAGGGCTTGATAGCAAAATATATAAATAATTCATGCAACTCAATAGTTAAACAAAAACAAAAACAAGCTGATTAAAAATTGGCAAAGGGCCCGAATAGACATTTTTCCAAAGAAGACATGCAATTGGACAACAGCTACTGAAAAGATGTGCAACTTCACTAATCATCAGGGGAATGCAAATCAAAACCACATAAGACCACCTCACACCTGTTAGAACCACTATAATCAAAAATACAAAAGTTAACAAGTATTGGCAAGGGTGTAGAGAAAACGGAACCTCTGTCCACTGTTGGAGGGAATGAAATTGGGACAGCCCTTATGGAAAACTGTATGGAGGGTCCTCAAAGAATTAAAAATAGATCTATCCTATGATCTAGCAATTTCACTTTTACGTATATCTGCAAAGGAAATGAAATCAATATCTTGAACAGATATTTGTACTCTCATGTTCTTTGCAGCATTATTCATAGTAGCTAAGATATGGAACCACCTAATTATCTCTTAAGGGATAAATTGATAAACATGGTGTGAATATATATATATAGTTACATCCTGTGTGTGTGTGTGTGTGTGTGTGTGTGTATTATACACAATGAGATGTTCATCCATTAAAAAGATGAACATTTTGCCATTTACAACAACGTGGATGAACCTGGAGGGTATTATTTAAGTAAAATAAGCCAGACACAGAAAGACAGATACTGTGTGATCTCATATGTAGAATCTAAAAGAGTGGAGGAATCACAGAAGCAGGGAGTAGAATGCTAGTTAACACTGGGCAAAGAGTTGAAGTTTCAGTTATAAAATGCATAAGTTCTGGGGATCTCATGTACAGCATGGTTATTTTACTCTATTTACTGTATATACTTTATTTACTGATATTTTACATGATTTATTATACTGTATTGTATACTGTAGATTATCTAAGAGAGTTGAACTTACAAATTCCCACCAATACTGCCCCCCCCCCCCGAAGGTAACTATATGAGGTGAGATGATGGATGGGTTAATTTGCTTGATTGTAGTAATCACTTCGCAATGTATAGGTATATCAAATCATTACACTGTATTCCTTAAACATATACAATTTTCATTTGTTTGTTCTCTCAATAAAGCTGGAATAAAAAGACTTAAGCTATTATATATATGTAATATATATGCTCTTTGAAAACACAATATTTTTAGGTAAAGGTAATAAATTGTACAGGTGTCTTCACACTTACGATATGTGTGTACATATTGGATATATATATATGTGTGTGTGTGTGTATATATATATATATGAATTTAGGTGTTTTTTTTTTGAAGAGCCATGTCAAGGGTGACTGTGGTGTGACTCCTGCTGTTCCGTATATAAGGATTAGGAACAGAACTTTTTATTGTTAGCTTTGACAGAATGCATGTGATTATTAGTGATGTCTTTTTTTAGAAAATTGTAAATTATAGGAATGCTGCACAGGAAGAAAGAAGTGAAGCATACAGTAGTTATTTAGGTTTACAAGATTGACAATGATTTTTTTCCTTTGCAGAAGGTTCGGTACTTAAAGCAGAAAGCTATAATTGTTGGTTGCTTTACATGCCCTCAGCTATTTGGGCTGTGGAAAGATGTGCACTATAAATGTTTCACTCCTGCAATTGTCATCACTTCAGAGTGGTTCAATTATAGCCGTTTCGTACAAAAGGTACATGAAGAAAGGACTTCTGGCAGCATTCTATAATGATGACCATTCAATCTTTAAAAATTGCAAATGTGAAAGAGATGAACCCATGTTTGTTACTGGACGCTAGCATGGTGTCTGAAGCTTCCTGTTTCTGTATGTCAGACAGCAGTTCCAGCAGAAACAGGGCACCCATCAGTGTAGTTGTTTTAATGCTGGGCATCAGAGAACTTCTCAGGACATGCTTCATCTATTTGGATTTATGATTGTGAGACGAAGACATTAACTAAGCCAGGTCATTGAGCTCATATATGTGAGTACAGGTAATCGGGCTGTGTTTCTCCTTATCTTAACACATGTTCTATGACACAGGCCACACCAGTTCCCTCACTGACTACCTCATAATGCCTTGGTCAGCTCTCTGTGTGCTTAGGCAGTGACACTCCTGGAGGAAACCACTGTAAAAATGGTTCATTTATAAAAATCTAGGTCAGAGCATTTCCTTGGGAACCAAATGCCTTAATGGGTTGAAAGGGCAGTGCAAGATTCTAAAATAACTCTTGATTACTCACATTGCATGCCCTCTGCAAATCTATTAAAGATGGTCTTTTATCAGCATTAAAAGATTGGGGAATTGAGCATTTGGTTGGAGGTGCTTTGGCGTGGATGCATATTCTTGTACCTAATCAATTTTCTTACTTACAGCTCATAACTTGGTTCTGAAATCAGGTCTGCAGATCCTGGGGATCACTGGGCTTGTTCTTTTTGCCAGTGCCTTGTTGACGGGCCAACAAAAGCCAGGTGCCAGATTCCCGCCAGGTTTGCATGAACTCTAACCGATGATCAGTAGAGTTTCCATGGGAAAGGAAGGCAGGGTTCTTTTTACTTTGTTTTATTAAGTGTATAATAGCTAAGCATCCTTTTATATTCATCAGACATAATGTGACCGTTCTAAAGGGTTTACTTTGTTGATGTGTCTGGATTGTGTTTCTCAAAAGGAATAGATTGGATCCACGACTTTCTTTTCCAGACTGCCAACTTCTGGTATGGGGAGGACTGCTCTATGGAATGACCCTCTTCTTCTGAAAGATTCTTCTCACTGTTTCAAAGGAGCTGTCAAAGCCTGAGAAAAGAGAAGGTTCCCTGTCGATGTTCTCTGAGAAAGCTTGGAAGTGTTGTTTGTTCTTTACCCTCATTTAAGCATGTTGGAGTTGTCAGCTGTTCTCCATCTCTGGCCTGGCTGGTTGCCTGCTAGTTCCACATACTCGTACATAGCGGCTTGGAGTACAGCAGAGTGTGCAAAAGCCTAGTTATCTCCCAGAAACGCACAGCTGATGTGGGCCTGCACATAAATGACTTTCCCATGGACAGGATATGTGGTCTAACTACTTTAAAAAATTGCATAATCCTAGAGGGAGCCCGAGCTAACTAATGCAATAATTATCCAGGAGCGCAGCCAACATCCTGCGATTACATTAGAACAAACGTGCGGCAGTGTTTCTGTTTATGTATGTCTCTTGGCATCTTGAATTAATATTTGATCATATTTCATTAAGAGCAAAAATAAGCCAGAGGAGCCTTGGATCATTGGAATTACCTGTTGTGTAAGGTTAGGAAATTTCTATGAGACTTCTTCCAGCTTGAGGAAATAATTTCATATTGCTGAAAACAGTTCGTGTTTGCATCAGAGTTAAGTAGAAGCAAGCGTTTTATTGAGGCCTGGGCTTTAGAAAGACATGATCGTATTAGGTGTTATCTGTAGCTACTTCATTTTTTCTTTTTACAATTATTTTCATCTATGTCAATGTAACATACCATCCTCAAAACTATAATAAATAAATTAATTGATTAGGGGTTTTTTTGGCTGACTACAGAGCAGATGAACCAGGTTCAGAATCTACAAGTTGGTAAACCTTAATTGGCAGCAAAAATATATTCCCTGCATAACTTTGGCTGTTACACATTAACAATGTAATTTTGTTTAATTAAATTAGCAAACTAGGATGTTTCAAGCTTTCTCCTTTCTTTTAGTCATGATTCACTCACCATTGTCATTTTGAGTGGCTGAGGAATTTCGTGGTTTTAACTTGTATATCTCAATCTAGAAATGAGAACAAGTCTTGGACGTGGTCACCAACAACAGTTGCAGGCGGATGCTAACTGAATGGGATCCTTTCAAGGGCGAATTCTTGGTGAATTCCAGGCCAGGTTAGTAGCAGAGAGGGATTGTTCAGAAAGAGAGCAAGTGTGTAACCAGGAGTCAAGAGCACTACTGCAATGGGAAGGCATAGTATAGTCTGGGCAACAGTCTTCCACTCGAGCTCTGCACTGTCCCTGAATCTTGAGTATGTTGAGGGGGTCGAAGCTAGACCCAGGTGCCAAGAATTGGGGTGATGCTGTGGTTTTCATTCGTCCAGGGCCCAGTGAATAGCTGACAGCCCGGGATGAAGCCTCCCTGAGGCACATGTTGGTACAGGCAACACCAGCACCTCCTTAGATTGCCCGCTCTCCCTTTCCCCTTCAGAGGGAGCACAGGCTCAGCTGCACCAAAGGCCGAAGCTGTGCACTCACTTTCACCGTCTTTGGAACCCAATTGCTGGGTTGGTGTTAGTTTCAAAACTTGCATTTTCAGAAGAGCAATTTTGTAAATTCTCCATGTTTAGAAATCAGCACCATTCTTGCTTCCTGGAAGTAGGGCTCCAGTGAAAAATCTGTTAGCTGCCAATACTTTAGTCCCATGACATGTCAGTATCACTAAAGTTGGTGCTAAATTACCCTAAATATATTTTTCTAGATTGCATCTTTCATGAGGAGAAGAATCAGGTAATCCTTTTATTATCCTTCTAAAATTTAGCATGGTATTGGTTAGCCTAGAAAAGTCCATAGGCCACTTTACCACTGGGTGGGTTGGTTTTCTGGCATATGGCTGATTATGAAATCTTTGTCTGTAGATTTCTGCTTTATTTACCTTTCTCCTTCATTCCTCACAAAGGGTTGCTGAATGCATTGGCAGTCAGACTCCTTGACAAAGCATCTGCACGGGAGGCTACAGATTGATTCTTTGGGCTCCAAAGTAAGGATCCTACTGCAGGATCTTTTCAATGCTACGACCTTGGTTTAAGAATCTTGTTATTGAAAGAGTGGTTTATGGACCCCATGGGAACATCTGGGAGCTTATTTGAAATGCAAAATGTACCTCTCTTTTCGGTCACTGACTTAGAAGACTTTCTCCAGAGATTCAAAACAACTGTAATAGAACCTTAGAGAATTGACCTTCAGTATCATAAAATAACATTCAGGAGTTTGGGAGTCCTGGAGGAATTTGGGGGATTATTCCAATCCCATCCTCTGTATATCTTTACTGAGGAGAACTTTTAGACTTTCCTATGAACAGAATTGAGCTTCCATTGTTCTTGTAAAGACATCTGTAGTTCACGTCTAGAAAGTATTCCTTAATTTTCTCCAATCTGTTTGTAATACCATGTAGATTAAGAATTTTGTTTCCTCAATATCTTGGGAAATGTTAGTAAAAATGTTTCCAAATGGTTGATGAGTTACCTTTGTTGTCCTCAGTAACTATTTCTTATGTTGGTGTTGTGAATAGTGGGGAAAGTACCGGCTCTGGAATCAAAGGAAATTGGGTTTAAATTCTGATTTCACCACTTGTTAAAACTATGCAGACTTGAATCTCTCTGAACTTCAGTATCCTCAACTGTAAAATGGGAAGGTGAGACCAACTGTTTATAATCTCTTTGCTTTACTTTGGTTAAATACTAAGAAAGGATTGGAGATGATCTATATATCTATATACCTTACACATATCATGTATCCAAGCAATACTAGAAATCATCACCATCAACATCATCTCCTTCTCATTCATCTCATCATTCTCACCAACACTTAGGGTTTCCAGTGGTAACTATGTTAATGTTTTATTTTCCAAAATGTTGTTGAAATCTAAATTGCTGTTCAGTGTTTTATTTTTGATAATTAGTGTATTCAGTGCATGAACCATATTTTCTTTGTGGGAATAAATACAAGGTAGTATCTATGTGTTCAGTTTCTTCTAGGGCCAAACATTAGGCTTCTCAACCTTGGGTTACGGGAGGAGGAAGGTATTTAAGTCCTAGATACACTTAGTCCTCAAGGACCACTGAATTGAGGTTGTTGCTGATAGTCAGGGGCTGATAGGGTGGAAATATGATTATGTTGACAAATTAGAAATGCAACTGTTGAAATAAATGAAACAGGTCTGCCTTAAGGATAAATAAAGGAATAGATCTATATTTTGATTATTTTGTAAATAGAATTGTGGCTCTGTAACCAATAGAGTGGATTTTTTTAACCTTATATATATATTTTTCCTTAAAAAAGTAATGAAACTATAAACAGAATAGAAAATTTCCTACTGGTAATAGCAAAATGTTCTTTACAAGCATAAAGCAATTGCATTTGTAAGTGTATACATAAATTTTTCTTTAGAGAGAACTAATATTTATTGAACACCATTTATCCTAGCCATGGTACATGTTAGTTTCATCTTTATGAAAGTCCTGTGAGATAAATTGTGTTATTCATATTTCAAAGATAAGAAAATAGTCTCAGAGAGTAGTAAACTGGAACTTCATTCAAGATTGATGCTTTTTCCACTTAGAGATTTACTGTTAAAAAGAATGTTTGGAGGAAAAATGAATGTTGAGATTGGAGACAGAATTGAACCTGGTTATTAATTGTGAAGAACATAATATAATGTCTCTCCGGTATATTGTTGATTGCATATGTGCCTAATTTCAAATTTGAATTTTGAAAACCTTGAAGATTCAGTGACTGTAGTTTTATATCTCAGGTAGAGCCTGGCATCCTTTGTAATTGTTCAAGGAAATGTTTGTGGCCTGATGCCACATGAGCCACTCCTGGCTCCTCAGAATGGTCTTTGACCTGTAGACATAGTTTCTCAGCATCAGCAGAACAGATTCACTTCTCCCATAGTTCATTGTCGATGATGCTAATGTGCCCTTGGACATCTTCAAAGAGGAGTTACATTGCAAACTCACTTCTCCATGGTTTTCTTCTGTGGAAACTATGTCAATTAATTTATTAATACAGCAATGTTGAGGCTTTATAATACACTCCTTTAAACTACCTGAAAGCCTTTAATTTTGTTTACAGAACCTACAAAA
Source organism: Myotis davidii (assembly GCF_000327345.1). Lineage (NCBI taxonomy): Eukaryota > Metazoa > Chordata > Mammalia > Chiroptera > Vespertilionidae > Myotis > Myotis davidii. The sequence goes on from NW_006287548.1 coordinate 1,454,972, forward strand.
CATTTGCCAATCAGGAACAACTACCAAAGAAGACAAGACTCAGTCACCAGTGAGTCTTACCTGGGTGGGTTGGTTACATCCTCACATAGGGATATGGGAAGACAAGTCTTAACCTTGGGCTTTTCCAGAAATCAACGTAAAAAAAATTAAGTTCTTTGTTCTCAACCTGTTTTTATGAGTTCTTGTCATAAATCATGCCATTGTAACATGAGCATTTGACCCTCATTATGAGACATCAGAGAGCTGTCACCATTGCTCTAGTGCCAGTGTCTCGGTAAAAACTAGAAATGCTCTGAGATTTCACTTGGTGAGTTCCTGGGTGTTGCCTGCCAGTGCCCTGGGTCTTGGTGGTTTATGAAATTTTCTTCAGCCTGTGTATTTCTATCACACTTGACAGTTCTGATTAATGGCCCTTAGGCTGAATACTAGTTTTTAACAAAGGAAAAGACTTGATATTATTAAGCAGGGCCTGCTTGGATTTGCTTTGGGGATGTAAGAAAGAGAAATTAAAAATGTTTGAAATTGGTGTCTAGGCAACATAGGAAACCATACAAACAAATGCAATCAATGTTATCTCTTCAATGCCAGACAAGCCTCATGACAACGATTGAGTTCATTCTGAGTGGGCAGGAACTGTGGAGGTGTAGATGTCTTTTGTGGACTGAGAATAACATGGAGATGAGGATGCTTGGGGACTCTTGTCCTTTGGGGGATAGGCAGACAGTTGGCCTGTTTAATATCAGGGTGTCACACAAAGGCATTTTATTTTAGTTGCGACTTTAGCCTAATGACTGGCTGCCTAACAGTCAGTACTGGTGTCGGGCAGGCAGTTGAGGCATTTTCCGCTGCCTGCAGGGTATGTTAGTATCATCACACTGAACATCTTATGCAGCAAGCACACTGAGGCATTTGGGCATTATTTTTAAAAATCGGTTTTCAGTTTCATCTGTTCAAAGATAAGGTAAACTGGATCTCTCCGGTTCCTTTGTCTGTTGTTTAGGGAAAGTTATCTGTTCAATTGAGATGAATAGTAATTGGATTATATGACTGTAATTCATTTATTAACAGAGCAATAGAATCCACAGTAGTGTGTTTCCATCTTAGAACCCACAAATTACCAATTAAACACAATCTTCTGTTCTAAAACAATGTGATTATTTTTATTTAAGCCTATTTTGGAAGCTGAGTCACCCGCCGCCTGCATATATCTTTGTTTAAAAAGCATTAGTGGAATATTACTGAAGCCGAAGCCATTACTTGTTTGTGATTTAGGGGGTAAATGATAATAGCTTTTCACCCAGACAAAGCCCGACCACGTTTGGGATGCTGCTTCTGCATGGTGCCTAGTTACAGCAAGTTTTAAAAGCAGCACACACAGGAAATTATACCCATTTAAAAATAAAATTAATTTATTTGAGAATGGTGGTAAACTGCTCTATAAATCCAGAGAAGGCCAGACTTCTACAGATGAGAAAGCTGTTTGCTTTGATTCAGCAATATTGATTGAGTACTATTCTTTACTTGGCTCCATTTCCTTTCCTTTGGGAGTTTCAGCAAATTTAAAATCCCATCCCTGCCCTCCAACTGAAGATAGAATAACTGTAGACATAACATGAACACACACGAAAAGCTAAATAGCAGCCGTGGGCGACTCTACAAGAGGCGTAAGAAAAGGGAGCGTAAGTTTCAGTCATAAAGGCTGGCAGGATGTAGGTGCCGAGTTTAGGACAAAAAGTTCACTGCTGATTTGAGTCGCCTGAGAGGTTGTCAGAGATGTGGTGAGATGTGAGCTGATCTCCAGGAATATGTGGGAGCTTAAGGCCCCAGGTTCCTGCTGGGAGGGATCTTAAGGGAGGATGGAAGGGGGAGGGCGGAGACTTGCATGGCATGGTCACTAGAGGGAGCTGAGAAGCAGGAGGGTAATGAGGGGGCCGGAGCACAAGGGCAGAAGCAGCAGGCTGTTTGACAGAAGCAGGCTCTGGTTGTGAAGGAAGGAGAGTTTATACCAGTGGTTCTCAACCTTCCTAATGCCACGACCCTTTCATACAGTTCCTCATGTTGTGGTGACCCCCAATTTCATTGTTACAAATTGAACACAATTAAAGCATCGTGATTAATCACAAAAACAATATGTAATTATACATGTGTTTTCCGATGGTCTTAGGTGACCCCTGTGAAAAGGTCGTTCGACCCCCAAAGGGGTTGCGACCCACAGGTTGAGAACCGCTGGTTTAGAGGATTGAAAACCCATGCATTTTTAGACATTCGAATTGACATATTCCCTAAGCATTGGTGGATATGTAATGAGATTCATCAACAATAAGACTGAGGGTGAGGATGCAGTCTTGATGCCTTCCCAGACTAAGGCGTTGGGTTTCTGGGGCCGGGGACCAAGGTATCTTTCCAAGAGAGAAGAGGAGAAGAGAAGAGACGATAGCAGTCAGAGGGCAGACAAAGCAGCAAGAAAAGGACTGTGTTTCACAGCAGAAGGAAAGATAAGGCCTTGAAGTCAGTGTCAAGGGAGACAAGTATATTAGAAGGTGTGGAGGTGCCAAGATGAGGAGGTCTGAGAAAATCCATGGATCATGACAGTGGAAACCTTTGAGAATCCAGTAAAACATTAAGAAACAGACTATGTAGTTGGCTTAAGAGAATAGAAGGATGTTTGGTGAGACATTAAGACTGGTAAAGTCTATAAGTAAAAAGATAATAAATGATAATTTTAAAAGGCTGTGTATCTCCCCAATAAGCAGAGGCAGGAGAACAATAGTCTGTGCAAATGAAAGGGTGGAATAAGTAGATGTCACATCCAGGGCCCTGTGAGGTCAATTAAAGACACAAAAGGGTTTGACAGTGACTCGGGCAGTTTCTTGTCTTTCTACCACATTTAAAGGAAATGTTGATCTTCCTCAGTGGGCAATGCCAACCACATAATTTGCAGGGCACAGTATAAAGTGAAAATGCAAGCACGTTGTTCAGAACTTGCTAAGACATTAAGAAATTCTGGACAAGAACAACAGAGCATTAAACCAGCAGAGCACGGGCTCTGACTGCTAGGTTGTGCGCCTGGGAGGCTGGCCCTGGATATGGAGCTGTTCAAGGCCCGCAAGAAGGCAGGAACCACTCTGTCACCTTAAGAAAAAGTGCCCTCGCCGGTTTCGCTCAGTGGATAGAGCGTCAGCCTGCAGACTGAAGGGTCCTGGGTTCGATTCTGGTTAAGGGCATGTCTGGGTTGCGGGTTTGATCCCCAATAGGGGGCGTGCAGTAGGCAGCTGATCAATGACTCTCATCATTGATGTTTCTCTCTCCCTCACCCGTCTTCTCTGAAATCAATCAAACTATGTTAAAAATTAAAAAAAATAAAAAGGAAAGAAAAAACACACACACCATGATGCAAAGTATTCTGAACATTTGAACAGTGAACATTATTGATTAAAGTTCACTCATGATGTCAAAGGATTTCCACCAGCCAGCAGATGTGAGGAGGGATACCTCTGATAGTCACTTACAGTGTCAACACACTCTTATTTGTTTCCCGTTTAGTCCACCATCGGTTCCACAAAACAGGCAGGGAAGGTGAAGAGAAAATGGAGGTGTTAGGGTTCTTTCAGAGTAAAACAACTGAACGAGTTACCCCAGTAAGCCAGGGAACTGTTGTTTTGGTAGCCAAGCTTCTTCTAACCAGCTACCCAAGTGGCTGATTCTAAAACCATCTGAATCATGGGGTCTCTTTTTTCTTCTTGTGGAATGAGATGTGTTGTTTTTGCAGAAGTTTAATTTTACTTGCGGTGTGCATTCTCATGGTTTTATTGCAGCTGAGGGCAGAGGTTACTGTGTTTCCTCTGCCTTTCCCACGTGTGGCTGCTGGGCCACACTCACCACACCTCGGTCCCAAGTATGTGCGGAAGGTATGCTTTGGGCCAGCCCCACAGACAGTGGTCATTTCACCAATCTTTATGAAATAAATAAATGGGGAAGCTTCACTTAATGTTTTATTCATCAGGGTCTTTTCAGCAGAAGATGACAGAGCACAGAATAGCCTGATAGTACTGGGAGCTCTTCTGCTTTCTAGTAGTAGGAGAAATTAATTTTCTGTTGCTGGTCAAGAATTGTTACTTGCCTTCCCATCCAACAGTAGGGATAGATATACATTGGTGAAATGTAAGCTTTTGGCCAAACTGTGTGTACTTTTATTAAATTCAGTGGGTCATTATTTAAAGGATCACTATGTTAATGGATTTTCCATGTTTGGGGCACTATCATTGATTTTCCCCCCTCATTGTCTTTGTCTGAGGATTTTGCTATTAGCTGAAGAGGGGCCAGGAGACATTCTCAACTGAGAGTGTCACCAAGTGACAACGGAGATAGATATGCACATGGCCCAGGGCCTGCCAGTTACCGTGAGGCAGGGATGTCGCTGCCCAGCCCCGGCCCTCCCCTCCTCCCGCATTCATTTTTATTAAGTGATAGCACGTTTTACTGCAGCTGCTACAGCATCTTTGCTGTCTGGAGGATTAGAGTGTCTGATGCGGATGTTGTTTTGGATCTAAAACAACTGTGACACTGATCCTTTTCGAGGGGCAAGAGATATTCTCTCCTGCCATCTTCCACGGCCTGCACGAGGCTATGCTGGGAATCTGTATCTAATTACCTGTGCAGCTAATTGCCTCTGCCATGTTAAGCAGCAGCGATAATCTCATTTCCCTTTCAAGTCCATTTTATGGCATCAAACTGTATTATATTCCCCTTTTAATGGCTGCTGACAAAATTACAGCAGCACCACCCAGGACCCCACAAGGCATGGCCCGTCCAAGTCCGCGGCACAGCTGCACCTTGTGTGTTTTCTGTTGCTTCCTTTTGTGTGTTGTGTGTTTACAGTGTGTTATTAAACACCTATATATCCGAATCATTTCCCCGTAGCTCTGTTTGTTTGATTAGCATTACGATACCGTGACAAGACACTATATCAGTAGTAATCGATCTGATTAGCATGGAGATGATATGAACACAGATTGTATTGATGTTTAATAGCGCAGGCTTCCAGGTGCTGTAAACACCATGGGTGGATTTGTATGCTGCTTGCACGGTCTCCGTAATGAAGACAGCAACCGCAGCAGGTTTTAGAGCGTGGTGATTTATTTTCTGCCAAGTGCCACAGTGGGCCCTGCATAGGATATGGCACTCCCGCGCGGGATCCGCACAAAATGTTTTAATCAGTGTTCAGAATAACACACATACTTTTGCGGGGTAGATTCTAATCTGGCTTTATTAAGAGGTGCTTGCAGCACTGCGGTACAACACGGACTGCAGTCTCATCGAAACCCAGCCACCTCTTCCCTGCTCTGTATCCTCCGGTTACTGTATTATTATCATGCATGCCATTAAAAAAAAAAGAGAGCTGCCAGAGTTTTGTGCCCACGACTGCTTCCCAGCCACACCTTAATCAAGCTTCAAATTTAGCCATCGTATCTGTTTTCACTTTGATTAATTTTTTGCTAACGATCACTGATTGATCTGGAATCTGCCGGAGAAGGGAAGTCAGCGGGGCCAGCGTTTGCGAGCTGGCTTTTGGCAGCGCGTGATGAACGGAAGGGGGCCTCTGCAAGGAGCACCGTGTGTGAATTGATGAACAGTTGCTGGCTACAGTACAGAGAGGACATTCCTAGAAAAAGATCTGGCTTTGACTTCAGGCATTAATCCTGCCGTCTACCTACTTCTGTAAACACTTTTTGTGCACTAATAGAAGTGGAGGCCAGGAGATTGCTCTTATTCTGTTGAGAAGAGAAAATATTTGGAATTTAGAGATTTTCTAATTTCATATTTATTCCACCTTGTAGATTTCTAAATTTCCTTTTAAGATCATAATATATAGCAAAAGAAAAATGGAAGATATGAGTAGAAGATCCTAAATATATTTCTAAGAATTTTGTTATCACCCTCATGTTTGGGCATATATATGCTTGTACATATACACATATATTAGATACATATGTGTGCAGTTCATACATACCTGCACACATGTGTGTCCTTTTGTGTGTATGTATTTATTTATAGTTATCCTGGCATGCATAGGTCTTTCGGTCTCTACTTCCCTTTCCCATCTCCTTTACTTCCCTCTCTCTTATCTACATAGACACCTAGATCAGAGCCAAAAGCAGTTGCTTATTTCTACAATTGACTTTTGTCACCCTGGCTGGTGTGGCTCAGTTGGTTGGAGTGTTACCTCATGCACTGGAAGGTGTCAGGTCCATTCCAGGTCAGGGCACATACCTAGATTGCCATTCAATCCCTGGAGTTTACGGGACAACCAATGGAGCTTTCTCTCACCCCTCCCTCCCGCCACCCCTCCTTCTCTAAAATGAATAGAAATACTAAAATGGACTTTCCTCATTCATTCTTTTGGGCCCCTCAATATGTTATTGTTTTGTTTGCCTTGGACTGTTCTCCCCCATGTGTCACCATCATATCTGAAGAGCTGTGATTTGCCAGCCAGTGCTCAGCTCCAAGTCTCCCCTTTGGAGAGGGTTCCTGACCTTGCCCAGCCTCCAGCCTCCAGCCTCCAGCAGGTAGGAGTGCCTTCCCCTGAGCACTCCCAGTGCCTGTACATGACTTACTCCTGTTACAGCACTTCTGACCCCGCATTTATATGTCCACGCCTGCCTGCCTTGCAATGACATGTCCTTGAAGGCTGTAATTAATAATTACATGTCTGTGGACATGGCAACTAGTGAAATGCTTTCATTTATTTTTTATTTAACACATATGCATTGGCTACGTCTTGAAGCGTACATTCTGGTGAGAGAGGGAAGCAGTTAAACTAATATATAACACAAGGTGATACATGGATAGGGAGAGCCAGAGGGGCCAGGGTAGGATGGAAAACACTGTCTTAGGTAGGGCGAAGCGGAAGGCCTCACTGAGAGGGTGCAGTCCAGGCGGCAAGAACAATGAGTGCAAAGGCCCTGAGGCTGCAGGATTTCATGACGGATTATATGTGGGGACATGAGAAGAAGAAAGAAAGGCAGTTCTAAGAGTTTGTCTCTAACTGTAGGAAAGGAGTGTCCTTTCATTGAGCTGGGGAAGACTGGTTGAGGTAAGCAGGGGGGGAAAGGAGAATTCGTAAGTCCTTATTGTATGTGTTTAGTTGGAAATAGTCATTATACATCTAGGCCAAAAGATCATTCCACAGATAGTTACAAAAGACTGAAGGTATAGAAAGGATCCATATGAAGACATAGAAGTGGATGTTTCAGCGTAGAAAGAGTTTATTAATGAGACTGGATGACACCCGGTAGGGAGAGAGTGGAGGTCTCTGACGTGGCCCAGGGTCGTTCACATGTCTGAATCGAGGAGAAAGGCTGGGAAAACAAAGGACCTGGACCAGGAGGAAAACCAGGGCACTGGGTTCCTGGCAGCCAAGGGAAAAACGCATTTCAAGGAAAAAATGATCAACTGTGTCAAGTAAGAGCAGGACTGAGAAGTGGCAACTTGTAAGTCACAGGTCACCTGGGGAGAGCTGGCTCAGTGACATGGGGAGGACAGCAACGGGGCGGGTAGGAGAGCCAGGCTTTGGAAGGAGTCTGGTTGAATAGAGAAATGGGAATGTACCTGGAGAGAAATTTACGGTCAAAGGAGCGATACTGATAAGTGACTAAATAAATGGTATTTGTCCAACAGATCAATAAATGAGCAAATGAACATACTTAACGATTCCAAAGCTGTGCTACCCAAAATAAATAGCATGTGAACCATATCTGTCGCTATAACTTTTCTAGTAGCCACATTAAAATGTAAAAAGCAAAAGGCCAAATTCATTTTAATCTTATTTATTTCACTATATACAAAATTATTGTTTTAAGACATAAGATAAAGATTATTGAGAAAATTAATGCTCTCTTTTTATGCTAGCCTTCATAATTCAACTATTTTACATACAGGGTGGGGCAAAAGTGGGCTTACAGTTGTGAGTAGGCAAAACAGCTTATTCATGTTTCATTATTATTCATTCTCATATTCTTTTCCATACAAACAACTGTGAACCTACTTTTGCCCCACCCTGTATGTAGTGCTTTTCAGTGCAGGGCAACCACATTACAAGTGCTCAACAGCCATGTGTGGCTAGAGGCCACCCTCCTCAAAAATCAGAAAGAGTTATTGTTAAGAGTGAAGTAGAATAATTTTTATTATAGTATGTATTCCAGCTATACAATATCTACCAATTAATGCAAAATAAATAAAATGCAGTATTGAGTTTGTTGCATTTATATTACATCAGCAGAAAACTATTTTAACTAGAAGATACACTTGTCCTTTATTTTAGTAAAATAAAAAGGTTAATTACCATTTCAACCAGGTGGTTGCAGTGAAGTTTGAAATGGGTTTAATTTTATTTATAACATTTATAAAGTTTTGGGTGATTTAAAGGGCATTGAGGGGTTTTTTGATGAATTATACATGTTGGTACTCAGAGATTAATGGTGTCCTTTGCAAAGAATGTGTGTATTCTACTTGAATCTGTTGAAATTGTAGTAATGGAATTGCGTTTTTGCAAGGTTGTATGTTACATAGACATTTTCTTTAAACAAATAGTTTGAGGTGAGGAAAAACAGAAGAGAGTGCGAACCAGGGTTGGAATAACTTGAAACTCATTTGTTAGGAAGACTATAGAAATATGGTGAGGTCCATGTTATGGTCACAGCATTTTTATTTTTATTTTTCCACTTAACTTTCTGTCCATGGACAAGTCAAGCATCCCTGCCTCAGTTTCCTCATTAAAAGGAGGAAATGGACAAATTGCTCCTTAGGACACACAGTTCTGTGATTCTCTGAAATGGAGGTGGTTACAGTACATTGCAGGTCTACAGTAAATTGTAACTGTTGGTTACAAATGGTTTGCATTGAATGATGAAAGTATGAAATAAAGAAATAAGCATTGTAAAATACTGCTTGGAGGCCAACCGCGGGTTGTGTTTTTGGCATTTCAGAGATAGACATTTAAAGCGAATTTCGTGAAAATTAATTCCTCAGATTTTTTTTTTCAGATGTTAAAGGTATTAAATATATTTATAAACTACATAGATAAATTAAGATATTGAAAATAATGTCCTACAAACAACAACAACAGAATGATTTTGGTTCATAAAAGGAGGGATTATAAAAAAATAAACTTTATTTGGAAATAAAACTAAATTTACTATAAAGATAATAAGGTCTCTTTTTTTTAAGGTAGAGACATAGTGACTTGAAGAGGTTTGGAATAAATATATTTTTTCAAAAGTAGAGGATTAAGGAGAAAGATTTTAAAAAATATATAATTCAATGTACATAGAGCTATGTGAAGAGAAGGATGTGTAAATCTGAATATCTGTTAAATCATAATGTGATAGCCCCGCCAAAGTATTTAAATGCTCTCTGTGACCAAGATGAGTTAAATTTACATTTGTTTATTCTACAAACATTCATAATACCATGTGGTATTTTGGCAATAAAAGCTAAGAAAATACATTATTCTTGCATTCAATTCTTTACTAAAAACTTACTGCCTTACTGAGGTAAACATATTCAAACTTAGTGAATTAAAAAAGAACTAATATTAACTGATTCATTGTGCTTTATCTCCAGGGTACTTTAGTCTCTTTAATCAGATTCTCTGTAGATATAATCCATTATCTCTTTATCTCTGTTTAAGCTCAGTTCTGACAGCTTTTTGATTGTAGGAAGTAAAAGTATGAACACAAGAGCAAGCAGTGGGAAAGGAGTTAGAAATACTTCAAGTGAATCATGCTTCTTAAGCATATAGGGGCCCAGTGAAAGGATTACCACCTATCTTTTTTTTTTAATTTTTATAAACAGTACCTGAAAAGGTAGACAGGACACAGAGAAAGAACAGCACTATTGATGTACCTAAACAGTATATAGTCATCAGTGAAATTTGAGCATAATTTCCTTCTGACCTTTCTTCAACTTGGGTTTGGAAATACACAGTGTCTCTACTCAGATGTGCTTGAAGCAAACATTTTCTCTGTGTGACCTGTGACGCTGTGTTGCATGCTTGTTTATTCTGTGAATTGGGATTCTGCAAATGCTAGCTGCTGCCATTATTATCTGTGACTGTACTTTGGGATAATTAGTAAATGAGACAATGAGAGGTTAGGTTTTGAAACGGCGGGTAGATTAGATGTCAGCGAAGTTTGGTATTTGGGGATGAAAGCAATAGTGAAAGTGAATGAAAGTTGGTTTGGGCCTCCCAGTTGAGACCCATCTCTGTGGCTGGATGTTCACTAAGGGTGATTTACTGCACATTGATGAGGGTAAGCCAAGGGCTCTGGGGCTAGCCAGCTGGGCACCTCTCTCAATGGTGGCAACTTGGATACTTTTATCCAATCCATCTAAAATTTAGTTATATGTGTGAAATAGAGATAACTTTTAACATATACTATATCATAGAAATTTGAAAGGACAAATTAAAATCACATATGTAAATCCCTTTATACAGTGTCTAGCAGAGTGTAAGAGTTTAATAAATATTAATAAATAAAATCAATATTTTGTTATTATTTGTACTATGCAAGAACAATGCAATTCGAGAGTTATGCAGGCATAAATACAGTTCTGGAGTCTTATTAATTAGGAAGGTAGTTGAGAAATATCTACTCAGTCGGGTCTAGTACATTAAATAAAGGTTTTCTAAAGCTTTAACCATTGTTAATGTCCTTGTTACTCAAGTCTCTGAGACTCAGGCTGAGCCTAATTGTTTGGAGGTCATAGCATAAGAAAGGCTTTGAACTTTTGTCTAAAAGCAAAAATCGCTGCCTGGTAGGCATATAATCTCAACACATCAAAATGAGCGTATTAGTAGTTAATTGCATCTGTAGGGAAGAGAGAGGTTGAAAAGATTTTAACAAGTGAAGAATGATAAAAGGAAACTAATGTGTATTACTCAGTATTAACATGTTCAGTGTTGTGTCATGCACATTCTTTTCCAGTGTTTTTTTTTCTTTGTAGTTTCATTTGCATAAATATTTTTAAGAATTAAATTTATAAGATTTTTTACAAGTTTACTAGTAGTTTTCATTCTCCCAGCCTTGTTTTTCCTAAGGGCTTAGACGTATCTGGAAAATATGTGGATTTAGGAGGAACTGCTGTATTTGTGCCTTTCTTTATTAGAAAATTCTCATTTAGACTTTAGTGAAAGTGCCTTCAATCAGAATTTTTGAGGACAAAGCGTTGGTAAAAGTTTGCAAAAAATAAAGTTCATTTACTTTAGGCTGTAGGCTGTGATAAACACGGGACTGGTTAGACCTTTAGTTACCACAGGAGAAATGACACATAACTTAAAGAAAGGGTCATAGGCTGTATCCTAAAACTCTGATTTGTTTTTATAATTAAACTATTTTTAGAGATAGTTATGGCTTCACATGTGGTTATAAGGAATAATACAGAAAGACCCTGTGTACACTTTACTGAGTTTCCTCCAACGGTGATATCTTGCAAAGCTATAGTACAGTATCATACCCAGGATTTTGACATAGATATAGTTAAGGTATAGGACAGTTCTGTCAGCACAATAAATACTTTTTAAAACTCTGATTGTTGATGGCTAAGTCACCTCAAAGGGATCAACCTAATACTGAGCTTCCTTCAAAGAAGCAAGCCAAAATTTTACCCAGAGAACATTGGTCATTAGTTTCTGCCTCTTTTTTTTATTTTTTATTTTTTTAGTTTCTGCCTCTTAATTGGAATGTTGTGGCAGTCAATCAAGCCACAGCCACCAGTAGAGAACAAAAGACTGTTTCTAATACCCCTTTTAAGTCATAGAAACCCCAGTCTGTTGATTGAGTCAACAAACAATTAAAAGGGTTCTTAGATAATAAAAGGACCAAAGGAAAAACTTAACCGAAAACCATTGACCAGCATGGAACAATAAGGGGTTTTGGAAATAGTAAAATGACTGTACAAAGTTGTGAATGTACTCAATGCCAGAGAATTGTACACTTAAAAATGGTTAAAATGGTAAATTTTATGTTAAGAATATCTTGTCATAATAAAAACCACTGAGCAAGCAAACAACAAAAAAGACATTCACAATTTCTTGTCTTTCAGCTGGAATTCAGAAGCTTAATTTAAAGAATAGCTTTTAAAAAACACATCAGAGGTTTTTTTTGTGTGTGTTTTTTAGGCAGAAAGGGTTATTTTCCTTAAATAGCTATTGAAAATTTAAGGCAAGCTTCAAGTGGTTCTATACATTCATTGATCAGTATTCTTCACCCATGATTTTAGGGATTAAATGCTAAGCTTGGAATTAATTGAGTTATAAGGATCCAGAGCTACTTTCTGAGAGCTAGGTATTTTTAAGCTGCATAAATAATGGGTTTCTCTTTGTTCTTATTTATCTCCCAAGTATTTCCTTAAGTGAAATGTTTTCTGAGAGCTAGGTATTTTTAAATAATGGGTTTCTCTTTGTTCCTATTTATCTCCCAAGTATTTCCTTAAGTGAAATGAATATGTTAAGAATTTTATGTTAAGAATATTTTGTCATAATAAAAACCACTGAGCAAGCAAACAACAACAAAAAAAGACATCCACAATTTCGTGTTTTTCAGCTGGAATTCAGAAGTTTAATTTAAAGAATAGCTTTTAAAAAACACATCGGAGTTTTTTTGTGTGTGTGGTTTTTTTTAGGCAGAAAGGGTTATTTTCCTTAAATAGCTATTGAAAATTTAAGGCAAGCTTCAAGTGGTTCTATACATTCATTGATCAGTATTCTTCACCCATGATTTTAGGGATTAAATGCTAAGCTTGGAATTAATTGAGTTATAAGGATCCAGAGCTATTTTCTGAGAGCTAGGTATTTTTAAATAATGGGTTTCTCTTTGTTCCTATTTATCTCCCAAGTATTTCCTTAAGTGAAATGTCCTGCTTTCATAGGAACTTCAATATGTTTAATTCATCTCTTTTTACTTATTTGGGCAAAACGAAGTGATTTACCCAGCAGTGGCTCCTGAATTTGACGTGCCCTTTCCCAGTGTTCGAATTCCGTGGTGGGCATGGTCACTGTTTAAAATCTAGAGATGGTAAGTGGTGATGACACAAAAATTACTCCAAGAAATTGTTTGGCTGGAGCAAGGGTTTGAGAGAGAGCACTGGGGAGTAGGGGAGGGTGAACCATGGTGAATACTAGAGGTCTTTAAGTGAGAGGAGAGTATGAACACATCTATCATCGTCTTAGTCTGTTCTGGCTGCTGTAACAAAAATACCATAGACTGATGGGTTTATAAGGAGGAAAATTTACCCGTCACAGTTCTGAAGACTGGAAAGTCCAACATCAAGGTGTTGGCAGATTCAGTGTCTGGTTCACAGACATCTGTCTTCTCACTGTGAACTCACATGGAAGAGCTAGGAGCTCTTTGGGACCTCTTTTCTAAGGGCGCTAGTCCTATTCGCAAGGGCTCTACCCTTACATAGCACTTCTCTCATGCTCCATTTCCAAACACCATCATATTGGGCCTTAGGTTGTAACATGAATTTAGGAGGGACTCAAACATTCAGTCGATAGAAATTATGTAAATAAGAAAAGCTAATTTCCTTTTGGCTT